>NC_139344.1:449637868-449970368 GCF_055883805.1 Amblyomma maculatum | reverse complement strand
TTGCTCACCGGCCAGGGACTGGGAACTTCCGCAGCCGGCATGGGCCAGCATTGTATACATGCGGGCAACTTCGAACCAACACTTCGATGTCCCTATCTAACCCAGGGTACCAAAACAACGCCCGAGCCGTGCGCTTCATGGCACTGATACCGGGGTGACTGTCGTGCAGTTCCTTTAGCATGCTTTGTCGCGCCGCCTCCGTCAACACTACTTGATGACCCCAGTAAATCAGGTCGTGACTGGCCGCGAGCTCGTTGCGGCGAGAAAAGTATGGCATCAGGTGTTGCTGTGCTGCTGATAAATACCGTGGCCAGCATTGTGCGATCCACCACCTGATCTGATGAAGCGTATCGTCCGAGCCGCTTAGGTCCACTAGCTGTTGAGCGGAAAGGGCGGTGGAATTGAGGCTCTCCGTATAAAGTACGTATTCCATGGGTTCTTGCCATCCTCGGTCTTCCATGCACGGCAGTGGAAGGCGACTGAGAGCGTCTGCGTTAGCATTTAGCTGTCCTGGCCGATACTCCAGATCATAATGGTAAGCCGCCAGTAACAACGCCCACCGCTGAATTCTTTCTGCTGCCATTTGCGGAATCGGCTTTTCCGGGTGGAACAGACCTGTCAGCGGCTTGTGATCCGTCACCAGAGTAAGATGTTTCGCCAACAAATAACTGGAAACTTGGTAACGCCGAAAACCAAAGCCAGCGCTTCTTTCTCCAGTTGCGAATAATTCCGCTCCGCAGGTGTCAGTGATCTTGAACGGAACGATATGGGATAGTCCCGGTTTCCAATCCGGTGTGACAACACAGCGCCGACCCCCACTGGCGAAGCGTCGCATTCAAGCCGCAACGGCTTTTCGGGGTCGTAGTGTACGAGAAGCTGTGCTTTTGCCATAGCCTGCTTTGCTGCCTGGAATGCTTCCTCATGCTCGCATCCCCATTGCCATTGCGCTCCTTTAGTCAACAGCCTATAGAGGGGAACCAGCGTAGTGGCAAGGTTGGGCAAAAACTTGGCGTAATATGTGATCAATCCCAAGAAGGATTTAAGCTGGCTCACCGTCTCCGGTCTGGGTGCGGCTGTGACGGCTTCCATATTCTCAGGGGGGTGTAGTCCCCCCTGACAATATGAGAATCTTGTGGCCCAAGAACGAAACTTCCTTCTCGCGGAACCTGCATTTGTCACGGTTCAGCTTGAGCCCATTATCGCGCAGCCGCTCGAAGACTTGCCGGAGAGTTGAGTTGTCGTTCTGTTTTTCGGCAATAATGATGTCATCTAAGTACACCTTGACGCGAGGGATGCCTTGTAGAACGGACTCGAGGCGACGCTGGAACAAAGCTGGAGCCGATGCGATTCCGAAAGCGAGGCGGTTGTATGCAAACCACCCTTCGTGGGTGTTTAACACGGCCATTTTTCGTGCCTCGTCGTCCAGTGGAAGTTGATTATATGCGTGCCGTAAATCCAGAGTGGTGAACACCTCCCCTCCGTACAGAGATGCGAAGATGTCCTCGATTTTTGGTAATGGGTACTGTTTCAAATGTGTCGCCTGATTCACGGTTAGTTTGAAGTCACCGCACAGTCTAATTTCAATGTTCCGTTTTACTACGGGCACGACAGGCGTAGCCGACTCGGAAACTCTCACTGGTGAAAGCACTCCTTCTTGTACCATGCGGTCAATTTCTGCCGATACCTTTTCCCGAAGCGCGTAGGGCACTGGTCGAGCCTTGAGAAAGCGTGGTACCGCGGCCTCTTTTTTGTGTAGTTTCACCGGCGGCCCCTTACAACGACCCAAACTATCCTCGAAAATTTCCGGAAATTCCGCCAACAGTTCGGCTGTCGCTGCGTCACCCTGAACCAGATGTACTTTCTGCGGCGCACATTCTTCCAGTAGTGCCATGCCCGCATTCTGGAAGGCTTGGATGGTGTTCCGGCCGCACAATAAAGGCCCGTCGCAATCCACAACCACGAGCGAGCTGTCCACTTGCGTGTTACCGCATTCGACTTTCATGGCCACTCGGCCAAGGACCGGAAGCGGCCCCAGGAAGCACGATAGGCGCAGTGCAGTCTTCTCCAGTGTCGGCCAAAAGTCGCGGTGGTTCTCGAATACCTTCCCAGGAATGACGCTGACAGTAGACCCTGTATCCACGAGCATGCGCAGGTTCCGACCTTCCCAGATGAAATCCCTTTCGAATGGCCGTACGGCCTCGTTAGTACTGTAGCTGTGAGCCACCAAAGCGTAGAGCATATCTTCTTCACTGCCGTCGCTGCCGTCTGCCTCCTTCACCGCGTATGTTCCTGAAGGGTTAGCGCGACCACTGGAGCACATCCATGCTAGGTGTGCTTTCCTGCCGCACTTGTGACACGTCGCTTTCTTGTGTCTACACACTTCTGAAGCATGGTTCGAGCCACATCTCCCGCATTGCGAGGACTCGGTCGTGGATCCTTGCTTGCGTCCGGATTTCTGCGGATACCGGCTGTGCTTCCGTACGACGTTGGCAGCCGCCCCGTTGTCATTAAAGCTCCTTTCTTGCATCACCCGGACATTCGCCTCGGCGGTTTCTGCGGCTAGAGCAAAAGCTTCTGCCTCTGCCAGGCTCAGCTTCTTTTGCGATAACATATGCCGTCAAGCTTGTTCGTCACGGATTCCGCAGACAATCCGATCCCGCAACATGCGATCCAAAAACTTGTCAAAACTGCAATCCTTGGCGAGACGCCTCAGGTCGGTGATGTAGTCCCGTACCCTTTCGCCGTCCGCTTGGTTCCGCATAAAGAAAGCGTAGCTAGCGGCTATATCATTGGCTTGGGGATCAAAGTGATTGTCCAGGAGCTGTACGACGGCCTCGTAGCTCAGACTGTTCACCGATTCCGTCTGGCACTGGCCTTGAAGCACGCGCACAACGTTGTCACTCAGTGCCGACACCAGAAGCGCACGCTGTTTTCCTGGATCTGTGATGCTGTGGCCCTCAAAAAAGGCCTCCAAACGAACACGGTAAGTGCCCCCTACTAGTCGTGTCGTCGAACTCGGGTGGCCTGGCTGCCATCGTACAGCAACTATCCCATCCTCGTCGCCACTGAAATAACGGAACGTAGCCGGCGGCTGGAGGCCAAAGGACTGCCCCTTTATTGATAGGTGTGCTTGGTTTTATAACAGAACCGCACTGATTACAGATCATGATACGCAAGAATGCGGCACGTGTAAATAGTCAAGCTTATGCTATACATCAGCACGCGTACCTGATAACACTGCACATACATTCGAGGCTTGCGACAGCGCTATGCCATAGTTACAAAGAGGGACTGTTTTTACACGGCACGGCAAGGCAAAACAAACTAGGGCGCGAGTAGGGGATGCTGCATGATAAAAGTGCTCCTGGCGACTCCAGAGTCTTAGCTTCGCGCGAGGCAACAATTCACGCAAACAGCCATAACCCTTCTCCGGAGGCACAGCCTCATTCTTCAGCCTGGTAGGGCTCCACTCCGCCATCCGCGTTCACCCAGGATGCATCGTGCCGCTTGCTGACAGCCTGACCGCATCCCAGCCGCGCTCTCTCGAAACCCCTCTTTTTGGCTTTCCGCTGTCCTTATCAAGGCACTCTCTCAAGCCGAACATATGTCACGCCCCGCGATAAAGTGTACACATGCGCAGTTGCGCTACCTCCGCTCTCACCAAGACGGAGTGGAAGCAGTGCGCGTAATTCAAAATGCCAAAAAAGGCATGGAAGCCCCGCAATACATCCAGCCATATTCCTTAACAGACACTCCAACTTACGAGGATAGCTCTGTGGCACGAGGCAAAAAAAGAAAAAAAACAGCTTAGCAAGTTTATTGTTTTATCGCCTGGGGTACTCGGGCAAAGACAGACGCCGCAGTGAAGGCCTCCGAAAATTTGAGACACATGGAAATCTTCAAAGTTCGCTGTCTCTCTGTCAAAGTTCGCAAAATGTAAGCATAATTTTTATATAGGTGCCTAGCTACTGAAAATACTCCTATTTTTCTTCAACAACTCACAAAAGCTGGCTAAACTTCAGTTTAAGCGATACTGTTTGACGATAACATGTGGCGATATTAGGAGAAAACTACATGCAGTTGTTATAAGCGCAAGACGGCACAGTGTTATGGCTTACGCCTGCGGTTCCCGTTGAGAATCTTCAATCCGGTACATGAACTTTGTTGCTCACAGCCTCACACTAATCTTTTACCTGGCGATTTTGTTATCTCAGTCATACTCCTTAATATAATGACGTAATCTGCCACATTATTCTGAAAAACGAACGGAATCATCATCATCAGCTGACTATACCCACAGCAGGGCGAAGGCCTCTCTATTATTTTTCCATATAACCCGGTTCTGTGCTAGCTGCATCCAGTTGACCCCTGCGAACTTCTTATACTCATCCGCCCACCTAACTTTCTGCCGCCCCCTGCTACGCTTTCCTTCCATTGGAATCCAGTTTGTTACCCTAAGCGACCATCGGTTATCCTCTCTTCGCACTGCATGTCCTGCCCATGTCCATTTCATCTTCTTAATTTCGACTAGAATGTCGGTAACTTAAGTTATTTCTCTGACCCACTCTGCACGCTTCCTATCTCTTAATGTTACCCCTACCATTTTTCGTTTCATAGCCCTCTGGGTTGTCCTCAACTTAAGTAGAACTCTCTTGGTTAGCCTCCACGTTTCAGCCCCATAGGTGAGTACAGCTAAGATACAACTGTTGTATACTTTCATCTTGACCGATACCGGCAAGCTGCTAGTCATAATCTGCGAGCGCTTGCGAAATGCGCTCCATCCCAATCTTATTCTTCTTGTTATTTCCTTTTCATGGCCCGGCTCTGCGATTACTACCTCTCCTAAGTAGACATATTCGCCTACTACTTCCAGTACTTCGCTACCTAATGTAAACTGCTGTTCTTTCCCGAGGCGGCTGAACATTACCTTAGTCTTCTGCATATTGATTTTCAAGCCTACCTTTCTACTTTTCCTGTCTAGGTCATCAATCATTAGTTGCAGTTCATCCCCCGAGTTGCCGAGCAAGGCAATGTCATCAGACAATCGCAGATTACTGAGGTATTCTCCATCTACCCTTACCACTATCTGCTCCCATTCCAAGTCTCTGAATACTTCCTCTAAGCAAGCTGGGAATAGAGATCGTGTCTCCTTGCCTAACATCTTTCTTTATGGGAAATTTGTTACTTTCTATATGCAGAACTATGGTTGCTGCGCAGCCACATTATATATCTTCCAGCACTTTCACGTACGGCTCGTCTATCCCCTGATTTCGCAATGCCTGCATCGCCGCCGAGGTTTGAACTGAGTAAAATGCTTTTTCGTAATCAATGAAAGCTAGGGCTGGTTATATTCCGAGCATTTTTCTATCACCTGCTTGATGGTATGGATGTGATCGATAGTAAAGTACCGTTTCCGAAAACCTGGTTGACCCTTTGCTTGATTGCAGTCTCAGCATTGGCTTATTGTATGGCTTATTACTAGCTCGTCTGACAAGGGATCCATCACGGAGGGTTCGATTTTTGTTCCAAACAAGCTGCACGAATAAACCGTTCTTTTCACTGACAAATTAGCACCAGGCAACGTCACCTTCCAACTGGAACTTTCGAGACCATATGGTACTTTGTGGATAACTAGCCTTTACAGCTATATGATTGAACACTTCGACAATAATACGTTTACCGTCTGAATATTTGTCTGCAACTAACACAAAGGTGTAATGATTACGTTTGCCGTTATGTATAGTGTAGAGTTTTTCAATGAGTCTCTTCAACGCGAAATATATACAGTTGCCCACAGAAAGCTTTTTGTTATTTCTAATGTGAACAGTCTTTCATATATGTTGTGCCCGTTGATGTCATTCCCAGGCAGACAAATTGTACGCCTGCTACTCCCTCGTAAACTCTGAATTCCGCTCGGTTTTGTCGCATGTTTTACATGAGCGTGGATAAAAAAATGCGATATCGGAAAGAGCTGCGATCATTCCTAAAGTATGGCTTTCTCTTAAATTGTCCCTGAAGATATTTCACGAAACGCTACATGGTTACAAATGTTTCTTTATACATTATTTTATCATGGCGGCTAGCTTCCTGTGTTTTGTTTCTCTACTAGATGAAAGGAAGCAAAACAAGTGGTGAGGTTGAGCCTCAGTTTGTTGGCTACAGAGTTGGAGCTTCCCTTTACTCCTTCTTAGGTTTTCTTTGGCTTTTGGTACCTATCACTGCATTTCGTTTTACTCTTTTTTGTTTCTTTACGAGTTAAGTTCAACCGGCCTAGTGTCTGCTAAGCGATGAACAGCGCTACCTCAATGGCGTACTTGCCAGGTACACGTGATTTCCTCTGCAAGTCTGTGCGCCAGTTTCGTAGAGGCCGTGTTTATTCTTTTCTCGCTTACATTCTTTACAGCGTGTTCCTGCTCCTTTCTCCTTTTTACCAACAAGATATAAAAGGCCTTGGCTTCCTTACCCGCCACCCCTTTGCGACAATAATTCGACCTAGGAACCCAGACAGCTGTTAAATCGTTTAGCAAGACGCATGTCCTTAAATATTCATGTTACTCACTTGGCGATGACGGCTTTAAGAAAATGAAGAGCACTCGGGCCATCGCTGTGTACACATAGATGTGTACCACGTTTCCAGATAATGTTGATTATAGTATTAACCTTCATTGTATCGGTGCCCTGAATCTAACCCACTGTTATTAAGGAACATGGAAGATACAGAACCAATTTTCACGCGCATGTGATAGCACACGCTACTTTTGTTTTACCATGCCAGTTCTTGTGTCGCAATGCGTAATTTTTGGATGATGGACGCACTAGACATTCTGGAGCTTTGCTTATATACTTACTTTATCTATTTTATGTGTGTTATTGTTGAAGTTGAAAGTTTATTTTTAAATCAAAAAACAACTTGCAAGAATATACAGCGAGAGGTCCCTTGGTACAAGACCGCAGGTGGGACCTCCCATGGTAACAGATTTTAATAGGCAACATAAAGAATATTACTATTGCAAGAAAGGTTATGAAGCAACACTGAAAATAAATAACGAAATGCATAGTAAAGATTCCATTGCCGACAGATTTAGATACAAAAACAGAATACAGAAAAAAGTACAAAAAACACTTATGCATTCCGCGACACAAAAGATAAATAAGGAAATCACAAATTAAGAAGAAACATTTTTAGTTTCAACTTGAACAAAAAAGTATATTAGTTTGCTTAATGTCGAAATTCAAAGAATTCCAAAATAATATGGACCAAAATTGAAGGCCTTGTTTCCCGTTTTTAGTACTGACCTTAGGTAGTAGAAAATTATTTCGTAGAGCAAACTATGTAACGCTGTTGTTTTTAATCAAGCCGGGAGGCAAAATGCTAAATGGGAACTGATGGTGAAGAATCTTGAAGAATAGAACACCAATATTATAAAGATAAAGAGCCGAGAGGGGTAGAACATTTAAATTCATGTAGAACATTTAAATTCATGAACACAATGCGCGATGGTAACATTCGAGGGGAGGAGGCTATGATGCGTATGGTTTGCTTTTGCAGTTTGATTAATGGCCAACGACGAACATGATAGGCGTTACCCCTGTATGAAGTGCCGTAGTTTAAGTGACTGTGGATGAAAGCGTAGTAAAGCGATAGTAACGTGTGGATTGGGAAAAAGGATCGGGCTTTGATTAGTGCGCGTAACCCAAATAAAATTTTCTTTCAAGTTTCCGCGATATGATAATAGAATTTTAGGTTAGTGTCAATAACAACACCTAGAAACAAAATTCGGTCTTGCGACGCGATGGCAGTGGAATTGAAGTATAGCAGTGGTGAGACAGGCAATGGATTCTGTTGGAGATGGAAAATCTGAAAGCAAGTCTTAGTAACTTTCACAGTAAGGCGGTTAATATGGCACCAATGCTCAATAGAATTAATACAATTTTGAAGGTTAGATATGTGCTGGTAAATGTCATGGTGCGATGTTATCATAGTACAGTCTTCGCGTATAATATACTGTTACAATGCCTATAAAACATGATGGTAAATTGTTAATGTAGAGTAGAAACAATACAGGGCCTAGAATAAAACCCTGTGGAACCCCAATGTTAGTGAGAGCTTTATTAGGTGCATGGTCATTAATACAGACTATGTGCTCTCGGTGACGAAGAAAGCTCTTCAAAAGCACTAGTGGAGGTCCTGATATGAGGTGCGACTCAAGTTTCTGAAACAAGATGGAGTGATCGATGGAATCAAATGCTTTGCTAAAATCAATGAAAACTGAGCCTGAAAAGTTTCCTTTATCGATAGCCAGCCTGATATAATCTATGTGAAAGCTATAGCAGGATCATAACTGTAAATATTGGTTTTCATTAAAATGCAAGCCAAATTTTTTCGGCTGTGTGCCTTAGGCTTCAATGTCATCCTTTAAATTCAGCTACAGTTGCCATGTGCTATAAAAACTAGAATTAAAAATTTTGAACATCTGTATTTACGGTTGATACTACAGTCTTCTATTTTACTCTGGTCATTGATAAAATAAAGACTACAGGAAACAAACAGAAAGCATAGATTGTGTGAAGCTTACAGATCATGGATCCTATCATTTTTACGCCGCAACACAGGCTTGGTCTCCTTTGTGGCCGCATTTATGCAGTATCCGTCGCGCAATATTTATTAGCTTTTTCATGAAGTGCGCAGACGTCAGTGCAAAGAGAGAGAAGGACACAAACTGGGGCAAAGAGCGTTGATCGTACTACGACCCCTCTGCGGACAACGACTGGACGGAAGCAAAGGGGCGAGATGGAAAACTAGACAACAGAAGGCGGAGAAATCGACTACATTGCCAGGAGGGAAAAGTTTGACATTAGAGAGTCACGATAAACCTGAAAGAAATGGTGTGGCTATAGGGTGTAGGGGTAGGGGTATAGGTGCAAAAGCAACTCAGACTCTGAAAACAATCGCTAATGAATGTTAAGTGAAGGAAACAAAATGTCGAAAGTATGTTGAACCCTCCTCGGCAGAGCTCGCTGTTAACCATATTCGTTATTATAAAAAAACAAGGCTATGCGTCAATGCTGTTTATGCCCGGTTGAAGAATCACTCTCTGCGGGGAGACACCCGCGTATATAGAGGTCTTGCTCCCTTCTTTCCGCATTCGCTGGCCACCCCAAATTTCTACTACAATTCTTGCGTGCACTTAAAGCCCACACGTTCGAGTTGTGAAAGGGTGTCTTTATTTGTCTAGTCTCGCTGTCTGGCGCAAAGGAAATTCGAGGATGGCGGCGGAAATATTTTTATAGGGACGCTTGTGTTACTCTCAAGCGCGCTGTGAAATTATTCCCTCCGTAACCACAGAAGAACCCTTTGAAGCTTTGGCTTTGGAGCGCACCAAGACTTTAACAGATTTAGTTCATTATTTTTTTTCAAGACCTTTTGCGCACTAAATACATTCCACGTTGGTGACATTATCACTGGCTTTTCTGCCTTATATAGGGTACGGTGAAGGGTTGAAAATAAAAGATAATTAAAGCTGCTGTGCGTATTTGAAGGAAGCCTATCGATTGAGAAAATGGAAGAGGTACTATATTCACAAAGTCCTTCGGAGAAAATGAGGAGAATGGCTGATATAATTTCTTTACAATACAATGCAATGCAATGTCCAAACAGGATACCCACAGCAGGCACAAAACTATATAGCAGGCATCTCACATGAATGTAGTATGTAGCTTTAATACATTGCTGGGTATCTTGACTGCGTCAAGCAAACTCACGGCCTTTCAGAACAGCGTGGCCGAAGTAATTTTTTTCCGGCTGAAAGTTGCAGCATCGGCAAAATCCGTGATCTCCACAACGAACATCGCCGAAGAGCAATCCAGCAACTCGAAGACTCGTCCGTGTTTCCCGGAGCTCCATTCATCCCATTTTGCAAGATGATTTGGGAATGCAGAAAGGCTCCTAACTTGGGGCCATGGTGCAAGATTCTTCCACCATGCTTGGGACCCATCCTACGCATAGATCTCAGTGTTTACCTGTGTTTGACGTTGACCTAAGTACACTAATTGCCAGATTTGGCTCCCTGGAACTTCTTTCTGCTCCACTGGATGAAAAGGTACTTAAATGGGAAGCATTTTGCTGATGTCGCCCATGTTAAATGCAATGCCATGGCTTTACAAAATGAGCCGAATTTGCAATGTGCTTCCGAAGATCCAATGAAGGCTAGGAGAAATGCATTAGTACTAATCGAAAGTACCTTGAGGATGAAAACTTTCATTTGATAATAAGTCGCTGTAATGTAACGAAACATAAGCGCATGCTGCTTGCTAGGTAATTTGTGTTAATCTTCTTGCTCCCCCTCCTATGTATCAATAAATAATAGCTTGCGATCTCTTTAATTGCTGGCTTGAAGGGCAAAATAGAATTCGCAAGTTGCTTGCGTAAAGTACTTTTACCAACCATAAGCATAACAAACACCGTACAAAGAGAAAGCACATGGACGCAATGGCCTTTCCGCTTCGCATGACGTATGTTCAAAACCCTTCCTCTCTCCGGCGCTTCTGATGTTCCTCTGCACCTACGTGCATAGGCGAGAAATTTATTTCACAGTTTTGTATTTGGTAGCTTCTTAAAGTGCCTGCCAATAAAGCTCCCTAATTGTCACCTTGGTAGTTGGTACCATTTCAGTCACTGGTATTTCATGGTAGGTTTCTATAAAGCTGCCGCATTGTTAGGTTTTGGATATACCATATTAAAAATGAGCTATTTGAGCATCACTGTTTATTTGAGCCCGTCCGGCATTAACTCTTAAAGCATAAAATAAAAACTGTCAACTTAGGTAAAAGTAGTTGACGGATACCCGAGCGGCATAACAGAGTGCTTAGTAATTGCAAGTAAAACTTCTTGTTCCTTTCAAGTCACGTCGTGCGCGCCGCAAAACTCGATGTTAAAGCCGCTACTATTTTTTAATTATATCAATGCAGTCCTGTAAAATAACTCTTCGGCACTTAGGCTATTTGCAGATTTTTGCTTTTACAAAGCGATTCCAACCCAACATGATGTAAAAACCCTCCACCAACGCCTGAACAGCATAGTCTCCTGATGTCAAACCTAGGAATTCGGCCTGAACGCCAGTAGACGTTACCAACGAATATTTGCTAAATCTAATATCCCTGACGAAACAACCTCCACACGAGCAATTGCACTCTTACTAAGTAATGTTTAGGTGTTCTACAAACTAATAATCGGTCTTTTTCAAGCCACGTGGATATGATTAATAAAATTCTGTAAGAATGCTTAGCCTACTTATACCAACCCTAGAGACTGCCCCTCGGAAACTTAAAAATTCAGTATACAAGTCACTAATGCGATCGCAACGAGAAAACCCGACTGCAGTATGGGATCTGCGCTAGCGTTACATGATCTTCAGAAGAGAAAATGATTGGGCGTGTTGGTTCATCGTCAACAAAGCAAAGCGCAAAAATCACAAAGGTCAAAAATCACCGCACCAGCCTGACTAGAGAGATGGTGGAAGCATCGGAGATAGCACGGTAAGGGGATGAATGCGTTAGCAAAACCGTCGGTGGCTATATCAAAAACAGAGCTGGATTTCTTAGCTTAGGCGGCATGTGCACATGTATTTCCTTCTTTCCCTTGTGATACTGAAGTATATATATATATATATATATATATATATATATATATATATATATATATATATATATATATATATATATATATATGCTCCGGAACAGCAATAAACATTTGTTGAAAGTAGCGCTTGTCCTGCTCTCTCCTCGTCCTTTGTGGCTTTTGCGCTCTGATTTGTTGTTTACATAATCGACAAATGAAACTGTGCAGCAAGGTTTATTACAGAGCGCAGTACTCCAGTCGTGGGCATAACAGAGATAAAGAAATAAATCGAAATTGAACCCCTACAGGTAAACCCAACGAAGCAAGCGCTTATGTATTTATTTATTTATTTTTTATTTGTTTATTTAAAATACCCTCAGGGCCATACGGCACTACAGAGGGGAGTGAATTATACAGTGTAATAAAAATCAGAACAACAATATGAGCAGAGGTTTACAAAATGTTGCTGGTTATACATTTTTAGCTGAGGCATTCTTGAAATAAACGGTGGCAATTGGTTAGTGCCGGTGATGCAGGAAGGTGATTTCACTCGTCGGATGTACGGAGTAAAAAAAGAACGAACGTAGGTTTTTGTTCTGCAGAACGGTACTCCAACATTGTGGGCGTGATCCATCCGGGCCGAAACGTACTGTGAGGGTGAAATAAGTTCTTCGCGCAGGTGAGAATGGTGAAACATTTTATGAAAACGATGAAGACGACAACTGCACGCAACAACTACACGCAATATACACCGACTCAACGGGTACCAAAACACAAAATGTCTATAAGTACATTGTTATGGTATCTACGGGAGAGATCACAATTTGGAAATAAGATGAATTAACTTCGAAAAAAACTGCAGGAAGTGGTAATTTTTTTCACGCAGTGTTTCTGGGAGGAATAAGCTGCCAACTGAAGGTGTGAGCTGTGATCGAGTGCAAACTTGGGGATAATCAGTGATATGTGGCTTCACTCTCAACAATGATATGTGACTTCGCTCCCCTAAACATGAAACGCTGTATTTTGAATGTACTGCTGGTCCTGCTGTCAGTTTACTTTACCGTTTCAGTATTTTATATTCTGTAAATTGCTTCTTTGTTGCAACAAATGTTTTGTTTGAACTAGTTGGTAGCAATTTCTTGACGACACAGAGCAAATAAAGAAAAAGACGACACAGATGTAGACAGGACAGTGCTAACTTGCAACTTATTTGAAAAAAATCATCACGTCGAATATATAGGAGCAGTTACCACTATCAATTTGTGACCATGTGCACAAAAAATAAAAATAAATATAACACTTGTGGGAAAACGAAAAGAAAGGGGAATAGAATATAAGTGCATGTTACTGGGGTTCCAAACGAAAAGGACACAGCAATGGTCACGGAATCACTTTTAAAAGTCCTTGGCCCTAAAGGTTGTCAACAAAATAACAAAACCCAACAATTAACACGGGGGAAGAGAAGCAAGCAAATAGATTGAGGGTGAAGTGAAAAATAGAAATATAAAAGTAGTGTGCTAGGCTCTCAGGCTAAAACAATCATAAGATGTGAACTATACGGAGCAAAATGCGAAAAAAGCAAGAGTTATAATAAAAAAAAAACAGTAGTGTACAAGGCTCCAGACTTGAAGAAAATGCGGTGAAGATAAAAGAAGACAAAATTGAGGGCAAACCATGTAAAGAAAGCAACACATGTGTAGTGAGAGTTAAAACTCATAAAAATAAAGTGCAAGTTAGCCCCTGTCCTGTGTGCATCTGTATCATCCTGGTCTTTATTTGGAATATGCATTCAAATAATCGCTCCTTTCTCGCATTTCTATTCTGTGTGATTTTGTTTTTCAGTTTGAAACTGTACCCACGCCACTTCTCTGTTGCTGCGGCACGGCAGGGTGCACTGTTAATAAAATATAGTAAACCTCCGAAGAATGTAAAGAACGCTGCTGACTTACCCAGGAAACTTTCAAAACACTGAACTGAATACAATCAGCAAGAGCATCCTGCATTTGGTAACCATGTTCTTAAACAACGCAGTTATTTTTACCAGGGATACACAGTGGAAGACATATTATAATGCTACTGTTTGTGAATGACTGAGCGACGCAGCCTCAGAGTGGTTTGCGAGAACTTTGCTTTTCATGGGCGACAAGGAAACATCGAATATCTCAGCGACACGAATTTGCGTACAATACGTGATGAGTGAGGAAAATAACAGGTACCGCGTTTCAGTACAATAGGGTGTACCCATCGCAAGCAAAAGAAAAATGCTCTACCTGTGGAAAATGTAGAGCTTGAGAAGAAATGATAAAGGGGCACGTTCTTATTGAAACATAAGCTCTTCCTGAAAACTGGGGCTTTCTTTGCCTTAAGCAACCGTTACAAAAAATCGACCTAAACATCTATATATGTACTAACTAGTATTTCATCAAAAGGTCATGCGAATTCCCGCATGTCAATCCTATGGTTGGAGAATGTTCTTTCAGGCATAGATAGATGAAGGCGGTTAAGAACGAGAAAAATGTTTGATACAAAATAACTGTTCCTGTTATTGAACATGAGGACAAATACAGTGCCGATATGTTTGAAAGCAGTATCGGTGTCATTTAAAACGAATCCGCTGTCGTTTGAAGCGTCAGCAATGGTAATCAATACTTTCCATTAGGCACAGCCAGCTGAGCTTCTCATTTTGGCAGCCTTTGGTATTTCAAGCAAGTAACATACAATAATAGATTGTTTCCTTATCATGCACTGCAGGTATGCTAAGTAACGAACCAGTTGTTTGAAAGCTTTTTATTTATTTATTTTAAATGCTAAGACTGAGAATACTTCTATATCCATGGAAGAGAACATAACTATGAAAATTAGTGAACAATTTTTCTACCGACGATTTTAGACCCGCACTGCAGATTGTTATAGATACTTAAGGATCGCAGGACAGATTTCGCAAGAATGCTTTTACTTATAAAAAAGAAACTCCTGTGTAGCAACGTTAACTACGCTAAGACAGCCCATCTATCAGAGACAAGGGCAGAAACTCGAGATGCAGGTTTCGCATTACACTCAGCATAGCACTTATTTCCTGAAAAAGCGCCTTTAATTTTTCAGCGGAAACTGAGGCCATTCTGGGAAGTTGATAAACAAGGCTGAGGGCCTCCTCTGCTTTTAAACTGATGTGCCTGATTTCTATAGAAGCTCAAGATTTTCAGCAATGTAGCTTGACTGTGCTGCTATTTCAGTAAAAGATTCTAATTCAAAGATGTATTTGTCTTGGCCAACGCTTCATATTTCAGCAGTGCGCCCGCGCTACTTCAGAACTCGAGTTCAAGTACTCCATCTGCCGAAATGAGGAAGACATTTGAGGCCGATCTGCGACTCGTGTTCCGGGCAGTGTTTGGTTCTCTCGGTCGTTTGCTAAAATTCTCTGCTGAATGCTGAATCGGCTGAAAACGTAAAGCCCCTTATCTCCGCTTCATTCTTCACTACTGGATATATATATATATATATATATATATATATATATATATATATATATATATATATATATATATATATATATATATATATATATATATATATATAATACATCGCGTATCGGCCTTCAACGCTTTCACAAGGAAACGAAAATGTTAGTAATAGGTGTGTTGTTAGCCGACCTCTCCTTATTTCGCCATTGGCTGTGACAGAGAAGCCCTCTCTAAAGACGGCGGACCGCATTTCCCAATCTCAAGATAAGATGTTGTGATTCGTTCTTGGGTCGAGCAGACCAAGATGATCCGGTACCGTCTTCTATCCGAGAGACCATCTCACTAGTAAAAGTAAATTTACGTCACTACGCACGTTTTTATGAAATTCTCTTGCAGTTAGTAGTAGTGCTGCTACTGATAGCAGTGCCAAGCAAGTTATTGCCAGTTCGGAAAATCTGCTAACTTGAGCATTTTACGAGGATAAGGAGTCTAAAGTGGTGGCTTTGGAATCTAGTGACATGGCTGTAGGAAAAGCTGCACGATTTCCGCGCGTTATGATGTGAATTGATTTAAGGAGTTCTTCTTGCACAAGCTAAAGCGTGGTTTCGTTTTATGGGTATTAACGTGTTCGAAAACGACGCAGACTATGAAAGATGCACTAAAAGGGGGGGGGGGGGGGGGGGGGCTCCGGAGATTTCGACCACCAGACGTTCTTTAACTTGGACTGGCAACGCACAGCACATGGGCGCCTTGCTATTTGGCACCATCTAAAAGCGACCGCCGCGGCCGTTATTCAGTCCCTCATCCCCTTGAGCATAGCAGTCGAGTGCCCTAACCACATAGGGGGCAAGCTTGTTGTCTATCACAGTGAAGTTTACCTGATCACTTTGCGCTGTTTGCCGCAATGTATCTTTTACCTTGCTGAATCACCCTTAATTGCAACTTCGTGGCTGGATGACTTCAAGTGCAGAATAAACATACTTCTTACGAATAATTCTGGTACGCTACGTACTACGTCTATGCCCTTTCTACTATCGTAACTGTATTTGACGGTAGCTTTTCTTAGCTCTGATACGAAGACTATAAGTGCGGTGTGTCCGTGATGGGTCACGACGGCTAATAGTTCAGCGGCGTTGGGCTACCGGCGTTAAATTAAAGCTTCTAGTTACCATATGCGTGCTTACAAACTTGGTTTGTTTAAGGAAACCGTTTTTTCACGTGTTTAGAAAAACGTTTTATTAGACCTTAAACATACACATTAGACATTCACATGAACGGCGACAAATGACCAAAACAGGAAATTCATATGATTGAGAACAAAGGAAAGTGCACATAATATGCATCCTTACGAACAAATGCATCACAAATCAGTATTTACACAGAGAATAAAATTGGGCTGCTCGTGAGGATGATATATACAATTTTGAATAGCAATGTACCTGAAGGGATAGATCATCATCATCATCATCATCATCAGCCTGATTATACCCACTGCAGGGCGAAGGCCTCTCCCATATTTCTTCACTTAACCCGGTTCTGTGCTAGCTGCATCCACTTGACCCCAGCGAACTTCTTAATCTCATCCGCCCACATAACTTTCTGCCGCCTCCTGCTACGCTTTCCTTCCCTTGGAATCCAGTTTGTTACCCTCAGCGACCATCGGTTATCCTCTCTTCGCACTACATGCCCTGCCCATGGCCATTTGTTCTTAATTTCTGCTAGAATGTTGGTAACTTGAGTTATTTCTCTGACCCACTCTGCACGCTTTCTATCTCTTAATGTTACCCCTACCATTTTTCGTTCCGTAGCCCTCTGGGTTGTCAGCCTCCACGTTTCAGCCCCATAGGTGAGTACAGGCAAGATGCAACTGTTGTATACTTTCCTCTTGAGCGATACCGGTAAGCTGTTAGTCATAATCTGCGAGTGCGTGCCAAATGCGCTCCATCCCAATCGTATTCTTCTTGTTATTTCCTTTTCGTGGTCCGGATCTGTGGTTACTACCTGCCCTAAGTAGACATACTCGCCTACTACTTCCAGTATTTCGCTACCTAATGTAAACTGCTGTTCCTTCCCGAGGCTGTTGAACATTACCTTAGTCTTCCGCATATTGATTTTTAACCCTACCGTTCTACTTTTCCTGTCTAGGTCATCAATCACTATTTGCAGTTCATCCCCTGAGTTGCTTAGCAAGGCAATGTCATCAGACAATCGCAGATTACTGAGGTATTCTCCATCTACCCTTATCCCTAACTGCTCCCATTCCAAGTCTCTGAATACTTCCTCTAAACAAGCTGTGAATAGTACTGGGGAGATTGTGTCTCCTTGCCTAACACCTTTCTTTATGGGAATTTTGTTACTTTCTTTATGCAGAACTATGGTTGCTGTGCAGCCACTATATATATCTTCCAGCACTTTCACGTGCGGCTCGTCTACCCTCTGATTTCGCAATGCCTGCATCACCGCCGAGGTTTCAACTGAGTCAAATGCTTTTTCGTAATCAATGAATCCTATGTATAAGGGCTGGTTACATTCCGAGCATTTTTCTATCACCTGATTGATGGTATGGATATGATCGATATTAGAGTACCGTTTCCGAAACCCTGCTTGATCCTTTGCTTGATTGCAGTCTAAGGTTGTCCTGATTCTATTAGCGATTACCTTAGTAAATACCTTATACGTAACAGACAGTAAGCTGATTGGTCTGTAATTTTTAAGGTCCTTAAAGTCCCCTTTCTTGTGAATGAGGATAATGTTTGCATTCTTCCCAGTTCCGGTACCGTCGATGACACCAGGCACTGCGTATACAGGGTGGCCAGTTTTTCTAGCACGATATCCCCCCCGTCCTTCAACAAAATCTGTAGTTATCTGATCCTCTCCAGCTAATTTCCCCCTTTTCATAGTTTCTAGTGCTTTCTTGACCTCGTCCTTCTTCACTGGTGGAACGTCCGATTGTTTTTCCCTACCGCCAATCTAATTACGATCCTGACTACTTTGGCTACTGTAGAGAGCTGTACAGAACTCCTCGGCTACTTTGGCTATCTTTTCCATATTAGTGATGACGTTGCCCGCCTTGTCCTTTATCGCATACATCTGGTTTTTGCCTATGCCCAATTTCTCCTTTACTGCTTCAAGGCTTCCCCCGTTCTTTACAGCATGCTCAATTTTGTCCATGTTACACTTCCTTATATCGGCCACCTTGCGCTTATTGATTAGCTTTGATATCTCGGCCAATTCGATCTGGTCTGTTGGATTGGAAGCTTTCCTATTCTGGCGTTTCTTAATCAAATCTTTCGTCTCCTTAGACAGCTTGCCGGTATCCTCTCTAACTATCCTACCGCCTACTTCTACCGCGCACTCAGTAATGACATCTCTGAAATTATTGTTCCTTGCCTCTAGGATAATGCCGCCATCCTCAGTTAGAGCTGAAAACCTATTCTGTAGCGAGATCCTGAACTCTTCTGCCATCCCCCTCACCGCTAATTCGTTGATGGGTTTCTTTCTTACTAATCTGTTGCGTTCCTTCTTCAGATTTAGGCTAATTCGGGACCTCACCATCCTGTGGTCACTGCATCGCACTTTCCCGATTACTTCTACATATTGCATAATGGTGGGGGATGAACACATTATGAAGTCGATTTCATTTTTAGTCTCTCCGTTAGGACTTTTCCATGTGCATTTCCGGTTCTTCCGTTTGCTGAAGAAGGTATTCATGATTCGTAAGTTATTGCGCTCTGCAAACTCATCTAGTAACTCCCCCTGCTATTCCTAGAATCAATGCCATAGTCACCTACTGCCTTGTCTCCTGCCTGTTTTTCCCTACCTTGGCATTGAAATCGCCCATTAGTACAGTATACTGCGTCTTTCCTTTTCGCATTGCCGATTCTACATCTTCATAGAAGCTACCAACTGCCTGGTCATCATAACTACATGTAGGTGCATATACCTGTACAACCTTCAGTTTATACCGCTTATTAAGCCTAATTACGATGCCTTCAACGCTCTCATTAATACTATAGAATTCATCTATATTACCCGCTATATATTTATTGACAAGGAAGCCTACTCCTAGTTGTCGCCTCTCTGGTAAGCCTCGATAACACAATACATGCCCATCCTTCAGTACAGTATATGCCTCATTCGGCCTCCTAACCTCACTAAGCCCTATGACATCCCATTTCATGCCCTCTAGTTCCTCTAACAGCACTGCTAAGCTAGCTTCACCGGCTAGACTTCTAGCATTAAACGTTGCCAGGGTCAGTTTCCAATGGCGGCCTGTCCAGCGGAGCCAGGCTTTCTTGGCACCCCCTGCTGCGTCACAGGTCTGACCGCCGCCGTGGTCAGTTGTTCCGCAGCCGCTGGTGACTGAGGGCCGGGGTTTCATGGAGCTTATCATAGGAGGTTGTGGCCAATTACTGCACCAGGGTGGCCAACTCCTGTTCTGGTGAGGGAGTGCGTTGCCGGAGGTGTTCACCGGCATCAGGTCGCACCCCAAACCTGTTTATGCAATTCCATCGTCACGCGGATGTTTTTTTTTTCATCCGGTGGAGAATTGCGCGGCACCGGGATTTGAACACCGGTCCTCTTGCATGCGAGGCGGATGTTCTACCGCTACGCCACCGCTGCACCCCGAGGTTTTGTTAGTGATGGGGAAATATTGGCTTGGATAGATTTTCTGCAGCAACGATCACAATTCTTCTTTTACACCACGTCAAGTTCAAATCAGTACCAGTCACGTCCGTAGTTACTCTAGGCTGTGTTCTTGGACCCTTTTTACTCCTTATCGTTATTAGTGATATTACTGACAATGGGAACTGTGAGATCAAACTCTTTTTCTGGCGATTGAAGAAGCCTCGAAGATCATGTCATTCTCAACAGGAAACAAAATACTGATTGGTGCGACAACTGAAGGTGTAATCAAAACAAAGAAGTAACCGGGGAAAATGAGCCTTCTTATTTTGTGAATAAAATGAATGACACTTCGCTTACCTTTGTAAGCGAGCACATATATCTAGGTGTCACATTGTCCAACGATCTTAGATGGGCCGAATACATCAGTAATATTGCTCCAACTGCATTACGCAAGTTATGGTTTCTTATAACATGTCTTCGACTTTCCCTTGCACAAACTAAACCTTCTATCTTATAGGATATTTATTAGGTCTCTACTAGGATAATCTAATACCGTTAGGTTTCTCCAGTCTCCAAGTAATAGTTCATGGCTTGAATGAACACAGCGTAAAGCACGAAAATTCATTCACAATAGGTACAGTACTCACGGATTGAAATAGGACACTCGGAGCGCGTGGCCGTCGCTGCATGCAGCGCCGCCCGTGGATGCTCATGGAACCAAGGTGCTGCATTGTGGTATAGCGCGAGGGGGAGGACATGTAAAAAGCAGAACTGCTCCTTCCGATCGCCAATAAACCGGCCTGTTGTTTACCACACTGCCTGCGTGGCGCTGCAAGGCTTGCGCTCCGAGTGTCCTATTTCAATCCGTGAGTACTGTACAACCGAACGGATTCACCAACCGAACTAGCTGTAATATCTGGACTCGAAACTCTATGAACAAGAGCGAAATTGTCGAGAATAAAATTCTTCTATCACTATATTTTGTTATCACATAGGCGAGACTTAAGAAACCAGCACGCCTGTACGCCAACCGAATATTAATGTCACAGTCACATATTTCTTCCCGCTAACAACAAGCGAATGGAATCGCTTGCATGCATCTGTTACTAACGCTGATTCATTTTCAAGTTTTTGTTCCAAACTACATACCATGGTTTGAACAGAAATTATCCGGTGACGAATTTCGCTTCCTTTTTTTCTCGTTCCTTGTTTCACGAAGTCGACGGCCTGTTATCCCATGGTTTTCCTTCTTGAACTTTTCTTTTTGTGATGTGTGTCGTCTGTGCGGAGTTAACACGACATTTTTAGTTTTTCTGCGCTGCATTAATTGCTTAATACAGTATTTCTGTAGAGCTGCTTTGACTCCTTTCATCACGTTTTGTTAGATATTATGCATGTAATGACCATGTGCTATGGTGTCAACTAGAGATCGGCAGCCCTGCAAATAAATAAATAAATAAAAAAAAATAAATAAAAAAATAAATATATTTTCTGATAGATATGTCCATGCCTATCTCACTGCCTAATGGCTAAGTGATCACGGTCTGTGCACCGCGACCTACGACTCCCAGTAAGGAAGCTCGACTTAAGTACATTTTAATTGCGAATGTCGTTGCTCTAGCTGCCGGACACATCCACTACCACATTGCTTGGTTTAAAGACAAAAAAAGAGAGCCAACAAAGGGATAGATAATGTAGAATAATTTGCGAAATAAAATAGATATAAACATATACAGCAATCGCATGCACAGTATGTATTTCACATGTGTGTTGCGAAGTAAATAGCTGTGAGTGGACATATTATGTATATATATATATATATGCATTATATTGCAATGAAATGGAAGGCGAGTATCTGTCACCATTGTTTATGTGGACACCTGCATTGCGTTTAGAGAAAGTTTTATTACACATTACGCATTCACAGGAGCGGCGACAAATGACCAAAACAGGAAATACACATGATTAAGAACAAAAGAAAGTGCGCATAAAATACATTCTAAAGAACAAATATATCACAAATCAGTATTTACATAGAGAATAAAATTTGGCTA
This sequence comes from Amblyomma maculatum, assembly GCF_055883805.1. Lineage (NCBI taxonomy): Eukaryota > Metazoa > Arthropoda > Arachnida > Ixodida > Ixodidae > Amblyomma > Amblyomma maculatum. The sequence goes on along the minus strand of NC_139344.1, from coordinate 449,948,607 downwards.
TTCGGGATGATGATATATACAATTTTGAATGGCAGATGAATGTGAAAAGAGAGTTAAGCAACGTATATCCACAAACTGCTTTATTAGCAACTCCAAGCATAGACTATATTCTACCGATTAAAGAAAGAAGTGAAATCAGGTATGAACGTGTTACCAAAAACGTCATAGAGTGCCCGACACCTCAAATCTCGAACCTAACTTAAGCTATAGCATCTTTGTAACTCTAGTTTCCTGTTTTCACTATCTCTAGACTTCTCACGTTTATGAATCGTTCAGGCCAGCTCCATCTTGCGTGTTTTAAAACAATGCTCAGATATGAACGCAACACCCCCGCGTAAGATCACAACTTTCTTTGTAATAAGCTAGCCTGTTCAGGTATAAGCGTTTTACGTGGTACTGTCCTTGAAACCTGAACTAAGGCATATGCCTCACATGTGGAACGGATTCCAATCTTATTTCGCAAGCCTCACGTAGACATAGTCCTTTCAGTATGCTGCGTTTAACGGTCACACGGATGAAGCGAAGCCTTTCTTTCGCCAAAGATGATGTGTACCGCCGCTACAATCTTTGTAACGACAAAAGACCATCGCAATTTTGCATTTGAAGGCTTCGGGAACCAGCAATGCCAATTCTGTGGCGTAATGTACATCGTATATTGTGCAACACCGTAGCAACATCTGCTCCACACCATACATCAACACGCATTATTAACCCAGAAGTGATCCTTGCAAATGAGCCAGGAATTTATTTAACGTAAACTGAGCTGCTGGCATCATAGTACCCTAACGTTGTCCTCAGAACGTAGAGGTGGATGTGTCGAAGCAGCTCCTTTTATATTTTAACTCCAGAGAGAGCATTAGAATCGGGAGCATGCATGACGCCCTATCTCTGGCATGGTCGTCTCGGCGAGGTTCTCATATGGCCATCTTTTACATGGTATATCCCGCACGGAATGCACAACTAGATTATCCTAGTCCATGAGCAAGCGCTGTAGTTGTCATAGAACGTATTGAAAACACTGGAGACCCCAAGGTTGCAATCAATGCTTTTTAGTGCGGCAATGTTTCTTGTTTGGGACACATCGGGAATGTCAGAGAAGCAGCGGCATACGAGAAATTGATATCTGTTTCCGAACGTCGACGTACAAACGTAACAACGCATACGGCGAACAACCAGAGCCCGCAAGCAAAATTCTCGCGATAAGCAAGCATAATGCCCCAAGCATTTGTTTCTGGCCACCAACCTAACCCGATAAATTTTACGCTGTACTCCAATAAACCAGCGTAATGGAGGTCATAATCGTCTTCTTCAGGAAGCAGCTACGCTGCTTGGGAAACAGGGGATACAAGAAAAATACCTAGGCCTAAGCAGAGGAAAAAGCGCCCACATGCTGTTATGTATGTTCTTTACTGTTCGGTTCCTTTAAAAAGCTATCAACTGTCTTTGTTCGCTTCGCGGTCTCGACTAAGCTAGTCAGAGAAAAGCGTAAAAACTAAGGATAAGCGAGGGTGAGTCTTAGGAAAGAACGCCGATGTATCTTGGGGAACGCTTTCAAGAAAGTTCATTTTGGTACAATTCCAAAAGACTGTTCCTCTTGGCTCATTGCAAAGCAATTAAGGCTCGCTTTCTTTTCATTTAGGCGCGCTCTGAAAAGAATGAATCTGAGTCCATTCACGCTGCCTTTGTTCCGGCATAATTATAGAGGCTGAAAGCGCATATAAGGTTTCTTTTCAACTCTGAAAACGTGTCAATTATTTTTTTACTCCAGTTTTAGAGGCCAACAAAATTGGCAGTGGCTTAGCTCGGTTATGCCTTTATATACGAATATTTAGCGAAACCCTGCATAACTTGATTAGCCTTGGTTAATCTTCGTTGCAAGTCCAAGTTAGTCTGGATGTCTAGCTATCTTGTTACATTAAAGACAAGACCAAAGCCCGACTCACTTCACTCCTCCGGGTGCTGTTGCAGCTGCTAGCGGTCGCGACTTCGGGCGTTAAACGGCATATTCACAGGGTTTTAGCCTGTCGTTCGGCGAGCTGTTCCTCTGCTTTCTGGACGGTTCGTTTCCTCATCATCTCGTTCCCTTTTCATGCTCCGACATGTCATCAGGTTAGCGACACAGCTGTGGAAGCGAGCGGAGGCGAGCGTAACGCCGAAGCAAGTGGTGTGACGTCATACGAAACGGCGGCGGCTTTGAAGCGAGGTGTGCGGTGTGAAGTCGTTCCAGAAGGCGCGGCGAGCGCACGGCGTCTGCCAGCTGCAGCGGTTGCTTGGCAACGGCTCCAGGTTGGTCTCTGTGCCTCCTCGGAGCACCGCCACAGCGAAATCACGTGTTTGTACCTGGCCAATATAGTTTTCGCTACAATATACCGTAATGATTCGCGCTTGTATTTCGTTGGGCTTTAATTACGGAACTTCTGGACTATAATCTAGATTCTGCTTATTATTGGCAAACGAACTCTAGCCCACTTGCAGTTGTTTTTTCAACGAGGCAATGCCCCAACGCGGTGGTACAGTGGTTAAAATGGCCGACTGTTGAGCCAGATACCCAGGTTTGATCCCGACCGCCGGCGGCTGCGTTACGATGGACGCGAAAGGAGTGGCATGCGCATGCTGTGTGATGTCAGCGCACGTTAAAGGACCCCAGGTGGTCAAAATTTCAGGAGTCCTCCTCTACGGTGTCTCTCATAGAGTGAGTCGCTTTGGGACATTAAGCCCAGAAGCCCAATCAAACCAAGCCAAACCAACTAGGTAATATAGCCTCTAGAAGAAGCTAGTTCCCTGCAAGGACCGCATCTACCAGGGTAAAAGGATTCGGCATGTGATAATTAGGTCACATTAATTTCCATTTTAAGAAATGGTACCGATATAACTAAATTATATAGAATAATTGGCTGCTTCAAAAATCTGTAAATGAGCTGCTGTTCAACGCCGCTTGAACCTATAGGCTTCCGAAACCACTGTTTTGCATATGTTTTCTTGGCAATTTGGCATTTAGAGGGTAGTGCTAAGTTACGCAAAGTGCTAAAATGATAATATTAATTGGTTTAGACAAAAGAAAAACGAAGTATCTGTCAAACATGTTCTGTAGACAGCTCATTCTAGGTGTAAGGGAACAGAAGAAGGTGGGAGTGAAACTGGAAAAGAGAAAGAGAGCCGTAATTGAGGGCTGCGGAGTAATTTCGGCCACCCGGGGATGCATCGCACAGCACACGGAAGCCTCTTCGTTTCGCCTCCATCGAAACAGCAAGCGGTCGGTATCGAACCTGGGCACATTAATCGGGCATTCACTGTGCCGGAGTTCCCGGCTTCGATCCCGGCCGCCGGCGGTGGCGTTTCGATGAAGGCGAAACGAAGAGGCGTTTGTATAATGTGCGATGTCGGTGTGCGTTAAAGATCCCCAGATGACAGAAATTACTCTGTAGCTCTCAACTGCAGCACCTCTTTCTCTCTTTCAACTTTCACTCCCACCTTCTTCAATTCCATTACGGCTTGGTCCAGGTGTACACAGGAAGAAATGTGACAGATACTGCGCCTTTCACTTCCTGTGAACAAATTATTGTTACTGACATCCCACAATACACGGACACCGCTTTGTTTTGCCTCCACCGAAATGCAGCCGTCGGCGGTTGGGATCGAAGCCGGGTACTACGCCATAGCAGTCGGGCATCATAGCCACTGCACCGCCTCAGCAGGGCCTGTCTCTTCATTTAAGTTACTAGGCTTTGGGGGAAGTAAGTTGAAGTATACTTTTGTGGGAACCTCACTGAACTGTGGGCACTAACACTTAATTATGCCAAGGTCACTTAAAGGTCAAATTTAAGGCCTCGTGAACACCGGCTTTATACAGTGTACTAAAGGTTTCGCTTCGATTTCAAACAGACTTATACGAAAACGAAGGAGCAGTATCTGTCAGTACAACTTGAACTTCAAGCTAAAGCTTGCGCGTCTAGTGCTTTACATAGCGAAGTAATATTTTCTCTTTAAGAGTGGCCCATCAACAGAAATACAAGATTAGGCGACGACTACGAGCCAGCGATTAGCTTACACGACGAGGACAAGGAAAATCGAAGTTAATACAGGATATTCCCGATAATAGGTCGAGGGAAAACAGTAACGTGTTTTCCTGCTTGCCCTTGGAAGATTGGAAAAGGCAGTTTCACACCAGCAATGATTATATCTGTGTTTAAAATATTCATGAAAGACTCTTACACAAGAAACATTTTATACCATGGATAACAATACCATTCATAACAATATATGTGCAAATTATAAGAAACATTTTATACCATGGATTTATACCATTCATAACAATATATGTGCAAATTAAACTGAATAAGAATACCGGCAGTTCAATGTGATTGAGGAACAGTAAACTTACAACTTCAAAATTTAAAAAAAAGAACGCTGAGAGAATAATTCAGATACAAGCATATGATTTAAGAGAAACATTAAGCAGTGCCTTCCGCGCTATCAAAGTGAAATGTGCCCTGTTCTGTCGGGTACAATGTTGCCTTCTACTTTTGCCGTTGGAAATCTGACGTTCGGGGTTCATTCGGTATTAGCTGTGAGCGAGCATGGACAGCATGGACAGATAGGTCGCTTAGATGGGTTAGGAGTTTGGAGATCTCTCGAGGTCCAGTTACTTCGTTGTGGTGCAAAACATGGGTCGGTTTAAGCATCTGTGCATCGTTGAATTTATTGTCTTTAGACAGGGCAGCGTTAAATGAATCGTTCGTGTCGTACCTGCGTAGCCAATGCCATCATCATCACAAGCTGATCTATTCCCACTGCAAAGGGAAGACTATCTCCCCATTTTTAACAATTAACCATATCCTTGCTACGTCTGCTTCATCACTGTAGATTTGTTCGCCTCATCCACTGTCGCCCGTTAATAATTAGAAGGAATTTTAACGATGCGCCCTTAACGGTGCGCCCTCTTACAGACACCCTTAGAGTGAGTGCGGGTAGCTGTTCCGGTCGCAAAGGAGATGCCCTCGACCAGCGTGGCAAGCTGAGCGGGAATTCAACTACCTTGTACTGACAGAAGGGGGTGGTCGTTTGGTGCCCAGCTGTCGACGGCTCAAGCCAGAGTAAAGGTTGGAGTCAGAAGTAACAAAGAAAACAAACTTTATACACAGCAAGAGACGATACAGAGGAACACACAAGCACTAAAATTGCACAGACGAGAGGTTCACAGAAAAACAAACGCTAAGCATGCAACTACTGAGGTATTAATAATGCAGAGGCTTTACAAGACAGATCAAACACGAGAGAGTCACAAGAACAAACACCAAATTGTTCACCGGGCACTGTTGCAGTCCGACGCCTCGAGAGTCACGATGTGGCCGCAGTACAAGACGAGCGCCGCTCCCTCGTAGGTCCGCGGGCTTGCCAGCAGCGGGTGATCCCCGGGAGTCCAGTCAAAGCACTAGCGAACACGCCGCAACCACTGACTGATCGCCTGCACAAGCAGCGCGGCCTCCATAAATAGGGCGCGCCGCGTCTGTCTGTTAAGGCGCGCTAAGGCTAACGCGCACACACACTTAGCTTCGCTGGTTAGAGCGCTCCCTTTTCCTCCCGTCGAGCCGCGCGTCGTCATTGGCTAGGACCCGTAGAAATTTCTTGAGAGTCCTAGCATATTCCAGACTGATGAATCACCCTCATCGCCCGTGATGAAAAAGAGGGCGACGGCGACGCGTACAAAGCTACGCGCTCTCTCGCGCGGGAAAGGAGGCTTTTCTCGAACTTTGTGGAAATTTCCATGCGGCGCGGCGGGAGGCCTCGCGCCGCGCCGGCTTGATAAAAATGTGCGCCGATTTCGTGACAGCCCTCCACATAATTTTCTGCTGTTCCTTGGTACGTTTTCCTCCGATTGGTATCCAATTAGTTACACTTAGAAACCATCCCAGATCCTGACTTTTTACTACATGTCCTACTCATTCTCATTTCTTTTGTTTCTTTCGAATACAATATTAATTACTGCAGTTATTTCTCTGTTCCACATTGCTAGATTCCGCGTTACCATTACCATTTTTCCATCCATAGCTGTCTGCATTGTCCTCGACCTAATTAAGTATAAGCCCTTTCTTAAGCCTCCGAGTTTCTGCCCTATAGGTGTGTTTAGGCAAGATTCAACTGTTATATACTTCCCTCTTGAGAGATTCCGGTATGCCGCTAGACTTGAAACAATGTGATTGCGTCAAAATATTTCTTTACGCTGATACGATTAAGTAATAACGACAAATCGGGCATGGCACAGTTTGACAAGGTGAAGTACAATATTACTAGACCCACTTTACTAAGCCGGTGTGGTGCAATAAGCAGGCGAGCTCACACAATGTGTCCGGAAATCATAGACTAAGACAATTCATCGAATTTCGGGGTTTCACTATCTATCGAGCGTGTTCCCCTTTCCACGCGATATCCTTAAGGTTGTCGTGTCGCGGAAAAGCAGATATCAGCATTGGGTTAAGCAAAAAAATAAGCAAAGAAACGATAAAGGTGTTGCGGAAACCGGCGGAGTCGAACACGGTTTCTACGCAGTGTAAGGCGAGCAAGCAGACACACCATATAGAACATTTTTTGTCGTTATTACCTTCCTTTCGCAACCACCACGCGGTCGTCGATTTTGAAAAATGAGCCGGTTCAAATGCAATACTCCTAATTATAAAACCTTCAAACTGCTCCCATTTTCAAATACATTGATATATTCAGGTAAACAAGACTGAACTTTAAGAACATCAATTATCTCCAAGATAGAATCCCCAAAATTTCCTTGGTTTCATCTAACATGAAGTTTAGCATGACGAACAGCCATTCGATGCTTACGCACGCTATAGAACCGTATTTCACATCTCCGAATAAAGGCAGACCTAATGTATGCACTGCCTTATGACTCTAAGCTAATGCTTAGGTGCGCCATTAGAAAGGGACTAATCACGGAAGTAATAGTTAAGTGAGTAGCAAAGAACTTTTCCGCTTTCCTTGCATGCGCCGCGGGAAAACTCCTTCGGTAGTACTGTGCAGCTGCAACAGGTGGCGGGAGCCGCCGCCCAGTTCAATGCCTGATAGAGCGATCCATCGTTTTCGAAGCAACGTGTTTAAGGATGAAGGAGAAAAAACAGACTACTGGCTTTAGGTGAGGAGAAATAACCAAATTGAGCTTATGGGACGCGTAGACAAGCGTAAAGTTTAACCCTGCGCCAAATACAAAAAAAAAAAAAGAATTATATGGCGTGAGCCACCTAAATTTGTCCATCTTTCGTATGTAATAAACAAGCGAAATAGAAGGACGTACTTCTGGAGCATTCTGGAACACGCGTGCGACGAATGCGGTGCCGGCGGTGCGAACGGTGATCGCGTTCGCGTTCGACTCAAAGGCAACTCCGCTTTTTTTTTTTATCATTTTAAATTTTGATTGAATTACATTCCTGAATGTCTCCTGAGTTTGACGCTAACTACTGGTTTGCGAAATCTCGAATGGAACCATTTTTAAAAGGAAAAAAATGAAATCGAAACCGAAACTGGTTTCATAGCCAGAAACGATGTCCCGGCTGACGAAACGGTGACGTCATATACAGTATTAGAAGAACACTCACACGCTCACGCGTTGGAAAGCGAAATTAAAGTATGGAAATCCTGGTCCAGTAAATACGATGTCTAAAATATCCTAATGCAGATCTTAAAACTGTATCATCATGTCAGGAGTGGGCAGTAAAGTGGGTATAATATTTATGACATCAGAAACGCATTGTTGTGCTTAGAAATCGTCTGGTCCGAGGCCACAAAAACTGACTGATTTAATGTCCTTTATTGAATGAGAAGGCTCATGGCCATGGATGGGGATAAAGGGGAGTAGACAGAATCTTCATTATTTAGGTCGTCACTCAAAACACATTGCTCTAACCGGGCCACAAAGCGAGCCATACTTGGCAAATATCATCTGTGTATTAGCATCAGTTTCTAGAAGGGAACGGTAGTTCAGGCGGTAGGGTTTGATATCGGAGCGTCCAGTAGAAAAAGCGGGGCAATCCCAGAGTAGATGAGATATGCCGCCGCGAGTTAGTCGTACAGTGGGGGCACGTAATCATTTCCTCTGTATACTGACGCCAGCGGGCCATAATACGTGGCGTGTAAGCCGCATGGGCGATGAGCTTATTCAAAAAGACTTCTTTACTTCGGGTGAGATGGGTTTTTCTCGTAAAAAGTAGGTCTGGTGTGGCCACCTGCATGCGATGCTGACTGAGGCTACGAAGACTAGTTCGAGTATAGTGCATAAGGGCAAGAGAAGGGGTGAGTTGCCCGCCCAAGGTCGAGTAAGGATTAATCAAAGGGGGTGGGGAAGCAAATGTGGGCATCCTACCTGCCAAGGCAGCCACGGCGTGTGCCGCCGCATTGCCCCCTGATTCGTCCGAGTGACCTGGGGTCTAGTGAATAGCGACCGTTCTGGCCGCGACTTGGTGGCGTTTAAGGAGATGCTGTATGTTCGTAGCTGTTGCATCCTGTGAACCCGGAGTAGCGATTTCCTTTTAAGCTTCATAGGAATCAGTCAGAATACGTATTGAACCAGTTCCGGTGCAAGGCACTCCTGACAAGGCTCCCCAAATTGCGAGGAGTTCAGCATGAAGAGGGTACCTTGAGGTAGGTGGCAGGCATAAGCGCCTGAAAGGGAAGGGTTGTCATCGCATACCCAGCCCATAGATGCAAATTCACTTGTAATCGATGCGTCGGTGTATATGTCAGTCGTATCAGGGATTCGCAAATGGGCAGCGAGGAGCTTTCGGGGAATGACAAAATCGCGGTTTATAGGTTGGCGATGGAGGCGTGTGAATACTGGCATCTCCCAAGGGGGAAGAGATGCATATAGAGCTGTTTTTTTGTGTGTTACGCTGTTCATCCCAGCCGAGCAGGGGCGCCCTTGGACACTGTTCTCTAGACGTATTCGATGACGCGTCTGTGACTCGGTAACGATGGTAGTGAGCGGTGGAAGAGCGGCCAAACGCTCACGTTGGGCTATAGGAGTGTGCTTAGGTAGACCGGTAATAAATAGTGCGTAGTGTTGCGCGATGAAGACGTTCGACCTTAGCGAAGTCAGTTTTCGACAGTTGGAGGACGGGTGTGCCATAAAGGAGTTTATTCCGCTTTTATACCGCCGCTGCTCGGGCCATCGCATGGCAGGCATGTTGCCGCGCTCCGCTGTGCCGGTTAGACAGGCGACGAATAGTGTGTAGCACTGCTGGCCAAAGGCGTTGCAGCTGATGAACCCATTTCTGGCGACGGTTGCAGCTTGAGATGGGCAGGCCAAGAATGCGGATTTGCCCATTTGAGGAGGTGACGGTGTTGCCTCCGGTGTGAAGAGGGATCTGCATACTGGAGTTGGTGTTATATTTTTCGTCGATACTGATCACTTCTGTTTTATGTGGTGCGAGCTCGAGGCCAATTTTGTTAGTGTATCTTCGAGACAAAGAAGGGCCGCCTGAAGTTCAGTCTGCATAAATTATTTGTCTACGTAATCCACTGCCTCAGTCCAGACGGTAATATCTTCGGCATATATAGCGAATCTTGCACTTGTGCTGATTTCCAGATTCTCGGTGACGCGTGTCATGGCCAAGTTGAACAATACTGCACATTCCAAAATCAAAATGCGTGCGATTTACTTATCTCATGGCGCCCAGTACGGCAGAATGTGTCAGGGCGCAGAGAAAAAAATTTCTGGAAAATATTTACTAGCTAATGCGAATGTCGAAAAACGTCCAGAGGTGTGCTTAAAAAGTCCTCAATTTTTTATGAATTTTTAAGGCGCACTTTCAGGAGCATCAGACAGTAAGCCAACGATGTGTACTTATTACAAAGCTCACCTGTCACCTATACATTCCTTCGTAGTTCACTTGACACGTAGTACATATTTAATCATTGGCGTGACCAAAAGCACAGGCCTACAAATGCGCTGAGCGAGACTGCTCTTTGGTGTTCCATGTCTTTCCGCTCTGCATAATATAGATGTAAGGTGAAGTGGAAGAAAATAAGCATTAACACGTACGAGGCCACTGCCAATGACTGAATTTCAGCATGCAGCTTACTAACGCGGAGATATGACGCTGCAGGAATGGTGCTAATCAAGACAATGTTGCTTAACGTACGTGAACTGCTCCAGAAGTACGAAACAGGAATGAAAGAACTTGTTGCTTAGCATCGTCGAAAATATTATAACCATAAGCGAACCTGATTTGACGATTTAAGTTATTATCTGACGCCTGTATTGGGTCATTCCCAGCGGCTTGTTAACGTGAGCTTTTACTTCGTCGTAGGCGTATAAGTTTGTATTGGATGATACATCTCTAATATGTATGAGGTTACATGCAGAAATGAACTCTGGCGGGTACATGAATTGCGTTCATCCCGCTACTGACGGAATAGTGGGAAATCTATCAGCTCGGATCATCATAAGATGATCATTATTTAGAGTGGTGGAGGGGGGGGAAACAACTTTATTCAACGCATTACTAATCGTCGAAAATGTCCTGGCCCAGGGGCACCAAGGCAAACTGATAATTCAGCTGGTCAGAGGCTAACCAATCCCGTCCCGTTGGGAGACAAGGTTTTTGCAATTGCGTAAACAAGTGAGCCGGTAGAAAAACCGTTGATATAGCCTGGGTTTTGAATCTGATTTTGTCGGAACTGTTCGGAACGTGGCAGGAAAATCGGAGGCCTCTATAGGAGGCGATCTCCTTTTCCTTACGGTAAAGTTCAGGTTTCCATGACAAAAAAGTCACAGATACTGCACCCTTACGTTTCTATAAACCAAATTATATATTACGTGTAGATGTGTACCGAAACTTGAGATACCGCGCTTTCCATTCCCCCTAAAAACCAACATAAAAGATATAAAAAATCACAGAAGGATAAGGCGTTGGTAAGGCGCTATAGAATTTACTCTAAAGCGAATCAAATCCACCCTACTTTTCATTTTTAAAGCGAATGCTTTACAAGCGTCATTACGCAAAATTCCGGTCGTCGGTGTGTGGACTGCGTGTACCCAAAAAAGACCACATTGCTACCCAAACAAGGGCGACTTATGCTGCGTCTTTCCCTTCCTGTGAACCAATTATTACTGCGGAAGCCTTTCTACGCGAATGGTGAAAATCTCGCGTCGACAAGATTTGACACCGAGATGTGTCAAACAGATTCCGCGAGTGATAGATACTGCGCCTTTCCTCTTCTGTAAGCCAAAGATAGAAAGCAGGTGAGCTTGCTGTGCCCGGCAGTTTCAAAACACTTCGATCCCTCTGTACGGGAAATTGCCGTATTCTGCGTAGAAATCACCGGACATCTTGCACATTGTACGGGCATGCCAGTCAACCCCGAACCCAGGCCCCAAACCCAAAATCACCTGAGAGGACTGGGAGGCAGCCCTGCTCAGCTGCTCTGGCCTGATCAGCTTCGTACATGCGTGAATTGCCTGGTGGCGTCATGACACGTGTGGGGGATCCACTCGTTGCTTCACGCAAGCGGACGCATGGTGCATCGGCTCCGTGATTTTTCGCTTGTGTTCGTGGCACAGGAACTCGACCCTTGAAGAAATCAGAGCGACTGCATCACGCAAGTGACCCGACATCTGGAGCCATCAGTTTTATCCAGGTGGGCCCCAATTTCACCGATTAGGGGCTGAGTTTCACCCGTGCATCGCGGCAGCGGCGCTAAGCCTAACGGCTGCGTCGCTCCCCGCCGCTGGGTCGCTCACCCTTTTTTCTCCAATATGACTTCTACCTTGCAACGCGGCTATGATCCGTCCCAAATGTCATGGTCCACCATTTCGACGGTCCATGATACTGGTTCTTCAGTCTCACAGCCCCTTGAGAACGAGAACCTTTTCAAACTTGTACAACGCCGCTTCCAGTCCAGAAGCGGACGCAAGATGGCGGCCGACACGTCCACGGCCTCCCAACCTCAAGCCAACAAGGACGCTGGCACGCAGCCCCACGCCCGTCCTGTCCAAACTGCTGACCAACCGAAAACTGCAGCAGGCATGCAATGGCGTCCACGACCCATGCCACACCCGCACCTCCAAGACATTGTTGTAATCCTCAAGCCCCGCGTCACGGCGAACTTGCGGAGTGTGTTCCAACAATGCGAACTGGGAGCGGCGCTCACCGCCTACCTTGGCAAGCAGGTGGGAGCCACTCTCAATATCATCCGGGCATGGGACCAAAATCTTGTAGTAGTGGGAACCCAGGACCCACCCACAGCGGACCGCCTAATTGGCGACTTCAACTTGGATACCGACAAGGGACCCCTCCCTATGCGTGGACATTTGAAACAGACCGGCGAAATCTGCCGAGGTGGGATCTCTGTGGCCAACCAGGAGACAAGCAACACCCTGAAAGAGAAAGTGCAGTGGCGAGCTGGCGAGCTCGCAGAAGTACGCAAGCTAGGAAAGACGAACGTCGCGGTTCTCACTTTTGTGGGGACAGTTCGGAACTGGCTGTCGTGCGTGAATACAAGCGTACTGTTCCGGCGTGTGTGAGGTGCGGTACTATCGGGCATTGGGCAGACACGTGTCCTGCCCCGAACCCCTCAAAGTGCGGCCTGTGTGGTCAATGTGTGGAGCTTACTCCAGAAGGTCCAGCTCCACATGAATGTAAACCGTCGTGTGTAAACTGCGGCTTGGCCCACCCTACGGGCTCACAGGATTGCAAGGCAAAATTCCGAAGACTTCGGACGCCCAGAAACAAGCCTCGGCAACGTGGCGTCTTGAAGACGGACACACCTAGCAAAAGCAAGGTCACGCCACTCGCGGAGCCAATGACAGCGCGGAACGTGGCAACCGCGCCGCCGGCTCACGTGACAGTGACGTCAACGATTCTTCCTCCCGTAACCTGACGTCATCGAAAGACAAGAAGAAGGCGCCCCCACCGCTTCCAAGCGGCAAGAATGACAGACACTTCCCGGCCCTTCAGGCAACCTCCTTGCTTCAGACAAACGGCGCTGCCGGCGCCCATGCTTCCTCGCCGCAACATAAGCAGGTGAGCAGCTGGGCAGAGGTTGCCTCCTCTCCTATTCCTTCCTCACCTTCCTTCCCTCCCGCGGTCACCGGCGTAGACGCCGAGAGTCGCAAACAAATCAAGCTGCTCAGGGCACAGAACGAGCAATTGCTCGCTAAAATTCAAAATTTGGAAGCCAAACTCGCAGCCGCGTCGAGTCCCCAGAGCTCAGACGCCATGGAGAGTGAGCCGGAGCTGCCGGCCGCGTTCGCGTCAACTATGGCCGCTATGGAGGCGCGTCTCGGCTCCCAACTGCAAAACATGGTGGAGGCCGCCATGGACCGCGTCGCAGCCAAATGCTCGTCAATGGTTCCTGAAACTGTCTCTAAATATATGCAGGATCATCCCAGAACGAGCCGTCGGGCTGGGAACCTTAAAAACACGTGCCGTCTTACAAAAACAAGCCGTCGAGCAGGGAACTTTAAACATATGTCCCGTCTCTCAAAATACTCCCGAATTATTGCGGATTCGGATAACGAGGACTCCAGCCCCGCACCTACTTCAGGTGCCGGCTTCGGGGTGGCGTCTGTACCAGTCTCACTAAATATCACTCATGGCGGGACAGCCTAACCAGCAGCCCCTCCCTCCAAAATCATGTCAATCATTATTGGTAACGCAATGGAACTGTAGGGGCTTCAGGAACCGCCAAAAACGCGCGAGTCTACGCTTCTACTTCGAAACACTCGAAACATTGCCCGGTGTGGTCGCCCTCCAGGAGCCAGGAGCGGCGGCCAAATTAACAAACTACACGACGTTCCAGCGAGACCCCTCGTCCTGTCTGTTCGTACACAAATTATACACTGCCACAGAAGTGGATATAGACCTAACACTTCCCTATTCGTATGTAATGGTAACGATCTTACCCCTCCCCCGCTCAGATCCTCCCATGCACATACTGAACATATACTGCTCCCCCAAACTAAAGCGAGTGACGTTCGCAGACATCTTTAGCCGTGCGCTGAAGACAGCGGGTCGAGACCCCCTCCTGATATTGGGTGACTTTAATGCCCCCAGTCAGCTGTGGGGGTACCGTAAAGAGGAGGTGCGAGGACGTAAACTGGCGGAGCTTGTGTCCACACTGGGCCTCACCCTCCACACCGACCCTGTTTACCCAACACGCGTAGGTAACTCCGTGACGCGGGACACGTGTCCGGATCTTACCTTCACTCGCAACATACGACACGCAGACTGGGTTCACCGAAGAAACCCTCGGCAGCGACCACTGCCTTCTTAATACCATGATCTGTACACGCCCCCTCAACCGTCCTACCACACAAGCCCACATCCCTAATTGGACTACCTTCCGACAAAATTTTCCCGCCACTACCAACATTGCCGTAGCAGAGCAAGGGTACACCAACTGGTCCCGGTCACTGATGTCACACCTTCGCACACATGAAGCGCAGATCCAGCTCACAGAGGCAACAACGGACGTGGATAATCACCTCATTCACCTCTGGGAAGCTCGCCGCAGCCTTACACGCCGCTGGCGTCGCCAGAAACACAACCGCAAACTTAAAGAACGTATTGCCGATATCACCCACCGAGCCGCCGAGTACGCGGCCCAGCTCGCTGACTCGAACTGGGTAGATCGTTGCAATACAGCGGCCCGACAAATGTCTGGCCGTAATACATGGAGGCTCTTTCGAGCTCTCATCAATCCTACGCAGACCCGCACCGACACCGAGCAATCCACTCCTTTAAAGGCAACACTATGCAGATGGCACAATCGCTCCGGGACCGCTACTTGTGCACAGCTCAAGACCCCCGAGGATCGGTCTACTCCTACGCAGGCAAGAACTCGGAGCTGGACAAACCTTTCCAGCTTCACGATCTTCGGGCCAGTCTAGTCAAAATGAAGGGAGGCACCGCGCCGGGTCGGGACAAGGTCACCGTCAAGCTTTTGGCGAACCTGCCTGACTCGACGTACCAGTGCCTACTCGAATACATTAACGCAATCTGGACAGGGGAAACCCCCTTACCCATCGATTGGAAAACGGCACTTGTGACTTTCATCCCGAAAGCTGGCAAACCAATAGACATGGATAACCTCCGCCCCATCTCTCTCACCTCCTGTGTGGGCAAACTAATGGAGACTATGGTGCGCGATCGGCTATCCGAGTATCTTGAACACAGGCACACTTTCGCGGACACCGTGTTCGGATTTCGCCCACACAGATCCGCACAGGATGTCCTTCTCCAACTTAACAGAGAAATTCTCAACCCATTCGAACGCCCCCACAATGACCGGGTTGTACTCACCCTAGACTTAAAAGGCGCTTTTGATAACGTCACACACGAAGTCATACTGACCCATCTAAGTGAAACACACTGTGGCAGCAATACATTCAATTATATAAGACAATTCCTTACAGACCGACAATCATACATCAAAATACAAGACAAGGAGCACGGACCATTTATGCGCGGCACGCGGGGCACACCTCAGGGCGCAGTTCTCTCCACTCTGTTTTTTAACATTGCCATGATGCATCTGCTGGCCCAGCTGGCTGAGGTCGAAGGCGTGCAGCACGCGCTCTACGCCGACGACATCACTCTATGGGCAACGCAGGGCAGTGTGGGCGACATTGAAACCTGCCTGCAAACAGCGGTGAGCATAGTGGACCGCTATGCCCGGCGCTGTGGTCTTCAATGTTCCCCCCAGAAATCACAGTTTGTGCATCTCCGCCCCTCTCGGAGATGCAGTACACAAATCTCGCTGTCGCTTGCGAGCGGTCCAATTCATGAATCAAAAGAGATCAGAGTACTCGGTCTCTTCATCCATCACCAAAGACGCCCCAACACAACACCAGCCAAGCTCCGCCAGGTGGGGGACGAGGTGGGCCGTATGGTCCGCCGGGTGTCTAACAAACGCGGGGGGTTGCGAAGTAAGGATGCCTTGCGGCTGGCAAACGCCTTCGTAACCAGTCTAATCCTGTATTCGACTCCTTACCTCCACTTGCGGAAGCACGAGGAGGATACCCTTGAGGTGATCCTCTGAAAAATCATGAAACGTGCCCTCGACCTCCCAATCTCCACCTCCAACAGTCGGCTCATGGCCCTAGGGGTGGTGAACACTTTCAGGGAGCTTTGGGAAGCACATTTGATGAACCAATATACCCGCGTCACACAGACAGTGCCGGGTCGCCGCCTTCTTGCCCGGCTGGACATTCAACATAAACAATTCACAGAGGAGAGGCTCCGCATCCCAGAACTCTGGAGACGCGCCCTCAGAGTGCGACCTCTCCCTGCCAACATGTCACAAGAAGACCATAATGGGCGGCGCCTGGCGCGGGCGGAAGCCTTGGCCCGCCATTATGGCAATAAATCAGGTGTGTTCTACGTGGATGCCTCGGGCCCACATTCGGGGGACTGGTACACGGCCGCTGTCGTTCACAACGGGAACACAGTCGATGGCCTTACATTCAAGGCCAACTCTATAACACACGCTGAAGAGGTAGCCATTGCACTCGCCGCCTCAGACCACACTTCTAAATATATCATAACCGACTCACGAGGGGCTTGCCGGAACGTCGCCCAAGGGTGGACCACCCCCTTAGCCTATAGAATATTTCAAAATTGCTGTCGGGACCCGGACCCCGCGTGCCGATATCTCGTCTGGGTTCCTAGCCACCAAGGTCTTGCAGGGAACGAAGCAGCCGACGCAGCCGCCCGCGCGCTTTCTCTCCGGGCAGTTTCCTCGGGACTCGAATCGGCTGAGGACATCGATTCCAATCCGGCCTACACATTCAAAGATATTGTAATTTTTTATCAAAACGCGCATCGCAAATACCCTAACCCCTGCAAAGGGTTAGGAAAAGCGAACGAGAGGCTGCTCCTGCGCCTCTTCACTAACACAATGATGTGCCCGGCAGTACTTAAACATTTTGACTCACAGTTCACTGGACAGTGCCAGTACTGTGGGGAGGTGGCTGACACCTACCACATGGTATGGGCCTGCCAACAAAACCCATCCCTTCCCCCCATCCCTAACCCTTCCCGGGAGGACTGGGAGGCGACCCTGCTCGGCTGCTGCGACCTACAGGCCCAAAGGGCCTTAACGCGGCGTGCGCGGGCGGCGGCAACCGCCAGTGGGGTCCCTGACTAGGGTCTCCACCCAGTATTATAAAGCCGAAGCCCTTAAGGCTCCGCGTCAAACCTCTCATTATGAAATAAACGTTTTCACCACCACCACCACCTGGCCTGGCAAGCCAAAAGGCCCTGGTCCACCGAGCTCGAGCCACGGCGGTCACACGCACGGACGCACGCACACACAAACTCACAAACACACACACGCGCGCATGCACGAACGCGATGTACCGTGTGCAGTGCTCTGCAGTACTCTCTGAAGTTTTTTTGTTTTTTTTGCATATGGCTTGCTTATCCTTTGTGCATAATCGTGCTTCATGCTTTTCACTCTGCTCATTACAGACGTGAACTGCAAATACAATTTTCTACACTTCAATGCTTATCTCGTTATGAATGTAAACGGCTCCTGGTGCATTCTTGAATTATAGGACCAATTTTGAGATCAAAGAAGGCATGTTTCAATAATTTCATAAATTTCTGAGGTCCGATTCTAGAAATTTTATGTTCTGCATGCGTATTCTTTTTCCTTTTTTTTTGCCCCCTCCCCTCTCCACCGCCGGGTCTGGGATTTACTTCCTAAGACGCATCTGCAGTTTGCAAAACGAACATCACCCACGTAGCTCTGGAATTCATAGCTGATAACTGTATCATAAATTACTTGACTCCTTTCACAGCTCTTTTCTGCCTTGAGCTTTTTTATAAAGACTCCTTAAGCTCATTCTTTAGCATATTAACGCCCTGCTCCCAGACGCATGGTTTTCAGCAACGTGGGATGGAGGGTAGGATGAGCGAAGAAACCCAGGCGCATTATACACCCCCTTTCCCGTTGACGACTGCCATTAAAGAGAAGGCACCTTTGCGCAACCCTTAGAACAGTTCCGCCGAATGGCCACGTAATGATCGGAGTTCTCCGAAGACATGGAATGAGGTCATATACGCGATCCCCTCTCGCCCTTTACAACTTCAAAGAGCTCTTTTTCTGAAAGATGAGATGAACTTTCAGAAGGCGCACAACATACGGCAGTTCAGCAGGTAGCTGCGCAACCAGACTGCTATCCCGGTAAAAAAAAAGTGATATATATAATAGAAGAGAGTAGAGACTTTTCAGAGACGCATTTAATGCGGACGTTTTGGTCGGACATCTACTGGGTTAAATTTCTTGGGATGCCCTTTTTAAGTATTGAGAACTGCAAAGAAAATAAAATAACAAAAAGGGTAGCAGAAAGGACGTTCGCAAAAAAGGGTAAAGAGAATGAGTCAGTGGAATTTGGGGTTGTGGTCTGAGGGACAATTTTTAGACAAAAATAGACAAAAGAAAACGAACAAGGATAGGGATAAGTCGTATCCCAGGTAAGTGCAGTGCCAAACAGATGTTGTACGGACTGTGGCGTATGAAAGGGAAGCTTTTTGAAGGTAGGATTGCTTCACAGTAGGCTAACAAAGTAAGACGCCATCGGCGGTTTCGGATGGCAACGATTGCTGCCTCAGGATTCAGTTTTTTTATTCACACTTTCATCGTAATGTTACATAGACCTTGAATGAACTTGTTCGATCCCATAGCCTGACTGGCTAGTAGCGGTACCAATAGATCAAAGTACCGAATAAAGAAATACAGCATGCGGTAGTACAGCCACACAGTGACAAAAGGAAAACAAAACTAGAAGCATTCATTAGAACAGCGGGTTGCAAAGTTAATTGGTTATGAGTTCAACTATACTGCTTCGTTCCTGAACAAGAAATGCTTCGTGGCCACAGAATAATTACGTGATGCTTTCACGTCGATGTGTATAGAATTCCATATAAGGGCCCTCTGGAACTCTATTAGCCTTCGAACATGAGCCTTCCTGGCAACCTGTAGATTGAAGCCGTTATTCATTGCACTCTTGTACTGCGTGCTGGTAAGGGAAATTAGCTTAATGGCAGGGGGTCGTCATATGCTTTTATTCTATGTATCATGGGAGCAGCGGTTATTACATGACCAGACTCCAGTGGAAGTACACACATCAGGTGAAACAATGACTGTGGTGCCCGTTCTCCTTGAAATGGTAATGATTCTTATAGCATTCTTCTGTGGACGGCTAATAGATTTTAAGTAACTTTAGTATGCACTGCCCCATGAAGGTATGCGATAGCTCAAGTAACTATGCACAACTGACAAATATAATACTCGTAGAGCCATTGCGCCAAAGCTTTCACGGGCTTGGACATCAAAACGTGTTAGCAGCGGAGATGTGTGGAATATTGAACCATCCCCCTCTCCCAGTTTCTTGAATAGAGAAAATACACAAACACGCATTTGTGGCGCAAGTCCACCCTAAGGATTCTAAATGGTTCCTACAATAAAATTTACTTTATATTTACGATGACGGCCGGTTAAGAAGCATCTGAGAAAAGGAATTTTTCGTTTTTGGAGAAATGTATGAAGGAAAGGATTACTGATTTTTTTTAAGTCTCTTGAATATTATTAAATTTGTGAACAAAAATTTAGTATTCCCGTTGTTCACGTTCTCGAGCGTTTTTAAATACCCCTTGGAGAATAGTTACTTTCAGGGAATCAATAGGGTGTTTCTCTAGATTTATATTTTTCGATAATGAAAAGTTTGGAAGGGTAGCATGGACGCTGTGGCGAATGAACCGAAGGTGGAATGGAGTTTCTCTCTCTCCTATGTTATGTTGCATATACATGCTGCAATCAAGAAGGTAAAAAAAATTATAGTACTTCAGAATCTGCAGTGGAGACATGCGATAGCCGGAACTTTGCTGCTGCTCATGGTACATCGCGCGCCCCTTGTCGAACACAACCAGCGTTCCGCTAAACGCATCAAATTTCACCGGCATTCTATACTTGAGTTGCAGCACAGAGTAAGATAATTGGCAGGAGTGCCGACTCTGGCGCGCTGCAAGCATTCAACGTAGGCCGATTTTGCTACAGGAACGCCGAGCCCGCGTTCGGCGCTCAGCTTCGCACTGTACACTCTCGCTCCGCTCCCCTTTCCTCGCCGTCGCGGCTTTGGTCACGCTTTCCTCCTCCCCAAGCCTCCTTGCAGAGAAAGACATATATGCGCGCCCCCTGGCAACAGTAATGCGAAACGAAATGCCCCCGAGCTCGATAAGGCGACCGCGCGAGCGTCGCGTACAACGGACTGCGAGCAGACAGAGGGGTAGCTTTGCGCGTCGTCTGCTAGCCGGAAAACACCGAAGTGTAATCGTGGTAATCACCAATCTGTATCTTTTCTCTACCCAACTCTACCCAACACCACACAAAAGGTTGACCCAAGAGGAGGCATTAGACTGGTCCAGCGGCACCAGTCTACTACCTTCCCTTGTCTTGGCCTTTTGTGTGCTGTTAGGTAGCGCTTTTAATGGCTTCTGCAATGACCTAGTATATCTGAGTACGTGGGGATAACGGGGTTTAAGGTGCATGTGCTGCAGAGCATTGAGTCATTGTTTTTAGGACTGCTGCAGCTGAGGCTCTAAGGGAGCACTTCAGGTGAGGGTCAAAGGAAGTAACTTTGCAAGACAAACAGAACCACCTTTGCAGGCTGCGAGGTTGGAAACTGGGTTTGGGCCCACTGCGGAGGAGGGGCGCGAAGCGGGGTTTACGGAGCTTCTCCCAAACGCACACCCCTGGAAAAGCCGAGCGCCAGGCCGGGGGACGCTTGTACCCATTTTTACCGGTGGGTGTCCGGCGGTGGGTTTCGAACTAACCACCTCCCGCAGCCGAGACGGGCGCTCTAACCACTAGGCCACGGCTGCTGTTGTGTTTAGTGTTTGTTATATATCTTGTCGTCGTATGTAGGATATGATTTGCGATTCTGTCAATTCTGCCCGTTGTGTTTAGAGTCCGTCACTATAGTGAGGTTCTCTTCCGTTGTATCGCCGTGCCTATTGCCAGAGCGATCGCGGCTTCTTCAGGTGCCTCTATGCTTGGGTTTTTTGTTGCTGTGCTACATATTTCTTTCTCTCCAGCACCCGTTACCACGGCGATCGATTTGAGTTGGTATAGATACTTTGCTTCGTATGTGCAGACTACGTTGGGATTGTCAATGTTGAGTGCTCAGACCCTGGCGTGACTTCTGTCATGATGCATATTGGGATCCATGTGTCTGGGTATGCGTCATACCCTTGCGTTATTTCTGATTTCATCCTTAATCTGTTCCTTGTCATTTTGTTTGATTTCTCTAATGACGTCATCAGGATGATGGACAACTCTGCTCTGAGGCTGATGGTGATGACATTGACACTGAACTAAGTGATAATGACAGTGATGGCAGTAGCAATAATCATGATGGTGCAATTAGTTTAATGGCAGCAAACGTGATGCACCATGTGCAGCAACAATGTTTCGGCTTTCGCATTCCTACTGTGTTGATTCAGCAGTGCTCTTGGAAATTTTGACTTCTGAGGTGCTTAACACCTCTGGTGGACCAAAGAAGGATATTCTCACTTCAATATGTGCAGAACCCTCCAGTAACCAGGATTTTAACTGAGCTTTGTATCTCTTCCAATGCTGATCCCGATAATACTAGTGGCGTGGTTAAGAGCATTCTGCAAATGCTAATTACATCAATGTACTGCATCTTCAAGTCGGAGTATGTATCTCTTGCCAACTTGTTTTTTAGTGGTGAAAAGCTCACCCCTTGATTTGAAAATAATCCTCTGCTCCGTAGGGGGTGAGATATACAAGACGCATTACTCTATATTTGCTCTCGTACACAGTTATTAGTGTTTAGTTATTAGAGTAAAAGCGCTGCTGATCAGAAAATACTGCGTACATTGTGCTGGAGACTGACGCGCAATAGTACTATAGACGAGGCGAGAAGCGCAGTGCTTTTGTTGGCCTCTTTTCCCTCTCATGCAAGTTGCATTACGATACATCCTCCAATACGCAAGCCTAACTAGCAAGTCACTGTGTTTTAATATTTTTGCTAAAATTCATAAGAGATTTGAATGCCTTGGTTCATCATTTACTAAAAATGCGTAGAAATATTGCACGAAAAAGCAGTGACGAAGAGTTTGGATTAACGAAACCATACGTTAAAAACCTCTCTCTCTTGAAATAGTTCAGTCTAACTACTAAACTGCGGGAATAAAAGCTTCCTTTCATACTCGCCACTCATTCCTTTCATTTGGGTGGTAATTTCCTTCTGTAGCTTGTTTTTTTTTCCTTGATTTATCGTATACTATTGAACGAGTCTCCTAAAGTTGAGTTTTATTGATATATATCTTGTGCCCTGTAGCGCCTGTCCAATACGCTTTAGATGAATTCTTTGTCTGGCTGATACTGAATCAAAAAGAATGAGGGGAATCGCTGCACTAAGACGGGAGTGATTGAGAAATGAATATTAAACATAGAAGCAAACCAAAAATTGTCAGTTCAATTTTGCCGGTTCTTTGCTTTCCCATTTCATTCGTCCAATGACGACATGCTTCGGGACCTAGCTGCCGAAATAGCCTACATGAGAACGTCACTTCAACTTCGCGAAAGATTTTTTTCATGTTTTTTTTTCGCTGTAAAACGTTTTTGCTAAAGTTGACGAGCTCGTTTCGATGGCTAAGAACGCGTGGGCGCCTAACTAAATTGAAATGATGAACATAAAGACCGGAAGCAGGCAGGGGAAGGAGACCTTCCTTTGTTACCATGTACCCCAAATAATGCTACTTGTCTGCCCTTCTCTCTATCCTAGCGACTGGCGAAGTCGTTAAATTCTCTGCCTAATTGTTTCTCCGTAGCCACAGGTAGCTCTGTAAGTCTGAAAGTCTTTGATCAAAAGTAGCATCAATTGTCTTTGTTTCTGCTTTTTGAGTAACTTGCTGTGCAGTAGCTTTGTGTAAAGCAAACATGTTAGATTCGTACACTTAATAAAACATGCGACACCGCGACATAATATATGCTCACCAGGTGAAGTCGGATCCGTTGCAAAGCATCACCGCTGTTTACCGGCACGTTAGTACTATGATTTTAGTTCTCGAGCAAATTTAAATAACAAACAGCGAAATATACTTGTTACGACTGGTGACAATAGCTGCGCCATAACTCACCAATTGCAATAAACAAGAAACAATACACTCATATTACGTTGCAGAACCCCTTAAATAGCGCCATGGTTTTTTACATAATGAAGCACCTGCATGTGCATCTGTATATATGTAACATACATACATACATACATACATACATACATACATACATACATACATACATACATACATACATACATACATACATACATACATACATACATACATACATACATACATACATACATACATACATACATACATACATACATACATACATACATACATACATACATACACACTATATATATATATATATATATATATGATGTAAATATAAAGTGCTCAGCATTCGTTAGGCGCAAAAAAGAAGGCCCACAGTCTTGTATTTCAATAGAAAGCGCGAACAAAGAAAGTAAAAAGCCAAGGAGTCTTATGCTTCACACGAATTATGGGCTTCCTGAACGTTTTTCGAGAACCTACAAAACAGAAATTGCATAAAACATTTACTTGGGCCTCCCGTAATATTCAGCGTGAGGCAATACTTGAGAAGCGACTATAGCTAGCAAGAGCTTGTCTTGCTTTTGGAGCAGCTCTGTACCGACGCCTGGTGTGCATAGCAAATACGGAACAGCTGCATAGCAAAGCGGTGTCGACGCAACGTCACCCGTGGTATGGAGCTGCAGACAGGCAGCTAATCAATAAAATAGCAAATTCATCGGTTCCCGAATGCTTGCCTCATTTGAGCCAATTATACTGAGTTAGATGACAGAAGAGAAAAATCTGTTCAACACCTTTTTCACGCAATATCAGAAATATTTCATTCTAACGTTTTCTCTGATGTAGTTTCGGTCACCCTACAAGAATAATGTCGTGTGAAACGTACCGAAAACGAAATAAAATAGTTTTTAGTTTATTAGCTGTTACGTCGTCTCCAAGAGACAGAGCCGAGAGAGAGAGACAGAGAGAGATGTTATCAGAGGGCGGACCATGCTAGCTTGGGTACTGCAATCCCTTGTTTGCTGGCGAGGCTGACAAGATCTGGCAAATTAGTGCCAAGCTAAGCCGCTGGTCTGTCCTAGTCCGGGATTCTGTGATGATTGTGAAAACTCGATCCATTACACATTTTTTATGTTCGTCGTCGTACAAACAACAGGCTATCAATTTTTAATGTACAGATGACACTTTTTGCTTTGTTGCTTATATAATTATGTTGCTTCACTGATAAAAACGCTGTAATCATGTCAGTGCTGTGTGCTTCCGCGCTGCAGTAGACGACACGAAACTCCAGGCCCCTGTGCGTCTGTGCCACTTTGCTTCGATGCGCGGCCGCGACGTATACGGTGTGCTGAGGCTCCGCGGAGCGCGGCCACAATAAGCCCTGTTCGCACATATTTTGGGCAGCCTTGTACAGGTCTCCTAATGCCTAGTGTATTGATACTTAGGTACTGTGCTGCGCAGGCTGTATGAAATTGCTTTGAAGCCTTAATTGTTTCACTGGCGTGAGACCATAACCACCCCAGTAAAACGTTTTAAAACAAGAAAGAGACCCATCGTGTATTTCAACAAGTATTGTCTTAGCTTGTTTGGAATCAGTTGGAGTATACTCCAATTTTTGCTTTCCTATTACATTTCTCCTTATCCCATATTACGTATGCATTCATCATGACAGCTGGTTAATTTGGTTAGCCTGCCGATGTGTAATTGACGCGTGTGGAGAGAGAGATGGAAGGGGAAGCAATTTAGCTGGCCCTGCGTGTCTGAGCCATGACGACACGCATTGTTTATTAAAGCCGCAGTCTTGGAGTATTCAGTAAGTCCAGAGTGACTGGCCTAAGAGTTTTAACGAGGGCAGTGCTGAATTATATAGCAGCCTAATAATGATGTCCATACCGGACATTAGGGACCTGTACTCACTGCAATAACGGTAACATGCAGGCATCTTGCTTATTAACGTTCGTTATTGGACATCGTCCACACTTAACATACACCTTTTTATCGAAGCACAGTTTTATGAATGCTAACGCTCACAACGCATTTCTAAAGCGCAGTGGAGAGGAGGGGGAAGGGGGGGGGGGGGGTGTACGTCATTTGAGACCTCTGAAGGCATGGGCGCGAAGCACCGTAAATATCGGAAAATACAGGAGAAAGAGGAAGGTAATAAAATTACATATACATTGCCGTTGAGTGTCTGTCTGTGTGTATAAGATGGTTATTTTCCCAATCAAAAAAGTAGTAAAATCTTAGATGAGGCACGTAAAGGTGGCATCCTTTGTCCAAGACGCCACTCACTGGCGCAGATTCGCGTAGTAGCCAGAGTAGCTGAACTTGTTTATGCTGCTCTTCGCTGGTCACTTCCCACTACTCATGTGGCTCGCTTCTCGGTGCGAAGTGCTTAGATTTAACTATGCACCTCCATGTAGTATGTGGAAAAGGTATAACAAGCGTTATATACAAGGGGAATGTAGAAATGTGTTGCTTTTGGCTGATAGTGTTTAAAGTAACAAGATTCAGGTAAAATTTCTATTTGCTTCCATTTGCTTAGGAGGCGTATATAAGTTTCGTGAGGATGAAGGAATTTCCTTCGTTCCATCCTGATGTGCTGGAGTTCTTCCTCGGCAATAGCCTATATTGAAGTTTGTTATGGATTAAGATCTCCCCAATTAGGGGGAGCTCAGGGTATATTTTTCGCGGCCCAGTTGCTTTTAGGACTTCATGTCCTGAGCCGAATTACTCTGTTTTTGATGAGCTCGTTTAAAATAACCACCGCTCATGCTTGGAGGTGGTTCTTAAGGAAGTCTCTGCTGGTTTGCGGCGCGCAAAAACTAGTTTCCAAGATTATTACATGTGCAAACTGTGATTACCTTAACTTACGCTATTTCTCTGAAAGCTACCATGCTTCTTCCGGTGACTGGGAGGAAACAGGCCCTTTGAATAAAAAAAAGAAGCTTTATTTTGGTTCAGTGTATCGACACCTCCGGTCATTTAAGTGAATGATTAGCATCGATGAAAAGAGTTCTTTTATCCTTGCCTTCTAATGGCGCACAGTTGTTATCTGGGAAATAGCGCAAATTTGGCTGAACGAGAACCGCATCAAATGCGCTGCACATCCTGTTTCTTGCTGCGCGTATACAGTTCGAATCTTTTGGAAACAGAGTTTGACGAAGAGAGCCAATCCTGATTCATGCTGATTAATTACCTCATGACACTATGAACACTATTTCTAATAATGGCACCAATAAGAAGGGCAAAGAGTTACATGCCTACTGGTTCAAATCGCACGTCTTACGTTGCGTAGATTTGGAAAAGAGGACTGCTCCCAGAATTTACCACTGGTACCTGACGAGAACTACCCTTTATGAACCATGACATATTGCTTACGGTCTCTAATCTTCGTCAATACTGTTCGCCTTTTTTACCTGTGTGTGGATCATGAGAATAAAACTGACCATTCAACAAAGCACGGCTCTTCTTAGCACAATGTCAGAATATCAATA
Organism: Amblyomma maculatum; assembly: GCF_055883805.1. Classification (NCBI taxonomy): domain Eukaryota; kingdom Metazoa; phylum Arthropoda; class Arachnida; order Ixodida; family Ixodidae; genus Amblyomma; species Amblyomma maculatum. The sequence goes on along the minus strand of NC_139344.1, from coordinate 449,921,957 downwards.
AGGACATCCTTCCACTAAACTCTGCGATAGCTGGAATCGAGCCACATTCATCGCTAGAGCGCAGTCGTTGTCCTAAAGCCGATACGCCTGCGCAAGAAAAAAATGAGTTTTTTTTTTATTCTTTCCGTTTTTATTCATACCCAATAACATGTACTAGTGCAAAGACGCTCTCTAGCCAAGCAATCTAAGCGACCGAGGCAGTAGGCAGCCCGGGAGGGTATCGCATTTAAACTAGAAAGAGATAGGGCAGCCCATATCAAGAAAGTATGGCAGGCGCTGGTATGACTGACCATTTACAACTTTGCTTCCAAATGCGGCTGTCGTTAGGACCCCGAAGTAGCGGAAGCAGGCTTGTCGAAATCAGTGCTTCCAATGCTGCATGTAGCACGACCTTACGACAAATCTTGGCTGTTGACTTCTCCAGTGTTATTCCTCCTCGATAAAACTCGAAAGTGCCCTGAAAAACACAAAGCGCCGTAATTCAAGTCGTAACTTTTTGTCATTTACGCCTCCGATGGTCATCGTGTGTTCAAGTTTCAGGGAGCCTTGCTGTGTTCCCGCTCTATCGACAAAAAAGAAAGGAAAAATAGTTGAACGCTTAAGCTTCGCGTTATGTGTAGACGAGATAGCGCATTCAATACCTCCTGTTCATTCCACGACATTTTTTTACTAGGTTTGGATTTTGGGAATACGAAATTGCAGTAGCTTTCTCACTTCTCAGCGGACACCTACACATGCAATTAGGCACACAGTTGAATGTTCCAATTTCTATCGCCAACCATCTTCCAACTTGATTAGCAGATTAGTGCTAAATCCTGTAAAAGCCTAGGAACGCGCATGAGGAAATTTTTAGTCATGTCTTCCCAATCCCTGCTTTCAGCGCTCACGTGTTGTAGCTACGATTTCATAAAGTGCTTATAAAATAAGTATATTTGATGCTGTATGATGCTTACCAGATATCATGGAGATCCGGTATTGGTCCTTCGCAAGTTTGGACCTATAGTAGAATACTCTGGGTTGGGGGGGGGGGGGGGGGGGGCTAGCTAGTGCATGATCTCAAATAATGAAGCTGCAAAACACAAAAAACACAGAAGGAAGACGGACTATGACAACGGAGGAAATTTGACGTAGCCTGGACCTGCGAATAATTATATCCTTCCGAAAAAAAAAATGAAACACGCTGTCACCTTCTATTTGAGTAGGTACCTCAATTGTTCAATGCGCGAGAAATAACGAAGTCATGCAGCGGATGCATGCCCGACATATCACGTTACAACCTGCATGTAGAGCTGGCGCCTTAGCAAGGGCTTGAGGGATTGTAGCGCAGAGTAGAGGGGGATCGAGAGTCATAGCGGGTGTATATTCCAGGGCTCTGACCGGCCTACATATCAGGCAAGGGTCGTCGGACGCGAAACCACGCAGGCCCACTCGGCGGTACGGGCACGTCCTATAGAGATGACCCGCCTGACGACAGTGGTAGCAGAGGGGCCGACGGTCAGCTGCATGCCACACTCACATTTCCGTGGTTGCTAGTAGACTGACAGAGCATTCGAGCAGGCACACTAGCAATACTAGGTTGCTCAACTGCTCGAGTCGCGGTATTCACGTCGTAGCCTGTTGCTGGTGACTGACCGAGGACATATGCGTAGGTAGGTCTGATGTCAAGCTGGCTAGGGTGCCTCAGCTGCTTGTTGCTACTGCGCTGTCAGGCGCACCTCGTCCAGGACGACTTTAGACAGGGATGTTATAGTAGGCGGTCTGGGAGGCAGCAGTAGTGCTTGTAATTCCTCCCTTACAATCGACATGATCAGGTCACTACTACTACATCGCTCTCTAGTAGCCTCGAAGGAATAGCGGGTCCCAGCGTGCTTACACCCCGATTGTATTGGCGGGCTCGTTGCAAGAGAGTCGTCTTCATGGTGGTCTCCTCAGCAAGGCAATCCGCTACAGTACGCGGTGGACTGCACTCAAGAGCGGCGAACAGCACCTGCTTGACGCCGCGCACGAGGTAGCGAAGCTTCTCTACCATCGAAGGGTGAGCACGGTTGAAGAGGCGCGTCATGTTCTCCACATACATGCGGATTCGTTCGTTCATCTGTTGATTACGGAAGTGAAAACCGGCTTCATTTTTTTGTCTCCCGGCGCTCTGCTTTGGGGAATCTATACCTAGGAGATTTCAGCGAAATGTTTTCAGGTGAGCAGGAGGTTTTCATGTCGTGGGTCCCGAACCAAGTCCTAGCGGAGTCTTCGAGCGAAAAGTAGAAGTAATGAAGTTTACAGTCGTTGTTCCAGCCATTGTAGCGGGCGACCCCCTCGATGGGGTCCAGCCAGTCTTCCGCATCTTTGTACACGTCGCATGGAAAAATTGGTGGTATTTGCGGAATGTGGTAGAGTATGGGCGCCGGAGACCGCTATCCGTGACCATTTCCAGTGGGACCTCCGGTCGAGGCTGCGTAGTTCTCTTCGATGTGACAAGAGGCCTGAATTTCGATGACTCACCACGGAGGCGGCGGCTTTGGCTCTGATGGGCCGGTGCGAGATCCGTATTTTATCTAGTAGCCGTACACAGGTCGGAAAGCATAACCCGAATCTCTACCAGATGCGTAACAGTTGTTACTCGAAAGTACTGCACAGAACTACTGCAGCGTCTCAACGATTGCACCAGGAATGGGCCTACACTTCTACGTCAACTACCTCTAGTAATCGGTAGAGGTACGGTCATTTTCTTCCACCTCTAACAATATTATACACTGAGCTTCACGTGCATAAAAGATGTCCAGCCCGTACCTCCCTATACCGCTTTGTTTGTGGTTTTGCCGTGGGCGCCTAGTGCTAATAGTCGAACAGATCCCTGATTTATTTCTAATCTCTATTCTAATGCTGCCTTTAAGCAGTAGCGCGTGCTCGTGATTTTTCGCTAACAACGCCAACGCCTACAAAGATGCCGACGCTGGACTTTTTGGCGAAATGAGCCTCTGCCATAGCGTAAGATGTAGTACATGCATACACCGAAGTATTGGAGGGTATTTATAGCTGCTGTGGTGCCGATATAGTCCTCCTCAAAGGTTTAAAAAGATTGTGAGCAAAAATTAAAGAAGACATGGTATATTTAGTGATATTTACCACATGCTTGTCGCAGGTATTTGGAGACCTGTATAGGAAACCGTTCGAGATGAGAGGTAATGAAAAAAGTAGTCACTATCATTGGTATTTCGCTGATGGCAGAGGGTTTGCTAGATTATTATGCAAATTGGACAGCATAATAAATGGCCAATAACAGTACAGCATAAAGGTGCATCTAGAAATTAATAGAAAGAAAAGTTATGTTCAAACGACACAAAATTCAGCAGCAGTCTACGAAAAGCAGCGAGATGTTCGGATTGCGACCCGTGGGAATATACTCAGGGCTGGTAGTTACGGCAGGTCCGATCGACGGGAAGAAAGTAGTGACAGTAATATTATCTTAATCCCCTACAATGCTGGAGTGCATGAGACAACCCGTATGTCATGTGGTACATAATATACAGATAATCAACATGCTTCATTCTATGCCACCAGGCGTACCGCGAGATGACGTCACCAATGACTTCCTGCAAGTCTATGAGCGCTTGCAGGAAGGTCGGCAACAGCTCGAGTCCTCAAACAGCAACAATAGCATGCCGAGGCTCGTCAGTACAACCTCCGGAGACATAGTGTACATTCCCAAAATAGACACGACGTCTGATTGTGAGGGTATGAACACCGGTTCGCCGTCAAGGTCTCAGAAAATCGCCTGAAGCGATACTTTAAGCCGCACAAGTTGCATTGGTTAACTTATGGCATCCTACTGTTCGTGATGTGACCGTCATCAAGACGCTCCCCTTGTCTTTCTATTGGGCACAAAGAGAAGCCTAAGTTGTAGCATGAATAGCCTTCAGAGAGCACTTCCTTGTTCTCGCTGCTACGATTATCTGCCAACAAGACATTCAGAAGCCGTGTGTGGGTTCGCGCGGCTGTTCTTTTCTCTTAAATTTAGCATTGGGAAAGTGCTTCTTTCCGTTGGGAGCCATTTAACAACGGAAGGAGATAGACACCAGTTGCAATTGCTTCGAAGATGAAGGCGCTGCTGTTGGCAGACCTCTCCTCGTTTGCCTCCATGCTTTTGCCCCTGGTCGCAACGCTATGTCAGTGCATCATGTCTCATTGAACTTGGCAGGCGCTATCAGATTGTAAATTACAGTATATGTACATTAGTATCGAGCAGAAAAAAGCTATTTAGTATTATTTATTACCAGTACTGAAGTGTACAGCAGAAAACTGAAAGCCAATAAAATTGTCTTAGTTACATTTAGGACAACACGGTTGGTTATGGGATGGAAAATGATGAATCTATTCTTAAGAGATACGAAATGACAAAATTATTCAGAGAACATGAGCCACCTATCGTAAGCTGCCAGAAAGGAGGTTTCATGTGCGTGGCCAGGGTTCGTAATGAGACGGAAAAATAACTTATGTTCGTTAAGGTTACTGACTGGATAGCAATAGAAGCGAAACGTCTTAGGTGGCAGCCGGAAGTCAGATAGGTGGCATGTATTGGTAAGAGTTCCAGGATAAGCCGTCAGCTGCTGGAACTCAGCCTAGTTATTTTGGGAGATATGGAAGAAGCCGTTGCACTGCAATGCGCGTATTTCACCAAGTGATGATCTTCCATGGGAAACTGGAAGCGTAATAAGGGTTGCAATTAAAGTCATGAAGAGATGAGTATAGCAGTGTTGGTTCCGTTATTTCCCATTTCTGAGAAATCGTCAAATGTAAAAGAAATTCTTAAAATAGCTCAAACCAGTTTGAAGATGTCAACAATCCAGGAGCTGTTGGATCAAGAAGTGAATATTTTCAATAATTTATGGGATCTTAGCAAGCTTAATAGGAAGAGCCTGACAAATGGTTTTGTGTTTCAGGGGTCGAAAAAACAAACAATACAAGATTGCGCATTGGTCAGTACTTCCTGCTTATGGCTGTTTATACATTCTGCGGCACCTAAAAGCGGCAAAATGCAGCTCCCTGAAAACACTATTTCCCTTTAGTGTTCGCGTTAAAGCGGTGAAAGCGTGCCTTATTACTAAAAATGACACACTTATATTAAAATTAGGCGTTCATCGTTCGCACTACAAGAAGTAAGATAAGCACGCGGGCTGCCAAACTTCCCTTCAGAAAACACGAACATTGTAGGAATATAATTAAAAGCCTACTGTCGTAATAAAATTCTAAATGCAACATTTTTCAAGGAAAAACTTTCTTTTAATTTATTTGCCTTACATTACGTGGCAAGTCTATTCGTCTGCAGTCGCCCGAAACTCTGCGTGCCTAACGTAACGAAGTCAACGACGCACTGCTCCTCTCACTTGGGGCTGACAGATGTGACGATTGCGACCCGCTAGGGTTCCCACATTTTCAGTGCCATTAGGTAACAAAACCAAACTTGCTCGGAGCAAAATTTCCGTTACCAGGAGGAAAGGAGGCGATCTACTACGACTGCAGGGTCAACCATCCCGCCCCTACCCAGAACCCCTTGCTAAAGAAGGGGGCCTAAGCAGGCAATCTAAATGCATCCCAGAAGAGATCTCTAAACACGAGACCTCAGCTAGTCCTAAGCTTGGAATGAGAAATTGAGCCCTGTGCAGTGAGGACGCTCAGACATAAACGTCGCCACCACTTTCCCTCCTGCCTCTTTCTTAGCTAAAACGTTGTGACTGCGCTAATGGTGTTTAACGCCGTTCAAGAAGGCCGCTGTAATTGAAATCTCGGCAGTGGGTTACTGTCTGCGCAGATCAGTTGAAAAACTGGTGTCCATTGAAACTGTATAGCCGTGGCAATCGCTCCCTCCTCCCTCTCTCGCTTACTCACTCCCTCACTCACTCACTCACTCACTGCTCATTATCACCGTGACTTCCTTAGTGTCATAAATATTGTTAGTATCATGAATAAATATTTCAGTTCCTATCGCACATGCGAATGCATGTGTCCCTTTGGAAAAGAGTGGTCGGAGAACGAAGGAAGATATGAATTGGTGAGTCCGCACCGACAGAACATCTTGGTGTTATTCTTGATGTGAAAGTGATATGTCTGTTTTGACCGGCTTCAGGGTAGCTTACGCCGTGGGAGAAGTGGGGTTATTAATTATGGTAACTCCAGCATAAGCACCATCGCAGAGTTTAGAGAAACTCGAGTAAGGTGATAAATGGTTTAACACATAATAGCCCATTCGTCAACCTCAATAGAGCTCTGAGTGACTGCGCTTGCTTTCCAAAATACACGGAATTTCAATAGCCACTTTACACACTTCTGAGCGCCAATTACCATTGAAAAAAAAAATGCACCTTTATTTCTCTTTAAGTAACCTATGTTATCCATGGCTGAAAACTAACTTTGCTAGCACGCACGTGCAACATTGTTTCCGTTAGGTCATTGTTTCAGTCTATGTGCACCACTGTGAACCTGCAGACACCTATGTTGAATTATTTAAGACATGACATTCTTGCAGCCAAAGACAAAATGACTGATTATACCATACATTTGTGCTTTCCTATTACATTACTAAATAATATTAACATAAATATAAGTGCGATGTAATTATATGCGCCACTCGTACTCACCTTACGGCTAGAAATATTGCATTTTAAGAAGAATTTTGATGTTAATAATTTTTTATTTACTTTAGATACCCTCGGGGCCGAAGAAGATACATAGGGGAGTGCTTATAGAAGAAAAATGCATTCATAAATGGTTCCTTTTTGTACAATATTAGCTAAAAACTGAGCAATAAGTATGTTGCTTTCCTAAGTTTTATAATCTCAGCTAATGCGCAGTGACTACTCTAATGATCAATAATGGAAGTCACCGATCACGGGGAATGAATGACGGACGGCAAGTTTTTGTATGGTAGAAAGCTGCACCAACCTTTTTGGTGCGATAAATGCGAGGAGAGATATACAAAGGAGGAATAAGGAGGTCATCAACCAAGACTGGAGTATAAAAAAACTTCTTTCTGAAATAAGCATAGATGAAATCATATACGACGGAATGCGAGTGATGGAACATTTAATGAATTTTTCAATGGATTTATGCTAGTCATGCGATTATAATTACTTTGAGTGAAATGGGCGGAGGTATTTTGAACCATTTCGAGGGAGTAGATCAAGTGTTCCTTGCATGGGTCCCAGGTTGATGCGGTACATTGAAGCTTTCTGCGAATTAATGATTTGTACAATAATACATTAATTCACGTGGTTGCAGTGAAAACTTTACGGTGCAGATATCTTAAAAAGAGGTTAGGGCGGCTGACTAGTTTAGTAATATGTAATGACCAATTAAGTCTAGAAGTGATGCGGTCACTATGACAAAGCTCAACAAATTAGCGGTTGCACGTTTTTATTGCCTTAGTAAAAGAGTAGCAACCTCGATATTTCTTTCTTGTTACGCTTACGTTTAGGGCGATTATATTCCGATTGAATTTGTTCTTTGTGCAAAGCAAAACGTTTATTTGTACTATACCTTCGGCCGCTTTTCAACTCGCATGCAATAGTTTCCCGTGAGGGCTTGTAGGAGTTTCTTAAATAAACAAACAAGGCGGAGAAAAGGCTCGCGCGGAAAGACTCCGTACTTTGATTCAGTTATAGCAATAATTCTACGTGCTTTAAATTTTCTGGTATTATTTGTTACTAGCGCATGCATAAAAAACCCTACTGCAGTGCTAGAAGCATTTGAACAATAATCGCAGGCACCTTTCATGCTTCCGTTTGTAATAAATGTCCTGGCGTTGCGACTAAACTTCAGCCAGTTGAGGAACATGGTCAGGCACCCATAAGATATCACTCGGGAGCATATTTGCATTGACTGCATAAATTATGCTTTGTGTTGTTTTTATTGTTATGAATTGCCCTTCTTTTATGGACCATGAGATTGAAATAAATAAATCTTGCTAAATGAACGGAACCTCGTAACACATGCATTAGGAATCGCAGCACTTTCATTAAAAAAGGCACCAAATATCAGGATTCTAAAGCGAGACATATATCCCTGTAGCACATGGCAGAGTGTTTACCTAAACAATTCGTGGCGTAGCGCATGATTATGCATAGCCATAGAAAATATTTTATCATGAGTATTTAATTTTCCTCCAAAACTCTGCTTCGGTGTGCAATAATTACTACTCGCAAAAATTGTTACGCTTAGTTTCGATCTCGTTTCCCAGTTTGGAAACGTTGAAATATTTTAATCCCTAATTCACTCCGCCACCTGTCAGGGCGCAAGTAGTATCGTGATTTTGCGCAAACACGGTTCTGTCGTTATGTGAGGCATTAATCAATGAAGAAGCAGAAAAACAGAATCATAAAAACGCTAGAGGTAATTGTATCCGTGGCGTGCTAACCGGTTACATTCACTAGCGGGCGCTTTTGACCACACGACCTTTGTTATTTCCTCTGGTATGTTATAGCCACTGTTTTGTCGACTGTATCGCTCAATCGTGGAAGCGGTAATTGCCCTGTCAGTTAAAGGTGTCAAAGTTTCGCACTTTAATTTGGACGTAGTCGGGTTCAACTTTCGTCCGCCAGCGAACCAATGCAAAACCAAAAACAACATCCGCTCAGTCAGCATGGGAGGAATATGTGCAACGACTAAATATTAGGTCACCACTACTGTGACAAAATTACACCATTGGTTTTATCCTGTTTTATCATTTCTCAAGATTGCACGGAACCAGATCTTGTTCATACATGTGTAAATGTCATAAGTGCATTAACGTGACTGATGAAACAACTTGCAAACACAAACTATAGCTCAAAAACAAACAAACATAACACTGCGACGTCAAAATATAGTCACAGCGCAACCACACATTCCGCTATATCTTTGTTAATGATAGCGTGTAAATGTTTTTCGTATCTCTTTATTGTGAGTCGCTAATCAACTTTCATATAAACCATCAGCGCAGCCTGCAGACAAGTAGTAATCCTCGACGACTACAGCACTGCAGACAGGGACTAATCTGGCCTCTTTCAGTTTTAGTTTTTAGCGGCTCCCTTCGACGTGCGACCATGGCACTAGGTATGTCTGAATGGCCCGAAGAATTAGAAGAGACAGCGAGCAGCCTCATGGACTTCCCACCACTGTAAAGGGTGACGTCGTATAAGGTCGGTGCTTTTCCTGAAACAAAGTTTTCTCAGAAAAAATCAGTCACCGAATTACGTAGATCAGCACGTCTTGTTCTCTGTGGAGCACAATCCGAACGCTCTCTCCGTTCCGTCTCCGCTGAAGAGTGGCTGGCTCATTAGTGCGCATAATGTACCGCTTTGACCAATTTTCGAGAGACGTCTTCATTTGCATCGAACAAGAGAAGCAACCAGGCTCCTTGCACAAAGACAACGTCTTTCCTGTTCCCTCGAGTACGTTGGTTTCAAGCGAGCTAAAGATTGAACATGCTGGGCGCAAGCAAAAAGGCAGAATGAGACCTGGAAGACGTTGCATCGACATCTACCGCCGGTATTGACTCCCAGTTGCTAACAATACTTGCGGTGTTTTGGACCAGCGAATAGTTCGCGAGAAGCTTTACTACTCGGGTCACGCGTGCTCTCAACGTTTTTTTCTTTTTTTTTTCTTACCATTTTGCACATTCATGCTGTTGGAAACCTTTGCATGTACACTGTGTGAATAGCAAATGATAAGAATTCAACCCAATAGCATAAGCAAATTTCAGAAAACCCGATGGATGGAGGCGAGCTTTTTTACTTTACCATTTCAGGTGCCCAAGGAAATGGGCTATCTGCCATATAGGGGCATACGACGGTTGCTGCCGGTTGTTTCTGGCGATGGTTTCTCTTGGTTCAAAAGAGCGTATTACGATGATTCTGATGATTACGATGAATTGTGTTCTAGTTATTGGTTTAAGCATGTAATGGGTTTTAAAAGATATTGATTGCACGAACTATAAGTTTGAAAGGTTTGCAGGTTCAATGAGTATTCATATTATAAACACTCATCGAGCCCATTTTTATTAACGCATTAACGCTGAAGTCGTTGCGTGAAGTCTCATAATTTTGCAATCAAGAAAGGACTCCCCTGAACTACTATAAACAATACCAGATCTGTTATATCGCACTGTGGCAAGCTGTCCCGAATTCTTACACACACACACACACACACACACACACACACACACACACACACACACACACACACACACACACACACACACACACACACACACACACACACACACACACACACACACACACACACACACACACACACACACACACACACACACACACACACACACACACACACACACACACACACACACACACACACACACACACACACACACACACACACACACACACACACACACACACACACACACACACACACACACACACACACACACACACACACACACACACACACACACACACACACACACACACACACACACACACACACACACACACACACACACACACACACACACACACACACACACACACACACACACACACACACACACACACACACACACACACACACACACACACACACACACACACACACACACACACACACACACACACACACACACACACACACACACACACACACACACACACACACGCCACGCGCACACGCACACGCACACGCACACACGCACACGCACACGCACACGCGCACACACACACAATATATGGAACAAAGGAAAAAGTGTACGGCACCTCTATCTAATCTTCGCGATTTGCGCAACAAGAGTAAAAGCAAAATGAGGCTTCTTCGGCTAAGAATACCTAAATATGGCCCATCATCTGGCGCAATATCCCAGAATATGCCAAACAGCTCCTGTGAGGGCGTACACATCCAGAGGAGTTTAGGTGGATTCGGTGGTTCTGCGTACAGAGCACGTAAGCATTACAAATGGGGCTCTCGATGAGTAAATGGTCCGTAAGTAAATGACAAAAGTATTGTCATTCAACATGTTCTGCAGTGGAGTACAAATTTTACTTTTTTAGAGTGTAGACAGACGGAAAAGAATACTTTTATTGGCAACCGAGTTGGCAGCAGGCGTCCCTATGAGTATCAGCTTATGGTGCCCAAGTATCAGCTTATGGTATCAGAATTATGGTGCCCGGACTTACTTTCGGAAATTCGGTTTTGTGCCTAAAATCAGATGTACAGTCGACATTAGAAATAAATCAGAGATCCGTTGTACGATTAGCACTAGATGCCCACGGCAAAACTACAAATGAGGCGGTGCAGGGAGATATGGGCTGGGCATCTTTCGAAGTACGGGAAGCTCAGAGTAAAATATTATATGAGGAACGCCTGAGGAAATTGGACAGTAACAGATGGGCAGCTAAAGTATTTAAATACCTGTACCTAAAAAGCGTGGACTCACAATGGAGAAAAAGAACTAGGAAACTAACTAGTAAGTATGCTAGTCACAAGGACGGAGAAATAAAGAGCATTAAGCAACAGGTGAAAAACACAAAAGGTGAAAATTGGATAAATTCGATGGAAAAGAAACAGAGTGTGGGATTATACCATAAGTGTAAAATACAGATCAGGAAGGAAGATTTCTTTGATAACTGAAGAGGCAGTGCCCTACTTTTTGAAGCTAGATCAGGGTGCCTTAGAACACGCAGCTACAAAGAGAAATTTAACAATGGAGATGACGCATGTGCTGTATGTAGAAACTCCAGTGAAACAATTGGCCATATTATACTCGAATGTAATCGTATCCATCAGGAAGTTGATGCAGGCGCAATCACTGTTTCTGAAGCTCTGGGGTTTAGAGATACCAGTGGCCAGGAATAAACCGGCGGTGGAAACTAGCACAAAACGACTGGAAGATTGGTGGCTTAAAGGCAGAGAAGTGACATAATGTTAGTAATGTAGGAACAAAAATTTATTAAATAGAATGATGGTTTAGTTAACTATTCTAAATCAATAATTAAGATATATGGAGAAAAATGAGCATGATAGCTACTGCTACCACCCCGTTTCAAAGGGGACGCTCCTATATTCCATCCATCCATCCATCCAGCTGTTCGAGTGTTCTATGACATGTTTGTGTGTTCTATGATTTGGACAGGCGTAATTTAGAAATTTTATGTAGCATACGTATTTATTCTTTCAAGTTATTATCTTAACTACAGCGGTACTGCTGTGACAGTAACACTATCATTAAGAATAAATTGAAATAAAAAATAAAATAGAAAGTATCCTGTTACGTTTCAGCTCGCATCGGCCATCACCATAAGCTTGATGCTCATTCATTCCGCACCAATAGTTTATACAATGTATTCATCCCCTCGCATGTCAGCAAGTTGCAATTACCTTCCCAGGTAATTTGTCGAAATATCTGTTAATTCGAAGTTTAAAGCTGCTTTATCTAACTGCTATTGCCATGAACACACGAAATTATACAATCATCATTTAGTATATTTTTTCTCGTCAAAAAAATATTTCATACCACAATTTTTTATTACTGCGTTGAACGTCAGTTTTTGTCATGTTTCTTTATTCGAAAAGTTACGCTTATGCTTTCATATCCTTACCTGATTTTTTTCGTTCCTTATAATTTATGCTATTATATTCTTAACATCTTTATTCCGTTGATGTAATCTATTTCCTATTTTTCTTGTGAGCCGCACATATATTCAGTTACATGTGTTTATTTTACTGTTGCCTTTTTTTTTAATTCCTTGGAATGTGCCCTAATCCCCTCTGCACTGCCCTCGGGGACTGATGGTAATGATATAAATAAACAGACAGGGAAACGCGAGCTGAGTGTTCTGAGCACTTGTGACATGTTATGGTGCCCCGATAAGGGTGCATATTTTCCCTTTCACTTTTATGAAACATGTCAACTTGCATTTTTCGTAGAAGAAGAATGGATGAGGTGCCGAAACTAGGGCGCGGTTGTGAAACTTTACTTTTGTGAATATTGTGGTAGTATATGCGATTTGCTTTACATCTTTAATGACCGCCATGCTGGACGGTTGGTAAGCCACACAGGTGCGTCGTATAAGGTTCGGTGGCGAACTCAGCTTTTAGCTCGAAGCCAATTTGACCAAAACTGGAGTCGGGCAGAGTTCAGCCAGTGTGTCCGTGAGATTTTCGCGAAAGCCACAGGGCAGACTGTCTGTGCTAATATATGACTCTGATAGGTGCTTGAGAATAATAGTGGAAGGCGTATTAGGCTGGCCTCAAGGTAATTTTTCACGGCGTACTGCAAACTTAGTACTATCACATGTATTTGCTAGCGTGAGAATGGTGGTGGTGGGAGGGGGAACAGAAGAGTAGAATCAGGGGAACAGCCGTATAGGAACAGAAGAGTAGAATCCTTCAGCGTTTGTATGAATGTGATTGGGAGCGTGCGATGATGGGTCATGCCTCTTCACCTTTAGTATTGCGTGAAGCGTCAATATTAATTAGAGTATGGCATGAACAGTAGTTGATCATGAGTAACTTCTCACCTATGCTGACCCTCTTGTTTGATGGGGTCCACTTTGCGTGATATGGGGTCTGAGCAAAAGTTTCGATTTAGGAGGCTTTCACGGGTGGTACAGGAGAGTTTTATATGATAACTTGCTGAAGTAACGTTTGTACTATTTTCAGCTAGAAAGGCGCTCTATTTGCTAAGGCCTGTGTTGAAAGAGTTCGGTAGGCAACAATAAAGAGCCCTGTGCCGTAGAGGGCGCGGCTTTATACAGCGGTTAGAGTGCACTTCTGACTGAGATGTCCAACTATAGGCATGCATAAGGAGATTTTGACAGCAAATTTTTGAACGTGTGAGGACCATGAAAGAGCGTTTTAAAAGGTAGCACTTGAAATTTTATAGCGAAAGGTACACTGCACAAGGTGCTGTTCTTTTTTATTCTTCTACTTCGTTATAATGGCACATAGAGTTGCGGATTGACCCGAATCCATTGTAGGTGACATATTATAACTGATAACGTCGATTTTACTGTATGATACCCTATTATTAAGAGTTAGTGTTGCTTAAATAATTTGGAATTTTGAGGCAATAGCAAGCCGTCGGCGTTTAACCGTGGCAGTGTGGGCCGTATGCTCCGCGGCACGTGGTGCCGTTGCCTAGCAACTGTCAAGTGGTATAGACTGAGAGCTGAGCCAGGAGTTCGTACCGTATGCTCCGCAGCGCGTCGCGCCATTCTATAATCACGTGATGTGAAGAGGCATTTATTATACGGGTAGACAAGAGACACTGACAGTAGGGGGATGGAGGATGAGGCTGGCAGAGCAGCCAAGTTACAACGCCGAAACAAAGCATTACGAAACCGGTAGTCTGAGGTCACAGAAGAAGAAGAACGATTGGAATAGTTTGGACTCCTACGTGGTTGGATTACAGAGGACTTTAATAAAGGCCCCGTGCGGGATCCTGCACTCATTGAAGTGCTGAACAGCGGTTTCAACTGGAGTTGAATAAGCAGCAACCAGCCACAACAACGCAGTACGGAAGTAGCCTGGACTTGTACTACAGCGAAGAACCGTAGATGGAAACCTTGTAATTGATTGGGCGGACACCATGTCTCACTTCTTTACTGATGATAGGAGCGTCTTCGTTGGGATTAATAAAGTTTAAGCCATTGCCTTACCTGTTTGCTCGACTATAAGCTGAACCTTAGCGTAGCCATTACATTCGCTACACTATTACGCTTAGCCGTAGTTAAACCACAGGTATTTTTTGTGGCTGGCTTATGATACAGGGGTGCTAGCAACTTTCGGCACATAATGGGAAAGATAACGTCCTGAAATTCCTGCGCACTTTTCTGGAGATATTACATGACCTTGCTTGTTTAGGAATAGCGAAATTCAGGCCTATTGCCTTCTGTCGTCGAGTGTGCTTAATGCGTCTGTTTCGCCCGGAGCACCATGCAGAGATATCATCTGCGTAGAGAACGATTTCAACAGTAGGTTGCAAGGAACTGTCCAACCCAGAAAAAAAATATCGAAGAGGGTTGGACTTACAATCCTTCCCTGAGTAACGCCACAAGACAGATATGAAAGAAATGTATCACCTTGATCCGATGAGATGTAAATTGTGCTGTCACGAAAATAATCACAGCCGGTTATACATTCGTCCACCGATAGCAGTCGTACCAAAGGTTGAATGAGTCTTCTCATGCGTGGCGTTGTCAATTTCTTATTTAACGTCAAGGAAGAGAGTGATGGTTGTAGACCACTCAGCTTTGCTGCGCCTGAAACAGTTGGCAAGAGCTATAACGTAATCAATGCTTCTGCGGCCTTTCCGGAAGCCAGGCATTGGTGGGGATAAATTCTCCTGTTTGCCGCTTTCCAGTTGAGTCATGAGTGGACCATTTTTTCCGTCTCATTTCCCGACACAAATTAACAGTGCGATATGACAATAAGTGTTAAGGTCAACTGATGGATTTCAAGGACTGGTATTGTATTACACATACAGTTTTATAACTCTGTAAAAGGCTACTGGTTCTTCAAGAGTTATAGGCGGTAAGCAGCTGAGTCTTTGCTTTTCTTTCTAGACGCGACAGCGAAGTGTAACTAACACTGTCAGGTACTGGGCAGGATATTTTGTTCCCAACTGTTTGCACGGCTTGTAGTTCTTCAATAGTAAACAGTTAGTAAATAGGCGACAGGACAAATGGGAGGAAGTTAATTTTGCAGGGAAAAAGCTGTTAATGGAGCAATGGTCTTTGAATGGAATGCTTCGGCTAATGAAGGCAAGAAATAATGGCATTTGCAGCCGCACTCGAAATGATGACGTACTGAAGACTAGCTTCTTAGGCTCCGCAAAGTAATCTATATTTTCTAAAGAAACTTTCTAGAATCGAATTTTGCACAAAAAGATCTCCACTCTTTCCATGCCAGCTTTTCCAAATGACGCTCAACGCCTTTTCGTGCTCGCCTAGAAATCACGATGTCATCTCTTGAGCTTGTCCTGCACGCTCGTCTTTCTGATTTACGGCATATGGCTCGAATTTTTTCGTATTCAGTGTCAACAGCTCAGTAGATCTTCGGCAGGTACATGACTTCAATGTGAAACGTTTGAGCACATGCTACTGTTGAAGTGAAGAATTCATAATTTAGATTGGACAGATCCAGCTTCTGTACAGCGTCCGCAAACGGTTACCAATTCGTGTAGCGAACTTCATGCCGCTGGGAGGCGAAGGTCAAGTTCCTGAAGCTGCCAACTCAAAATATCATGGAGATGTCACGCGCATTGGACCTTGCTCCTTGGTGACAAGTTGCTTGATCATCGTTGCGAAATGCGAAATTGTTGGACAGAGCAAAGTTAAATAGATGCCGGCCTGTTGCTGTCGATTTGTGGGCTCCCCAAGCAGGATGATGTGCGTTCTAATCTGCTGTTATGTGTGGCACAGGGGTGCTTCGCACAATATTTTGTAAGCGTTCAACATCAAAATTAGCACGAGCTGTTATATACGCAATAAATATTGTGAACTGCATGTTCATGCACTTTAGATTAGCTCCAGTGTACTCGTTATGTGGATCGGTTGGTATCGGATGCTAGATGAAGTTGATATCTTTCCGGATTGGCAGAGCTTCACTGAGATCCATACCAGTGGTTGATTGCAGTACTGTGCAGCCTGAAAGGTAGAATGCAGTATTGAGCTGAGATTCTGATGTAGCATTTATAAGGGAGATGATTCTTGAAGACGAAGTGTCGGACGTTCGAGAGTCAGTGGCGGCGGCTGTAGGCATTCTACTGAAAGATGGTGCCCTTGGTTCGGATGCCTTGCACGCTGGGTAGAGCAGTCAGTGCTTTGATTACACATGCGCATTGTGGATGGTGGTATAGCTAAGGCTGTTCATGATTATCCGGAAGTATTTCCAACAGAGTGTATGTGACACAGTCGACGAAGTACTTTCGTTCAGTTTATAGCTTGTGGCTGGCGTCTTCCACTTCAGCGGCGGTGAACTCGTCCGCTATTTCGGAGTTAGATGCCCCTGTGTATGATGGGAACTACTAGTGCAGTAAATGCGGCATGAGGGGTTGATGAGGGTTTATCTCAGTCCCTGCTGCCCTAGGGCAATATAATGCTTGGTTAGTACGGGTGCCTCCGGTGGCAGTGGTCCGAGCAAAGCAGGGAGAAGGTGCGACCTGCTTTTTTGGTGAAGTGATTTGTTTATTAGATTGCATACTTGCATGAACGGTGAGTTAGCCAGAGCTTCCCTGTGATAGTGTACCTGCTTAGTAAGTTCATATACTCGCTGTTCTATGTGCATGTCACGCGGTTTATTCCGCGTGAAATGCACATTCGGTTTATTCCGCTTGGTTTATTCAAGAGTATATTTCAAATGCGAAGTATTGAACGTTCGCATAGAATGAAAATAGCCTAATGAGCGTCGTCATATAGCTCACAATGCCACGGAAATCAAAACAATACTGAACATTTATATTTTTAAAGAAAACAACCTCTTCAGACCGTTACCTCAGCTCTGTTGCATACTGCCAACTTATTCGACAGTTGTAGAGGGTAGAGACACGATTGCCCCGCTTATCATTCTGGGTACATACAGCACACAATGGGCAGGTGCGATATCATACACATAGATTCCGCAGTATGGCTACAAAGTATACAACTTACAATTAAGCCAAAATAGACCAGGTTCAACGAAGAATAAAAGCATCTTCCTTATCTTGTCATTAATACACGGCATTGCAGAGCTAGACCAATACGTTTTCCCAATATTCCTTTTTAGCGACCGCCAGACAATATACTGCATGCGTGGAGGCAAAGCAAAAGAAAACTGATATATCCCACCTAGACAAGGGCAAACATTGAACAACTAGAGTATGTGGGATTCTCTGCGGGGCTGCGGCTCCGTCTCAGAGCAAACAACGCTCCGCTAGCTCAGACCACAGTGGTGGCCCCCAAGAACAACACGAACACCGAGGACCAATGGGTAAACCGGTTTATTGGTTTTCCTCGGCCGCGCGCGCGCGATCAACCAATTCAGTTCACCTGGTTCCAGTCCCTCTTTTCCGGACGCGTCCGCACTGCTGGCCCGTCCGGTCCGCTCTGTCAGAGGTTGCACACCACCACACACACCACACACGCACTCCCTCTCCCCGAGAACCACACCCAGCCAACACATCGCGCTCTTCCCCTGCCACAGCAGTCGAAGGAGAGAGGAGGAAGGAGGCTGTCACGTGATGTAGAGAGGAGAGGCCACACCTCACCCTCGCCGCCGCGTCGTAGCCAGGAGGGGAAGTAGCGGCGATATGTTTCTTCGCACAAGTAATAGCAAACAACCAGTGAGAGGAGTACATAGTGATCAAAAAAGAAAATAAACAGGTAATGAAGACAGCTATGTTGCAAGCTGTAATTAAAACCCCCTAAGTATATATTACCAGAACGCGCAAACCTAAGTAGAGCCTACCTCGCATCTTGCGGAATAAACCGCGTGACATGCACATAGCACAGCGAGTATATGAACTTACTAAGAAGCTTCAATAGACTAAAACGCAGCACGTAACCTTCGAACGCTGTTTTAGATCCGCTGGAAGCCTAGATAAACAAAGTGCCCAGCAAGCTGGAAATAGATATGGAGCTTAGATGAAGAAAAATGACACCAAGTAATCAAGCAAAGCATTTTTTGTAGAGCTGTAAAGGTGTAAAGTTTGAGAAAGAAATAAGCAGCTCGAAGAAAGTGGCCCAGAGCAACGTGGTTTTAAAAAAGACTGCCCAGCGTATACACCAGGAAACTCCGATTTGTTATTTTAGGGCCCAAGTTTAAATATCATGTTCTGAAATCTTTTTAACTCATTTTTTCTCAGTCTGCACTTTTTATATGAGCACAACTGTTAAAAAATTGTCATCTCCAAAACTTTTAGCCTAAGACTATATTGAAGGTGGCTTCTGGACTAAACCATTGTTGGTAAAATGATAAGGAACTTTTTAGATTCCTATATATTCGCACAAAAAAAGCAACTAAGTAGATGACATATGATGACAGCAGAAAAAAGGAAGTCCGCTTTTAGAGTGCTCACATTTCTATAAAAATGTCAAAAGTACACGCAATCGGCCTTATCCTACCCAATAAAGTACCTAGAAGTCGCCTAAGCATAAACGCTCTGTAAAAGCTCATGATTTTTGAAATGCGTTTCCCTAAGCTGCCACAATTACTAATTGCCACATGTAAACATTTTTTCAGTGTGTGATACAGTGATGAACCTTAACGCATATTATAATAAGAGGAAGATAAGCTGTCCCAGAAATGTTTTGAAGCTAAGTCAAGAGTTAGAACTCAATCTTTTAGCCTGGCATAAACCTGCAAATCGCCTTAGGGCCTTCATAGGGGCAATCTCTGACGTGCGTATTGATACGATTTGAAGGAGACGAAGAGTGACATTTTCCAAAGTTGTGAACTTACTGAAAAATGAAGAAATAAGAGTTAGAAGGGAGTCCACCATTTTTTTCCACTGACTCTATATGTTGCAGATAAGAGAAAAGATAACAGGGGAAGTAGGGCCGCTTTCTTTGTGTATCAGAGTAGAATGGATAAACGTGCAAGACCTTGTTCCAATAAAAATACAGACAATGTAGCAGCGACGAGTAAGGCGAACCTACCCACGACAACAACCGTTAGTGACTCCTATGAGGTAATTACCGTGACAGTAGTGTTCAAACCGATGTCTTCGTGCCAACCTTATTCGTAAATAGGTAATTCTTGAATGCGCGTTTAAATATATAGTTAATTTATTTGTTTTGGTTTGGCTTCTGGGATTTAACGTGCCAAAATGACTCAGGCTGCAAGAGACGCCGTAGGGGAGGAGGGCGGAGATTTCGACCGCGTGGGGTTCTTTAACGTGCATTGACATCGCGCACTACACGGGCGCCTTGCTTTTCGTTGTCGTTGACAAGCTACCTCCGCGGACGGGATTCGATCCCGCATCCTTGAGCACAGAAGTCGCGCGACCTAACCTTGCCAACACCGCGTCAGGGCTACCTATTTATTTATTATTTATTTGTATATTTACTCGTAATACCCTCACAGCTTGGGTCGGGCATTATAGAGGGGAATGAAATACAATACAAAACTTGAGGAATACGAGAAACGCATGGACAAATTTATAAGTGCTTAGATAGCAATATAAAAAATTAGTTGTGGTTTAACTCTAGTTAACTCTAGTTGAATTGCGATAGCAAAGACGGAGTAGGCGGAAGCTTCTTTTGCCTGATACATTGTAGGGCTCGTGGCGCGCCGCGCATTCGAAGGCCGCGCCACTTCCCAATGCTCCCTGCGCGCGTGCCTGTTTCCCTCTCCCCGCTCGCGCGGGGATAACCGGTCCCGCGCGAGGGGGCTATAAAAGAAGGCACGCGCCGCCGTCGCGCTCTTCTTGGTCCCTGGCGCTTCCTGGTCCCTGGCGCTTCCTGGTCCCTGGCTCGTCGCTCCCGCTTCCCTCCCGGCTCTCCACGGAAACGACCCGCAGCCACCCGGACGACAAGATCCCTGTGAGATTAAATATGTTTGTTATACGGCCCACTGTGTGTTTGTCGTGCGCATCCCTCGGGCAGAGGAATCGCCCACAACATTTATCCTCTATCACGCCCTATCAGTGTAACGTGCTGCATTATTGGGGAGACTTAAGCTCATCTTTTAACAGTATGAGGCAAGAGCTTAAGCTACCAGCCCACATATAAATGATAAGGGTACAACGCTGCTGAATCGTATATGGAGCAAAAACATTAGCTACCGGTGACCGAGCCTCCTTCTTCTTCTTCTCATTCTTCTCCTCCTCCTCCTCGTTCTCCTCCTTGTATTTTTCCTTCTTCTTCTTTTTCGCGGGTGTTCAAGGTCAAACGTGGCCCTTCCCTGCACTACGCGGCGGGCCCAAACCTGGCGTAGTATTGCTATCACGATAGAAATTAGTTGTGGTTTAGCTCTAATGAATCCTAGTTGAATTGCGAAAGCAACGACGGAAAATTATTTTGCCTGCGACATTATTCCCATCCGTGCCTGCGGGTCGTGGGGGTAACGAGAATGCAAACAGTTCTGGAAGACTGATTCTGATATCACCCTCACGTATGAAAGGAGCTACCCGAGTTCCTCCTCCTCCTTCTTTCCGTGGCATAGGCGGAGCGTGATTTCAAACTTCATGAGAGGCTGACTTTTTTATGATGTACCACGGACACGGGCACGGCACACAGCGACGAGCGGTTAGACCTGGCGTAGTAATGCTTTCGCAATAATAAAGAGTGTAAAATCAGTGATTAGGAACACCATAGTATGCAGTTACGGCATTTGTAAATTATTACTGGTCTGTTTTAGACACTAGTGCCGCAGGAAGGTTGTTGCAATCATTAAATTAATGCGGGAGGAATGAATTGCTAAAAGCATCGTGCAACACGTTTAGGATCCAGTTTTATGCCGATGGTTCACACGAAGTGATCTGTAAGAAGAATGCTGAAGGAAATAGCCATGAAGTGCACTAAGATAGCACATTTTATGTAGCAGATATATAGTCGGAGTATTTGACCTCTCAGTGAAGGAGCAGGGAGGTGAACATGTCTTTTTTAATAGAAGAAGATTATTAGGCGTATGCAACATATGTCCCAATAGCAAACAACATCGCTTCGGTGGACACGTGTTTTAAAAACAATCAAATTGCATTTCATGCGAGCTTCTTTTCCCTGGCTCACAGTTAGCTCAAACACAATGCTTTCCATGGAGAACTATGGTTCAGCCACCATGGTTCCCATGGGTACTGGGTCACAGTTCTCTCAAACACAATGACTTCCCATGGAGAACCGTGGTTGGGCCATCCTGGTTCCCATGGTTCCTGGGTCACAGTTCTCCCAGGCTCCATAACTTCCTATGGAGAACCATAATTTGGTTACCATGGCTGCTATGGTTCCTGGGCCACAGATATCTCAGGCGCCATAACTTCCCATGGGGAACCATGATTTGGCTACCATAGCTGATATGGTTCCTGGGTCAGAGTTCTCTCAAAGCCCATGATTATGCATGGTTTACATGCTTCGGCCACCAGACGAACGGGCAATATTTCCTTCCGACATACTGCTACAACGGATGGCCGTACCAACCATCTACCTGTATAAACGAAAAACGCGCACGCACAGAATGGAGGTAAGTCCAGCACCTTTGCCTGTCCCCCTGAAGCATGTCCCCCTGGCAGGGTCCTGTCTTCAGAGAGCAACGAAGATGCAACTACAATGGCGAGCTCAGAGTTTCACAAACAAAGCAAGACCAATGTTCATCAGTTTACATTCGAAGTTGGTGCACATAAGAAAACAGATCTTTGACAATTACTGACTGCAATTAAGAAGAATGTCGCTAGTAAGCCTGGGAAAGCGGCAAAAGAATGAATATATAAACCAGGAAACGGCAGTGTTATGTTGAGAAAAAAAAAGATAAATAAAATTTGATGCTATAAATCACTAGTTATTACAGATACCAATATACAACCTTTATGTCTATACCATCCACGACACGTTTTAAGATATTTTAAATATCCATGTCACGGTTTTGCCTCTCGTTCCCAAAATATTCTAAATCAGGATGCAAGCTGTTTCAGGAAACTTGTTTCCTTACTGTTGTATTTTTCCGTTGTTAATTTGAATTTTTGGGTGGGGAAAACAATTTCATCTGTACCGCGCTGTTTCCTCTGTGTACAAATTGTATGGGGCTCTGAACCTGGTCAGGTGCAAGTACGCACCTTTTGTTCGGGGCCTTTAGTTGCTGTATAAGGAAACTAAGAATAAACTTCAAACTTCAATATGATGTGGTGCGTTTGAGCATTTTCACTATATCAAGAACAGCGTTTTGTAGCCCTGGGTGGCTCAGCAGTCTGAGATGTTGCATTGCGACATATATGAAGCTAGTTCGCCTTTATAGCCAGGACAAAACGTGATTAGATAGCGTTTTGAGTGGAGCTACTTCGGAACGGAATCCAAAGTACTCATATTGTTGAGCTTGGAAGTGCAAAGTGCTTACCATCAGTTACCCTGGGGGAAAGAAATAATTTAGGATTATGAGCAATTCAGTGTTTCCTATCGTGCAGAAAACATGGACCGCACACAAGGATGGTCACATTATCTTCAGTTTTCTTGAAATGTAGAAGAGCCTCAAGAGCCTATTAAGGCTTCTTAGTGTTCATCAGGTATAATATTATTTCAAGTCAAAATGTTAATTTTATGCTTTTTCATGCCTGACCTGATGAGCATAGATAAAAAGGAAAAACGTATTCGCTTTGATGGTATAACTCACGCGCCCCATTCGAAATCTAGGTACACACTCATGAAAAGAAAGGGTAGTACCAGGAACTATACAGCTATGAAATAGCACGATTAGCATCAGAGATGTATAATGAAATTGATCGGAAGCAATACAATAGAAGAAAACTTATATTTGCCATCAAAGCGTATCAAGTAAACGAAGCAATTAAACAGCACCTAAGTTTAACAACGACGTCAATAAATATCACAGTAGTTGTGTACCGTAACCCACGTATGAGCAGGATTTATACAGTGTCTTATTATGACAAATGTTGTACTTTTATGAATGTCGACAAATTCGACTAGTGCTTATTAATATCAGCTCCTGGGTTTGTTTCCCGTAAGGTGCGATTGCTAACTCATTAAGGAGTAATATACAGGGCGGATGAGAAGTTTCATAAAAAGTGGTCGTTGCTTCATTAATATGCCGAGGTGCTAAGAGAATATACTGCTGTCCTTTTTTTTTTGCAATAAAAGAATAAAGATGTCTGACTTGTAGAGTTTTGTCAGAGTGGGTAAGAATGATTTAGATGTGAAAGAAAATATGGACAGATATCGTCTTCGATCAGGTGAGATATAGTCTTGTGACAGTGAACGCACAGTACACTGTCAAAATACGTCCTTCCTTAGGCGACTTGAATGTAATAGTAACAAACGTCTGCTTCTGAGGAGCAACCAGAAATAAGCTTTGCATTAAACGCAAGCCATGCTCTTCGATTTCTAGAAATGAGTTTTGGTATCGGTTTGTATGGCCAACCGTTTCAAAGTTCCCGGACTGACATAACCGTCATTTTCTGCAATGACTGACGAGAGGGAGAGAAAATTTGGAGACGGGAAAACGAAGCAACGCAAAACGGCCAAATGAGGACTGTAATATATTCTGAGCAACCAAATCAGAAACAGATTCTATTTACTAGTTTACAAAAAAATAAAGTATGGAGCGCATTGTGGGTATTCAGATTGACGAAATCAAAAGGCGCATCTCTCCAAATAGGAACGATTGACAAGTAAGGCTTGTCGAACATGCTAGCTCCACATGAGTGCAAAAAAAATTCACATTTGCTCTCTCAGTTTTCTTGTGCGGTAAAAACGAATCGGTGCTGTTTTCGTAGCATATTGAGACAAGAGCCAATTTGACAAAAAAAATTTTTTTGAATTAAAAGATAGCATACGAAGCCTGTGACGTGTCTAGTGACGTGCCCAAATACAGCCTTGCTATAAAAAACAGTAATGCTCGCAACGTCAGATATCGAGTTCGGTGCAGTAGCCATCCTACTCAGAGTAAATCACTTTTTTCAACTCTCTGAACTGTATTGAAAAGAGCACAGTTCACAGTTCTATTGAGTAATACTTTCAGTAATTATAATTCTGTGCTTTGTATATTTTTTTGCGTCAAAAACTCAACTGTTTTCTGCCCTGTTTACATCTATAAGATGGATACTCCACAAACTGTTGCGGTACCCAGCAATTTGTTTCATTTCAGAAACTGCAATAGCCTGAAACATCAATATTTACAACAGACTTTCCGTGGGCTGAGTTACATATATGAAAAACTAGCTGGCTCACGTTTTTGAGTGTGTAACCACGAACATGTTTCCTTTATGTACAGGATCATAAACCTCTAGCTATACCACGGTCAGTGCTTTGAAAGCAACACTTCGTCTGAAGCAGGCGCATATCGATGCGAAGTTAAACCGGCCTAAGCGGACGCGGATGTGATGCTTTGCTTGTACCTGTGTGACAAGTGTCACCATACTTTGTATGTCCTCAATATAAAAAATGTACATCTTAATATCTGCTGCATCGATGATGGAATAATAATAAAAAAAATGGTTTCAAACACAGAGGGGCGCGAGAAATAATGAACACAAAATACCCGAAACTCCCACGTCACATCTGGGTCGCAGACGCACGCACCGAGCTGACAACACCAAGCGCACAACGCAGGAAGGCTAAGAGGCCTCTTCCGCGGAGACTTCAAGAGTTGTACATACATGTATCCACTCAGACGCTACTCTTGAGTTCCTGTTCAACTTGAAGATGTATTTCCGGCAACGAAGCCGTGCCATGATCCCCGTTTTCTGAAACGGCTGCTTCCCGATCGATGCAAACTGGGTTGTTTCTCCACATGCCCTTTCGTTGCGACCTCGCCGGCTCAATGCCTTGTACCCTTTTCTACCTTCTTACCACATCCCTGCGACCACACTGTTTTCCTTTTTTAACACCCGTAGGGATAGTCGTCGATCCGGCAAGAAGGACCACCTTTCGGGCTTCCTCACTTCTTTTTATGTATTTTTTAAATTTTTATTGCGAAACAAGATCGATGGTGCAAAGGCATAAATCATCAGGTTTTTCTTTCTTTGCCATTTAGTCTTCTCTCTTGCCAAATGCGCTGGGTTCTTTGGCCAAGTCCGCCCGTCAGGATGGTGGAGAAGTTGGCGGAGCAACGAGATGGATTTCGCGCCAAAAATATCGGGTATCGATGGCGACGAAACTGCCTGGACGATGCAGGCTACACACAGTCTTGCTCCTAACGACGTCGGCAGAGCTTTCAGCCGCTGTCTCCTTTGATCGCCAAAGCGCACTTCTTCAAATAACTGCTCAGGAAGCAAACGCGACGGAAATTGAAAGAGGCAGGCACAGCGGCCGAGTCTGATCGAAAAGACCATGCTTATACGTTCTACGAGGCGTTGTCAGTCTTGACGGCGAAAAAGTGTGACCGTGTCGCGACAATCGATCACTTATTAGGTGCTGAGGTTGTACATGAAGCTCTTAAAAGCATGAGCCGAGGCGCCGGCGGGCAACGTGGCTAATGGGAGTCGCTGAGGGTGGCCTTCAGCCTATCCGCTGCTTATATCACGCCTGCTTAGCCATTACGGTGCGGCACTATAGTGTGCTTGACCTGCTGTGCGAGCAACGTTCACGGAGAAAAACGCGGACGCGAGATGCAAAGCAAGCGAGAGACAGAGAGAGATTTGAAGGGATTTAATGAAAGGAACGGTGGAGAGGGCAGCCAGAGGTAAAGACACCGCAATTCTACTCTGCACTGGGAAACGGGGAAAACAGTAGTAAAGGCGAGTTAAACGTTGAATAGAAGGTCATCATGTCACAATCCTGTATGCAGTCTGCAGTAGCAAACTGCCGTATTATACCACCTTTAGGTGCTTAGGCAAACAGGATGTCAAGCATTGATTCTTGGTGTAAGGGAGCGAAATGCAAGCCGAAAGCAAAATTGACTGAAACCCGCATCAATATCCTGATAACACGCTAACTTCTGAACCGGGTTCTAAGTAAAGAAATAAAAAGAGGAACAAAGGGTCCGAAGAAAACCACAATGGGAGCTTGCCTCGAGGGTTAGAATCTAGGGGACGATTGCGATACTCCTTCATACCAAATTTAGAAGTTTATGAGGTATATGCCGAACAATTTCAAAATATGTTTGTACGCATGTGTATCCACGAAACACTATTTTTTTCTCAAGGCAAAAAGAACATTGGCTCTTCTTTCCCTTCTGAAAAACACTGCTTTGCTTGTGGTTCCATTTCACTAGGTTACACCGACAGCGCCATCAACAGCGACGCCGAACCACCAGCCGGGCGCATAAGGGCTGTGCTTTAAAACATAGCTTGCTATTTGCTCATGGTTCTGGTGTATAATCGTAATGGGTGATTCGAAAACCAAGTTCAGAAATTTACGTGTAAATGAGAACGGAAGGGGCGCATTTATTGTGACTAGAAATGATTTTCGCGGCATTGCGGCGAAGGGGATTCCTTAACTCTGGCAGGTCAGAAATAACGTTACCCGTACGAACGATATGCGCCCAACAGCAGTACATCAGCTATGGATACTGATAAGCAAAGCGCAGGCACCCATCACATCATCACATTAAGCGAACTCATAAAGCCAACATTTCGCTCCAGTTTGTCGGTCGGTGCCCACGCACGTACGCACGCACGTACGCACCCCCCCCCCCCCCCACACACACACATACGCGCGCGCAACAACTTTGTCCTGTTTATCGCTTTTTTTTTGTTCTTGCTCCGTACTACCCTCTAGCGGCCCTGAATGAAACATTTGCATTCATGTATCAATAGGGGTGCAGAAATGGTTGAAGTATCCATTATGCAATGTAATTGTTAAAGCCGGTTTTATTTCCTTTATGGAAAC
Source organism: Amblyomma maculatum (assembly GCF_055883805.1). Taxonomy (NCBI): domain Eukaryota; kingdom Metazoa; phylum Arthropoda; class Arachnida; order Ixodida; family Ixodidae; genus Amblyomma; species Amblyomma maculatum. Next base: position 449,894,499 of record NC_139344.1, on the reverse strand, counting down.
TACCACTTAAGAGGCAGCGTCAATGGCTGTTTTACGGCGGGCTCTGCTCGTCTTAATGACAATGACGTAATCGATTGTAGCATTTATTCCTCTTCTGTAATCTATGTTGTTTTCTTTTAGCATAATGACATATTTCCGTGTTTGCAAACTCGTTATAACGCTGTAACGCACAGCTATATGTATATAAGACTATTCACCAAGTCAATGACCATCCCGAATTTCCTATGCCCACTGTCACTCAGCTCAAACAAATGGGCAGTCTTGTAATGTCCTGTGCTAACTTGCAGTAGAGATCGAAGTTCTTTTCACCTTGGATGTGACATTGTTTTATCGCTAAGCAGCTATAGATACAACAGATCCCGCTTTTTGCTAAATTTTGAAGATATGATATATTTTGGGGATATTCTGAAAAAGATAACTGAATGAATAATTTTCCCTAACTCATATGGTATTCGCTAAATATTTGCAGATATGCATAGTGGGCTAGTTTTCAATTTCATGATGCTAATGGGGCCCCATTTTTATCCTCGGTGCTCTGGGATAACAGATTGCCACTGTGAGCCTGATGTACGATGTATCTGAATTTTTATGCAAACCTTGTACAGCTCAGTCCGTCGAATAAGTGATCTCGGCGTTGTAAACAAAATTTAAGAAAAATGTATTGAAAAAAAAAAGTACTCATGCGATTTTAGATAAAAAAGTTTAGGGAATCGTTCTTGGCGCAGCTTTTAGGGTGACGTCGTACCGTTTCGTTACCCATTTAAAATACATTTCTGGAGACTAGATTGCGAAACGAAATTTAATCAATTACATATATATACCTAGAAGCATGGGTGTCAACCGAGAAGGCAGACAGATGAGCCTTTCTTTCCCTAAGCGTCAAACCGGGTAATGAATTTAACACGTTTAACGGCGTGGGATACTTAACGCTACCAGATTAAGACTGCGGAAAGTTTTGTTATTGCGCATGCCTAAAAGTGCTATCCCCCCTTCACACTCTAGTACGCTCTGGGTGTCAGCGAGCAAATCCCTCTGGCGCTCCTACCATCTGGGTCAAGGAAACTACAAAAGAGTAAGCCAGTCGAAATCAAGCCAGGACATGAAATGTCGATTGCATTTCAAAAAACGCCCGCTAACCATGCAGGCGCAAGAGAATTTGTGATTGCCTGTCTTTTACAAAGGCGGTAACAAGTGTGCGTAATGAAAGAGATGTTCTTCCAAATGCGCAATAACTGTTCGATGTTTCTTGTGTTTGCTAGAACGTCCCATTTATGATCGCTACAATATAACATTTCTTCGCAGACACTGCATTTAAAATGAGACACTCTAGGTAAGCTTTGAATAAATATATTCGTGAAAGAGCACGATGAATGAACGGCGCACAGTTGAAGACGACAGTGCTTCTAGACATACACTGTGTTTGTCATTAAAGGTCCGGTTAACGGGCGCCGGTGGCGGACAGTGTTATTCTCTGCACCGTGCACTGCTGCACAGCATGATTGTCAAATTCTGTCATGCCTTAGGTTTTATACATCCTTTTTTTCATACAATTTGCAACGGGTGGCATAGTGTTTACGAACATTTGACAATCGGTGAAGCACTTGCGGTAGGACAATCGACTACACAAGAACCTCGTTCAATACACTTAAACAACCACTGTATTGAACACACAAACAACCACAAGAACCTCGTTCAATACGCTTAAACAACCACTGTATAATCATGTGATCGACTTCAGCGTACATATCTATCGAAGCTTTTTAAAAAGACAGCTTCGAATTCACACAGAGTTCTCTGCTACCCTCTTGCCCAAGTGCTCTCTAAGGGTAAAAGCATAGCTGCCGGCATGCGTACTTGAGAAACATGAAAAAAAAAAAAAAAAGTCAAGCTGCAGGCGCGCTTCTAGAAGCCCACTTCCGCCCAGTACCCTAAATCGTAGGTGACTGCATCGCCTCCGAAATTACTTTTCATAATCTCACGATTGATTCTAGGATGCAGTAGGCTTTCGTTCACGAAAGGACGGAATCATAGAGACAGTCTGAAATCGGAAGTCTCTGAACGCTTTCTTTTCTTCTTCACAGATCGACTGTGGTCTATGCTATGAGAAATGCGTTCAACCTCCAAATTATGAAGCTCTTGCTATTGATTCCCTTGCTTGAAATAAATAATGTTTCTCCGTAGATAGACGCGTTGTTTTTTCTTTGGGTCTTTAACATCGCGTTTGCCTTAATATGGTGCACAACGCTACTCTTCCGGTACTTATTCAAAGCAGCAGTTAATTCGCAAGTTTTGAGTAGCTATCGGTGAATTGATGTTACTTCTACGTGAATGTAAATAAGTCCTCTAGTTTCCTCGGCATGCAGCGTGAAAAAAAAAAAGGGAATCTTTAGTATGCTATCTTGACCGCCGTCAACCGATCGATCTGAGATCGACAAAAAGGCCTTTTCTACCAAGTTGGATTCAGAGTGTCTCAGGTAATCATGTTGCATCTTGCATATTCTATGTTAATTTGAACACAAACCAGTTGTTACGCAGACAATAGTACTTACAACCATCACTCACTTAGCTTGTTAAGAGGCTAAATAAATGTCTCATTGCATGTAGAATGAGTTTGTTAAGAACAGAGCGGCTGTGTACGTGGGTGCTCGATTTATGAGATTCGAGGTGGCGATTACTTCAAGAATTTAAAAAAGCGTAGTTATCGCGCTGTTGTCTCCAACCTGACAAATTTGTAAAAGTATCGTAAAGTGACAATTACCTCCACTCAACCAGCTTTAAATGCGATCAAGATAGAAACAAGCGTTTTCCTGAAAATAATTACAATTTCATTGAACACTTACAAATTTTTACCTCTTGAATGCAAATATCGGGCATCAAGAACGAAGTATCAAGCGGTATGCGTCATGGAGGCTGTACACCGGGGAAGCCTCTCGGGCGCTGAAGTTCAGAACATACTAGGTATATCGTTAATTACGAGCATAGAGTTTTCATTTTTAGTTCTGTAATTCTAGCTGTGTTACCCGCAAAAAAGCACAGAGTGTATCGCCGAAGCCCGCTCATCGGAAGGCTTGAGTCTACGATTATTGGCAAACTCTCCGCTCCGCCCTCTTCTCAGGGCTGTTGGCGTCCTCCTGCAATCTAGGTCGAACAAGGAAAATCTATGAAATGTTGCCAATGGCCTATAAACCGTTATGATCCGGTAAAGTCTGCATGCAGCCGCTGTGGCGGAGCAGGTGAGGAGCATAGATACAACGGTTTTGCACCATCTGCAACCAGTGCCAGAAAATCAGGCCAGGCAAAACTCAAACAAAGGCGAACGAATCCAAACCAACATAGGCAAAATAAAGCTAAGTGCAAAGCTTGCAAAACGTGCTGTAGAATTAAGGTATATGTAATTGAACCAGGCAAAGTGGCACCCAGTTTTCGTTTCTTTTTATAACCAACCGTAAAGGTATATATAACTGGATGAAATGTTGTGGCGTTCGCACCGAACTGAGCATTTTGATGACAATTTTTTTGACGGAAGTATTACACTACATCTAGAATTAGTGTCGGAAGTAATTAAGCACAGCTTTCTTGCTTGCTAGACCTCACTTCACGAACTTCACTTTGGGCTGAAGGGTCTGTTGTCATCTCTCTCAGGTAGCATGTTCACAAGCCTGTACACCAGGCTCAAACCGGCGCTCCGCGGTAACCACATAAAAATGGTGCAAGTGCGAAATGAATCGTGTTCAAAAACGAGAACTCATTATGGTGCGTCAGCGCTATAAAAACAACATAAATGTATTTCAGAAACAAAATAATGGCACTGATTCTTGAGGTTGACGAGAAAGAGGTGTATTTATTTTGCGAATGACTGTGCGGGTACGATTTTAGCTTCTGTGAATTTACTGCCACCAACGGCAATCAAGGTTTTGACCTGGTAATTAAATAGACAAAGTACTGGCCATTATATCTGGATATGCTAGGCGTGATGCCTACACACTGAATAAACAATGCAGCCCGCCTTCGCAAAGGGTACGCTTTCAATCGACGTTGGTAGCCTGCGGCAGTTTGGCCTCAAGTAAAGAGACGAGAGGCGGGTTTAAGTATGTACTTTAATATCCACAGTATGTAGTACCATGTGCGCAAACTAAAACACCGCAGTTTTTATGTATGGGACGTAATAGTCTCGCACTGACTGTTCCATATCCATAAAAAAGTAACTTTGGTATATACGCTATTAATACGCGTTGGGGGGCGGTGGCTATCATAGTCAGTCGAAAATAAATAAGAAAAACCATGCACATGTTTCTTTTTCCCACAATGCTAGCTCTCAGTGCTGCGCCGACCAGTAGCATTGAGGGTGGACATTGAAGTAGAACTTGTTGCTGGGCTAGTTGGTTCACGATCGCACGGGGAAAGTGAGCGCAAAAAAAGGAGACAAACACGAAAGAGGAGACAGGACAACGCGCTAGTGGCAACTGATTCTTTTACTGAAATATACACACAATATATAGGGACATCGTCACACCACCTATCGGCGCCCTACACGTCAGAAGACAATATTATCTAATATTAAATTCCATGTTCAACCTAGGTTGATCTAAACCCGATACAAACACCTTACTCTTTAAAAACAACGAATTGACACGTGGTACGTAAAGGGCCAAAGTAACATAAAAATAAAACAATAACCAATAAATTCCATGTTTAACATACGGTGGACCATAAACCCTGACTACTCATTGGAGGGTCAAATTCTAAAGTTAAAGCTCAGCTACTTTGGTCATTTGATGAGAAGAGAGGAGTCGCTGGAGAAAGATTTGATGTTGGGAAAGGTTGAGGGTCGCCGGAGAAGGGGTAGGCAGCGAACGCGATGGTTAGATGGCATCCTCGAGGCACTGCAGATGAAGTTATGTGATGTTAGGAAGATAGTGAGAGACCGGAAAGCGTGGCGTGACATGGTCCATAGGGTCACGAAGAGTCGGACACGACTGAACGACTGAACTGAACTGAACTGGACTAAAAGCGATAAAAGCACCGATGACTTTTAAAAAATGACGCGGGGTGTAATGGGCCAAAGTAACATGATGGAATGAATAAGAAGTGAGCGGAACTTAGAAAACCAACCGCGAGAAATCATGCAACATCCTAAACCATCTTCAATGTTTTAAGCACTATAAGCACCTTGTGCCGCCAAAAACAGGCAAACAAAACTTCTATGATGATGGGACCCAGTGAAATATTGAAAAGTGAAGACGACATAACAAGCACGCGAAAACATAAAAACCAGAACAGACACATGTACCAGCGTAAGCATTCACCAAAGATTTCGTCTTCTGAATACACACAGTATATAGTAGCACACCTCGTAATCTTGTTCAGCCAAACTTTTCCAAAACACTTTCCTCACTCTTATACAGGGAAACCGAGCCATCGCTAACACAATTTTGCCCTTTCTTTCTAATCCAAAAAGCTTCCTTTAGTTCGCGGGCAACATGTTCGCGGCTTTGATCCAAAACCACCGTCCTCTCTAAAATGGGTTTGCACTGGCGATCACAGTCCTTACAAGGCAGCGGCAGATTGGACCCCGTTCCAGTGTTCATTGACCGTTAATGCTCGCTTAATCTTTCATTCAAACAGCGCCTCGTTTGCCCAACGTACGTCTTACCACAAATGAGAAGAACCTGATGTATAACCCCTTCATTGCACTCTACGTACCTATGCCCATGCTTTGTTCCACATGTTCTGTCTTTCTGTTTCTCTGAGTTTATATGAGGACACAACGCGGCCAGCTTACAGGGGGCTGAGAAAACTACTGGTACCTTAAATTTGGAGGCTACTTTTTTCAAGTTATGGGCTACCCGATGGCTATAGGGAATAACCACTGGCCTATTTATTTCGGTGCCAGGATTCGACTGTTTGTTTTTCTTTCCTTTTACTTTTTGAAGAAGCGACTCCACTACCCCCGTCATGACTACCCCCGTCAACGCAACGCAGGGATCGTGCCCTTTCAGAATGCAGCCGGTGTTTCGCTTGAAAGTTTTATGTCATTGGTAGAATTTTACCTAAACGCTACAGTTGTACAGTTCGAAGGCGAGTTTTTCATTCAGAGAAAAGGGATATATATTGGCTCCTGCGTTGCGCCTGTTCTGAGTAACATTTTTCTTTCAATGATTGATCGCAGTGTGGAAGAGCATTTAGATAAAGAAAAAGTCTTGAAGGTTTTCAGATTTGTAGAAGATTTTTGATTCTTTTAGGTAAGCAGGATAAGCGCTCCTACCTAAGCACAGTTAATGAAAGTGTTGGAATATATTGTAAGCTTGGAGAAGGATTAGAATTTACGCAAGAGCAGCCTGGAGGCGATAAGTTAGTTTTTAGACCTGCAGCTATCTATAGCAGGTGATATGTTATGCTGGATGTACCACCCACGTGCGTAGAAAGGATTTTTATCCTATGAATCAGCGCACTCAAAGGCAGTGAAGCGAGCCATTGCAACATCAGCCCTAGAGGCAGCCATTGTAAGGGCATGTCCCCATAGTATTTATTTATTTATTTATTGAACCCTCAGGGCCGGAGGCATTAAAGAGGGGAGTAGTTACAAACTATAACATAGAAAAAATACAGAAACAAGAACAGTGAGTGTTACAAAATTATTCTGCTATTCATACAATGTTAGCTAAAGCGTTGCGGAAGTGTTGGTTATCAGTGATGTCGGTGATTTCAGCGGGAAGGTTGTTTCATTCGCGTGAAGTACGAGGCACGAAAGACTGAAATGCAGACACAGTGTTAAATGTTTCAATTCCAACCTTGTAGCGATGATCGGTGCGGTGTGATATGTAGTGGGGAGGAGAAATGAGCGCGTTTCGTAGAGCGGAATGATGGTACAGTTTATGAAAAAGACTGAGACGAATAATTTTTCGACGGCATGCTAAAGGTTGTAAGGAGAGGAACGATTTCATGCTGGTTACGCTTGCACCACGGTTAAAGTTAGACAAAATAAAAACGAGCGGCATTATTTTGGACCAATTCAAGCGAAGTATATAATTTATCGTGATGGGGATCCCATATAGCAGCTGCATATTCCAGTTTAGAACGAATCAGTGTTTTGTAAAGCAATAATTTAAGAGATGACGGAGTTTTCATGAAGTTTCGGCGTACGTAGCCCAACATGCGGTTAGCGTTGTTAATAACGTACTCGATATGGTGTGACCAGGTGAGGTCTGCAGAAATGTGGACACCCAAGTATTTGTATGTAGTAACAGACTCTAGGGGTGCGTTATTTAGGTAGTATCTGAAGGGGGTGTTAGTGTGTCGGGATACTCTCATAACTTTACATTTGCCAATGTTTAGGTCCATGCGCCAAGCGTTGCACCAAGAAGAAATGTTAGAAAGATCGCCCTGAAGAAGGTTAGCATCGTCAGGGGATTTTATTTCACAAAAAACAACGCAATCCTCAGCGAACAGATGGATATTAGATTGCACTTTGGAAGGAAGATCATTAATGTAGATGAGAAACAAAAGCGGTCCAATAACTGAGCCTTGAGGCACTCCCGAATAAACATCACTGAAAGGTGAATTATAATTGTTAGCGCAAACAAACTGAGATCGGTTAAGAAGGAAGCATTCAATCCATTTAAGAATATTAGGATCAATGTTCAACTGATTTAGTTTAAAAAGTAATAAGCGGTGACATACCTTGTCGAATGCTTTAGAGAAATCAAGGAAAATGCAATCAGCCTGTGATGCTTTGTCTAAGATAACATGAAGTTTGTTAGTGAAGCAGGCAAGTTGCGCATCACATGAATATGATTTTCGGAAACCGTGTTGTGCGGGTGTGAAGAAGGAATTGGACTCGAGAAAATTAACAAGGTGTGTGAATATTATGTGTTCCAGTAATTTGCAGCATGTGCTGGTAAGAGAGCTAGGACGATAATTCGCAGGTGAGGTTCGACTGCCTGACTTGTGCAACGGAACAACCTTCCCGATTTTCCATTGTATGGGCAATGTTGAGGTATCGAGTGATTGCTGAAAAATTCTGGTTAGTATTTCAGAACAGCAGGGAAAGGTGTTTTTCAAAAACTTGGCATTAATACAGTCATAACAGGGAGATGAGTGAAATTTCAAATCGTTAATAAGTTTGGCAATACCTGATGTGTCGATGCGTATAGGAGGCATAACTACATAACTGTATTGGTGAGTGGTAGGTAGATTCAAGTTTGAAGAATAAGAAAAATTTTCCGCAAAGGTTTCGTTAAGGATAGAAGCACATAAGTTGCTGGGAACGGAGTCCCCTGACTCATCTAACAAAGTGATAGAATCATCGGATTGTAAGTTAATAATGCGCCAGAATTTTTTAATGTTTGTTAATAGCATGGAAGGTAAAATGGAAGAAAGAAAATTTTGTTTTGCATCTTTTAGGGCTGTTACGTAGGCATTGGCCACATCCTTATATGCCTTCCAATGCACGTTGCTGTTAGATAGCTTAGCAATGCGATAGCGGCGCTTTTTTCTGTTAGATAAGCGTTTGATATGGACTGTGTACCAGGGGGCCTGCGAATTGGAAGTTATGGTTCGGGTAGGAATGTATTTGTCTGTTAGTTCGTTAATTCTTGTTGCGAACATATCCCAGTTGGCTTGAGCAGATCGATTACTGAAGTTAGTGAAGAAGACTTCCATAAATGCCGATAGTTCATTCTTAATCGCATCGAAGTTAGCTCTGTTATAGTCATGTATGATCTTTTTCTTTTTGGTACCTTTGGGACTATTTGCTTTAATGACGAAGGTTAGCAAAGAGGGATCACTTAAACTGGGCAAGTAAGTAATGGCGGAAGCAACGTCGGGGCAATTGGTTAAAATCAAATCCAAGGTGTTAGCGGTATTAACAGATGTTCTTGTAGCTTGAGTAACTAATTGCGTAAGAGAAAAAATTGAGCATAAATCAAGAAATTCACTGGCATCGGAAGAGAAGGGAAACAGAGAGGGTGGCTGGGAATTCCATTTTATGTTTGGAAAGTTGAAATCTCCAAGTAAAAGCAATGGAGCTGAAGGAAATCTGGAGCTTACTTTGTTAATTTCATCATGTAGGTCATTATTGAATGAGTGCTCAGCAGAAGGTGGACGATAACATACTCCGATTATAAATTTCTTATAGTCAAGAGTGACTGAAACCCAAACAGTTTCCAAAACGCTATTAGTATGAACGCAAGATGATGGAATATTTTTCGATATTGCTAGGAGTACGCCCCCACCACGCCTGTTCGTTCGGTCACAACGATATATTGCAAACTGGTGAGCGTTAGGAAAGATTTCATTATCAGTGATCTGTGATGACAACCAAGTTTCAGTTAGTGCAATGATTTGTGCAGAACATGTGTCGATTGCCGAGGAAAGAGTTGTACGCTTACTTGAGATACTTCTGATGTTAGTTTACAGAACTGATACGCCAAATGATCATGTATGACCACTGCCCCTCACGCCCCCCTAGGCAACAGTGTGCGGGGGTGAATCATAAGCCGATGTAACTCGATCGCCTCGCGGCGTGACTTCTTCGACCATGTCAGTAGCTCGGTTCTACATGAATGATTTTTTGTTTAAAACTAATTTGTTGTAACGTAGACGAAACTTAGGTGACCCCGGTTGACTCTTGCCAAACTCGATAAGTTTTCTGCGTGCCAACCGAGTGGAGGGCGAGAAATCTTCGCTTATTGTGACCTGGTGCTCCTGGAAGTCACTGCGATGCGACAGGATTAGTTCTCTGATTTTATAATTACTAAATTTTTCTATTATGGGTCTGTTTTTGTCAGGCGAAAGGGCACCTATACGGTGAGCACGCTGGATTGGGTTGTTGGGAAGTGGGTCAACGACTTTGCTTAGGAGGGTTGTAAGCGTGGTTTCTGTTTGTTCCCAGGTTTCTGCAGAATCAGGTGAGCCATGGAAAAGTAAATTATCCCGTCGTGACCTGTCCTCAAGCTCGTCCAGCCGCGACTGTAACATGTGATTCTGAGAAGTTAAGGTTTCAATCGACTCCTGCATGCTTGCAAATTCGTGGCTATAATTGTCAAGGATCTTTGACTTTTCCTCTAACTCATTTAGGCGTTGCTGAACGTCAGTTATCTTTGTTTCGATAGTTGTTTGTCCATCTTTAATAGATTTAACGTAAGACACCAGTTCGGCCTGCGTTTTCGAGCTCTGTAATGACCGAGTGTGTACGTCCTTCAGAAATCGAAAGAGAACAGACATTTGTTCAGCGGGGTTGTCGGGGAGGGATTCAATTTCTGAGAGGAATTCGGATCGGGTAGTAGGGCCAGGATTATTTTCAATGTCGCCAGAGCGTAACAATAAAAGGGCACTAGAAAAGCATTCACACACTGTATCATATAGCACTTCGGGGCACGGGAACAGCATTAAACATATGTCATCGCTTTTTCTGGCGTACAAAGAAAATGTACACACCTGCACCGGAGGAAAACTTAGACGACATGATTCCTGCAGTGTTCCCGTGCCCACTAAAGCCGAAGACCACGAAGTCGTCGCTTTTATGCTTGGCGGGTGATGATGCTGTAGTCGATTGGGCTGGCTGGCCGAATGCAGGAGGATCCAGGAAAAACGCAAAGGTAGATTCCTTGTTGTGGTAATCGCTGGCTGATGACGACATTGGTCGCAACACCGTGAAAGCGCATGGCCGGGGTGTCGACGAGATAAGCAGCTGGTTCAGCAAAAACACGATAGCAACCTGCACCGGAGGAAAGCAGAACTTAGACGACATGATTCCTGCAGTGTTCCCGTGCCCACTAAAGCCGAAGACCATGAAGTATGCAAGCAAGTTTCCAGCAACAGGTAGCCATACTTGAGAATGCAGGCTTCCCACAGTCAGTCATGACGGGGGTAGTGGAGTCGTTTCTTCAAAAAGTAAAAGGAAAGAAAAACAAACAGTCGAATCCTGAAACCGAATTAAATAGGCCAGTGGTTATGTCCTATAGCCATCGGGTAGCCCATAACTTGAAAAAAGTAGCCTCCAAGTTTAAGGTACCAGTAGTTTTCTCTGACCCCTGTAAGCTGGCCGCGTTGTGTCCTCATATAAACTCAGAGAAACAGAAAGACAGAACATGTGGAACAAAGCATGGGCATAGTACGCAGAGTGCAATGAAGGGGTTATACATCAGGTTCTTCTCACTTGTGGTAAGACGTACGTTGGGCAAACGAGGCGCTGTTTGAATGAAAGATTAAGCGAGCATTAACGGTCAATGAACACTGGAACGGGGTCCAATCTGCCGCTGCATTGTAAGGACTGTGATCGCCAGTGCAAACCCATTTTAGAAAGGACAGTGGTTTTGGACCAAAGCCGCGAACGTGTTGCCCGCGAACTAAAAGATACTTTTTGGATGAGAAAGAAAGGCCAAAATTGTGTTAGCGATGCCTCGGTTTCCCTGTACAAGAGTGAGGAAACTTTTTGGGAAAAATTTCGCTGAACAAGAGTACGAGGTCTGCTACTAAATACGGTGTGTATTCAGAAGACGAATGCTTTGGTGAATGCTTACGCTGGTACATGTGTCTGTTCTGGTTTTTATGTTTTCGCGTGCTTTTTATGTCGGCTTCACATTTCAACATTTCGCTGGGTCCCATCGTCATAGAAGTTTTGTTTGCCTGTTTTTGGTGGCACAAGGTGCTTATAGTGCTCAAAACATTGAAGGTTTAGGATGTTACATGATTTCTCGCGGTTGGTTTTCTAAGTTCCGCTCACTTCTTATTCATTCCATCATGTTACTTTGGCCCATTACACCCCGTGTCATTTTTTTAAAGTCATCGGTGTTTTTATCGGTTTTAGCCCACCCTATGTTAAACGTGGAATTTATTGTTTATTGTTTTATTTTATGTTACTTTGGCCCTTTACGCACCACGTGCCAATTTGTTGTGTTTAAAGAGTAAGGTGTTCTTATCGGGTTTAGATCAACCTAGGTTGAACATGGAATTTATATTAGATAATATTGCCTTCTGACGTGTAGGGAGCCGATAGGTGGTGTGACGATGTCCCTTATTGTGTGTATATTTCAATAATAGAATCAGTTGCCAGTAGCGCGTTGACCTGTCTCCTCTCCTGTGTTTGTCTCCTTTTTTTTGCGCTTACTTTCCCCGTACGAGGGTGGACATATACGCGTCCAGCGTAGTGGGGAGGTTACGATGCTCTACAAGTTTCGATCGAAGTCAAGTTTTCAATCCGCCTTATTCACAAGATGTGGCGTTCTCTGGGGAGTGGCTGAAAATTTGTCTGCTTCTTGTTGAAAACATGCTTGGGAGACGAAGCCGCCTGGAAAATGCCGACGTGTATACTTGACAGCTACCGCCATATGTTTTATACGCCAGTCACAGCTATGAACTGCACATGACCTCCGAGATCAGCTCCAGCTGCGTTAATCGCGGAGGCCAGTAACTGCGCATGCGCAGCTGGGGCTTGTTGTTTGCTTTCGCACAGGGTAGGGGACGCATGCGCAGAGTGGCCTTGTGAAAAAAGTGGATTTACTGAGGACATATATCATGTCAGTTATCTCGCACAGCTACTCGACGAGATGTTGGTTGCTATAGTTAATGCTGGTTTTCCACCGTGCAATTAAAAACAGGGACCCACCGCAATTCAGCAGCCATTTCCCCTCCCAGCGTGCCAATCTTTGTCCGAAACAAGTTTTGCCCTTGTGACTGCTGCGAAAAGAAAATACGCTCTGCTTAGCCGGTATACGGCTTGGTGAATACATTTGGCGTGAACCGTCAGGTCGAGTTCTCATTCCAATATTTCGTTCTTTCGTTTCCTGTTTTTCGTCTGTACTTTGTTCTCAAGCCTACCATATTTTTCGCGTTTTTCTTACCAAGTTCCTGTCTTCTCCGTATCTCAGCTTGGTTTCTAGTTTGGCTTCCGTTGCTTCACCTGGATGCTATTACGTAGGAAATTGGGGGAATCTGTGAAAAGCTCGCCGCGCAGCTCATTCAGCAAATTTGTCTACCGGCATTTTTTTATATCGCCCGGACGAGATATAGCACTGCGTATTCCATCGCTGTAACGGTGTCCAACGGGAGGGGCAACTATTGCTGTGATGCTTCGACGGCCTGTTTATCTTTTAGCTAGGTTGCTGGAGCAGCATGACTCGGTGCTCTTACTATGCGCCGTAGCAAAATCGATATATATATTTGCGGCGTAGAAAAGCCAGACAGCCATCACTGCACGGTGTCCACGAATATATTTCACCAGGCCCACTCAGCCAGGCGAAAAATGGGACTGCGTGCTGCTAAAGTTCCATTTTGCAAAGACGCCCAATGCGCTCTGGTCGCGCCCCGCGCGTAAGATGGACGGCGGTTGTCGTCGTTATTTTTGTCCGGACCACCACCGCATGCAGTAGGACGCTACAGATGAAAGAAATTCGCGAGACATTCGCGCAAATCTGGATTACCTCTGTGATAGCTATTCGTGCTCCATAGCTATATATAGCGTGAAGCGGTTTGAAAGAAATGGGATCCCAATTCAAATTTTTAATGCTTTTTTTTTTCAAACAATGCTCTTGGAGGCTCGCTCCTGTATTGTGCGTTGTAGGCATTTACGTAACACGTCAATTTCCGGCCGTGGCTGGCAGTAGCAGGGTGACCTCAGCGGCGTCGGCTAGCAGGTAGTACAGTCGAGAGAGAAAATCCCTTCTTGCATTAAGGGGTGCGGGGAGACGAAGAAAGGAAGAGAATTAATACAGTGTGGCTCAGTACTAAAGTACTATGTCCTCATTATTATTTTTTTAGCTTTTATGGAGCCACTTTGTTGAATGCCGCGCTGTGCTAATGACCACGCTTTTGCTCTCTTTGACAGCGGAGTCAAAAGGTTTGTCTAAGTTTGCCTAGAATATCCTTTATATGCTGACTTGGATGGTCCAGATATTTACAAAACAAAACCACAGCCCACAATTAAAAGTTTGGAACGGAGTCCTCAGCTTGTTTGATGAGGCACAACACCAACAAGTTTTAAAAGAACGATTGTCCCAGAAATACCTAGTTCTTTTTGGCGCATAACGCTCAAGTGCTCATTACTGGAAGGGAACGGCACCTAGCCGTATAAGCCTTATGCTAAGACTGCTATTCTGCGTCGTCTCGCCATTTTTAGTCGAGCACATGCGTGTAACTTGTACTTTCAGCAACGCTTATGTTATATAATGCAGTTCGCTAGATATAGTACACAGAAGGCGCAAGAGGGGACAGGACGAAAGAAGGATGGACACGGGCACGGCGCTTCGTTTATTCGTCATGTCCACTCTTGCGGCTTATAGTGGTGTACCACATTCAATTTGTCTGAGCTCCGCCCTCCAATTCCAGGGACTGTAGTTTCAGCTCTTTCATCGAACACTGGCACATTTGAGGTGGAAAACCAGTTTCGCCCATTGGAGCGGCACAAACTTTCACTTGCATTTCTTAATGCGGACTGGGTCTGCATGGCGGTTGCTCTATTCTTTTTTTCTTTGCGGTGGCTCCTGTGCCCCTGGCTGGCTTACTTTATCTATCTGCGTTAGAACATATTACTGTTCTCAAATTCCACTGAAAATCTCTTCATGCCAAGAATAACGCGACTACATATATACTCCCGCGAAACTCTATAAGCGGCAGAACAAAGTGTTGGCCATGTTGGTATTGGTTCATCTTGAAGGAATAATAGCGCAGACAAAGACGCGACATTTGAAGGAAACACCACGAGCTTTTAAAGAATGCACCACAAACGCACCGGAATAAATATGGCGCAAGGAAAACGAGACAAAATAAAACACGGAAAAAATCAATCTTCTGATTTTGTTCCTTGTTTTTTGTCTTGTTTTTCTTGCTGCGCATTAATTTCGATGCATTTGAATAAACGCCATTGTTGTTAGTAAGTGCTCGTGGTGTGTTCCTTCAAGTTTCTCGTCTGTTTCTGCACTGTTCTTCAAGTCTATATGCAGTTCCCATTTAGGCTGTTAGCGCTTCAGATGTGTCTTTCTCTCTCTCTCTCTCTTCATCGACCCAACGGGCATCATTTGTTAAAGCGATTGCATAACATGTCGACTTTTCAAATCCACTACATTATTTTAAAGTCGCATTTCAATGCATCTGTTGGAACATGACTTCACACATACAAAAAACATTCTCTTCATTAGGCGACAGCTCTGTGGCGCACCAAAAATCACTGGCCACTTTTTTATGACCTGCGACGAAGTATTTTTTCCCGCCATGGTACCTCAGGGGTTAGGGCGCTTGCCTACTAAACCCAACTTTGTGGGTTTAAACTCCGGCCGCGGCAAAAGCTTTCTGACGGAGTTGGAAATCAAGTGGCCTGCCGCCTACGTACTGCTCTATGCTAGCCCCTCTTAGAAAAGTTTTGGTGGTCGAAATCACTGGTCCTCCACTGGGGCGTGCCTCATAGCCTTAGTTGCTTTGGGCGTTAAGCCATCGTGAACCACACAGCCAGTTTTATTTTGGCGTGCGCTGCAAAGGGTATACAAGAGACTTCACTTTCAATTCGCATCTATTGATATCAGGCCACTTAGCATGATCACCACCTTTACTGTAGTGTCACGTAGTGGTGAGAATGTCGTAGGCACTAACGGAGGAGACAGGCCTAATACGTCTGTAATCAACTCTGTGTTGGGCTGACTTGCGCCTGCAAAAGAACAAAGCAACTAGGCTGCGGCGATAACAGCAAATGTGCTCGTCGGTTGTCGAAAAAAGATTGCCCGTTTCACTCGTCAGCGCTCAATTTTAAAGTGGCGTAGACATATCTGGATAAAACCGCGGATAGTTACCAGCATAACCGGGAACATTGTAGAAATACAAGCGCGTGGATAGATTCCATCAAGATACATCCTGAACATCTGCCGCAACAAAGGAAATGATAAAGCTGCGTCTCGCGACAACTAACATGAGAAAATAAAGAATACAGAAGCGGTTCGCGCACCAGATTCACAATGATAAGACCCTATGCCTGCGGCTGTCGAAAATGAACAAATAAACGTTTGAATAGTTCGCGGCATTACTCCACCCTTAAAAAACATCGCCTCGATGTTAAAAAAAAAACAAAAAACAAAGCAACTTTAACATAAATATTACAAAGAGCGAACACCACCGATTCCTTAACGCGAGTAATATGTTTCAGACGAACAACATGTACGATGTCTGGGCTGGCGCGTCGCCGTTGTGATGCTGTCATACCATTAGGAATGGCTTTATACGGCGAAGAGTATCGACGCAACAACTTTTCACTAGGTCCGTGACGGCAAATTGTCGTCTATGCCCAAACTTGGTCTCCAAGACTGTACTCTTCGTGGAAGCGTCACAGGTTGCAACGTAAGCCATCGGTGTGTTACTGGTCCTTAATGCGCAGCCGGGTAAGTCGTCGAGCTTCCTCTGCACGCTGAAGATAGGCGGTGACATCCAGGTTTTCCTCCTCTGTTACGTGCGGCGGCTTTGCATCTAGCGGTTTCGTTGGATCTCTACCATACACAAGCTGGAATGGAGTTGTCCTGGCCGTCTCCTGGATGGCCATATTATTCGCGAAGATCACGTACGGCAAGATGGCATTCCAGGTCTTGTGTTCGGCATTGACGTACATGGCAAGCATGTCCTCTACAATAATATTCAGACCGTTCGTCTACGGGTGGTAGGCAGTGTTCTCCGGTGGCTTGTCTGGCTGTACTTCAACACGGCTGGAGTACACTCCGCCGTAAATGCTGTTCTCCTCTCCGTGATGAGCACTTCGGGGGCGCTGGGTCGCAGAAAAATGCGCTCGATGAAAAACTTGGCTACTTCTCCTGCGGTACCATTAGGCAGCGCTATCGCTTCAACGTAGCGGGTAAGGTAACTGGTGCCCATGATGGTCCACTTGTTACCCGCAGATGAATTCGAAAAGGGGCCAAGAATATCCATCCCAATTTGTTGAAACGGTTTGGTAGGGGCGGTATGGGATTTAATAGCGCAGCTAGTATGATCGTAGGCGTCTTGCGTCACAGGCACTCCCGGGCCGCTTTCTCGTAATGGGCAACGTCGGCAGATAGCCGCGGCCAGAGATACCTCTCTTGAATCCGATGCAACGTGCGCGCCATCCCGACGTGCCATGCTGTCGTCTCATCATGAAAAGCCTCAAAATTTCGTTTCGTAGTTCCCTCGGCACGACAAGAAGGTACGTGATCTTTTTGGGTGCGAAGTTTTTCACTAGGACATGGTTCGGCAGCACGAAGGACGACAACTGACACCTGAAGACAGTTGGAAAGGAAGGAATATTTCCTTCTAAGTAGCCCGCAAGATCTTTCAACTGAGGGACGAACGCTGCTGTTTAGAGAAACTCCTTACGCTTAACGGTACCAAGAAGGCATCGTCGTCGTCTTTTGAGGGCGCGTCCACAGGGGCCCGGGAGAAGCAGTCTGCGTCGGAATATTTGCGACCAGACTTGTAGACCACTGTGATGTCAAATTCTTGGAGGCGCAAGTTCTATTGTGCAATACGGCCGGAAGGGGCTTTCAAGTTGGCCAGCCAGCATAGCGCTGATGGTCGCTTACTACCTTGAATGGCCGACCGTATAAGTACGGACGGAACTTCGATGTAGCCCAGATGATCGCAAGGCACTCCTTCATAGTTGTCAATTTGTTTCAGGTTTGGAGTGCGACCTAATAGCGTAAGCGATAACCTTTTCTCCGGCATTCCTCTGAACGAGGACGGTGCCCAGACCCACGCTGCTTGCGTCGGTATAACTTTCAGTCTCCGCGTTTTTATCAAAATGTCCAAGGAAACGTGGGGACTGTAAGCGGCGCTTAAGTTCTTCGAATTCTTCTGCTTGCGGTGCTTTCCACTCATATGGCTCTTTTGCGTTTGTAAGAAAGGGTATGGCGAAGCGCAAAAAGTTCTTGACGAATCATCGGTAATACGCGCACAGTTCTAGGAATAGGCATACAGCCTTCTTATCATCTGACCAGAGAAACTGCGCGATCGACCTGTTTTGTTTGGATCTGAACAATGATGTGGCCCATGAACAACTGCTTCTCGTCAGCGAAGTGGGACTTCTCTGCTTCTCTTTGCTCCCTGATAATTAATTGCGCGGAGCACTATGCGAAGCTTTTTCAGGTGGTCTTCAAAGGTCGCAGAGAAGACAACGACGTAGGTCAAGTATACGAGATAAATATGCCACTTAAATCCAGCAAGTACGGTATCCATTACTCTCTGGAACGTCGGTGATGTGGAAGCAGAGGCCAAATGGCATTACCTTGAACTCAAATAGGCCGTCTGGTGGAATAAACGCGGTCTTCTCTCGGTCTCTTTCGTTGACCTGAATTTGCGTGTAGCCGCTCTTTATGTCCATCAAAGAGAAGCACCTTGCGTTCAGAGCTGGTCCAGTGTGTAGTCGATGCGAAGGAGAGTGTAAACATCCTTCTTCGGTATGCTGTTCAAGCGGCGATAACCAAAGCAGGAACACAGTGTCCAATCTTTTCTCTTCACGAGAACGACCGGTGCTGTCCAGGGGCTCTTTGATGGCTGGATGACGTCGTCACGAAGCATGTTATCGACTTGCTCGCGGATGGCTTAGCGTTCTCGCGGCGATACGCGGTAGGAGCTTTGGCGCAGAGGTCTCGCATGGTTGTCTATGGTATACGGTGCTTTGCCAACGGCATTTGTCGTACATTTGACGCTGATAAAATGCACTCGCTGTAGCTTCCAAGATGAGCGCGAATCTGGTCTTGTCTTTTTTGGGGCAGTGCTGTGTTTACGTCGAAGATGAGCTGATCTCGGGTGGCTAGATCGTCTGCGGGCTGGTAGGGGTGGGAAAAGACTTCTCGGGTGCCCGCTAATTCGTCGAGAAAAGCGATCGTCGTGCCCTTGTGGAAATGCCGGCATTCTTCAGTAAAGTTCATTACCAGCAGCCCAGCTTGTCCTCTCCTCACATTGGCCATGAGTCTTGCGATCCCGGGACCTCAATCCAAGAACAACTGGGTGTTTCCTTCAAAGATCGATGTATTGGTGTCTGCGCTGCCCACATAAACTAGTGCGCTACATTGAGACGGGATGGTAAATTTTCCATCGAGGATGTTTAGAGCGACATTTTGTGTCAAAGTGGGCGTAGAAGGCATGGCGGTCTTCGTCAACGCTTGATGAGCTTTCATCATCATCCGCCTGATTATACCCCCTGCAGGACGAAGGCCTCTCCCATATTTCTTCTTCGGTTCTGTGCTGGCTGCATCCACTTCACCCCTGCGAACTTCTTTACCTCCTCCGCCCACCTAACTTTCTGCCGCCCCCTGCCAGGCTTTCCTCCCCTTGGAATCCAGTTTGTTACCCTAAGCGACCATCGGTTATCCTTTCTTTGCACATGTCCTGCCCATGCCCCTTCCTACTTCTTAATTTCCGCTAGAATCTCAGTAACATCAGTTATTTCTCTTACCCACTCTGCATGCTTCCTATCTCTTAATGTTACTGCTACCATTTTTCGTTCCATAGCCCTCTGGCTTGTCCTCAACTTAAGTAGAACCCTCTTGGTTAGCCTCCACGTTTCAGCCCCATAGGTGACTACAAGTAAGATGCAACTGTTGCATTCTTTCCGCTTGTGCGATTCTGGTAAGTTGCTAGTCATAATCTGTGAGTGCTTGCCAAATGTGCTCCATCTCAATCTTATTCTTATTTCCTTTTCATGATCCGGATGTGCGGTTACCACCTGTCCTAAGTAGACATATTCGCCTACTACTTCCAGTGCTTCGCTACCTAACGTAAACTGCTCTTCCTTCCCTGGATGTTGAACATTACCTTAATCTTCTGCATAATGATTTTTAAGCCTACCTTTCTACTTTTACTGTCTATGTCATATATCAGTATTTGCAGTTCATCCACTGAGTTACTTAGCAAAGCAATGTCATCAGCAAATCGCAGATTACTGAGGTATTCTCCATCTACCCTTATTCCTAACTGCTCCCATTCCAAGTATCTGAATACTTCCTCTAAGCAAGCTGTGAATAGTACTGGGGAGATCATGTCTCTTTGCCTAACACCTTTCTTAATGGGAATTTTGTTACTTTCTTTATGCAGAGCTATGGTTGCTGTGCAGCCACTATATATATCTTCCAGCAATTTCACGTACGGCTCGTCTACTCTCTGATTTCGCAATGCAAGAATACCGGGTTCAAATCCCAGTGCCGCGCAATTCTTCACCGAATAAGAAGTAAAAAACATCCGCGTGTTGATGGAATTGCATAAAGATTTTTGGGCGCGATCTGATGCCGGTGAACACCTGCAGCAACGCACTCCCTCACCAGAACAGGAGTTGCCCACCCTGGGGCAGTAATTGGCTGCAACCTCTCATGATCAGTTTCATAAAACCCCGGCCTTCAGTCTCAAGCGGCTGCGGAACAACTGGCCACGGCGGCGATCAGACCTGTGACGCAGCAGGGGGCGCTAAGAATTCCTAGCTCTGCTGGACAGGCTGCCAAACAAACCCAGGCAACGTTTAACGCTAGAACCCTAGCTAGTGAAGCTAGTTTAGCAGTACTGTTAGAGGAACTAGAGGGTATGAAATCGGATGTCCTAGGGCTTAGTGCGGTTAGGAGGCAGAATGAGGCATATGCTGCACTGAAGGATGAGCATGTACTGTGTCATCGAGGTTTAACGGAGAGGCGAGAACTAGGAGTAGGTTTCCTTGTTAATAAGTATATAACGGGAAATATAGATGAATTCTATAGTAATAATGAAAGGGTGGCCGGTATCGTAATTAGGCTTATTAAGCGGTAAAAACTGAAGGTTGTACAGGACTATACACCTACATGTAGTTATGATGACCAGGCAGTTGAAAGCTTCTACGAAGATGTAGAATCGGCAATACGAAAAGTAGAGACGCAGTATACTATATTAACCGGTGACTTCAGTGCCAAGGTAGGAAAAAAGCAGGCAGGAGATCAGCAGTAGGTGACTATGGCATTGGTTCTAGGAATAGCAGCGGGGAGTTACTAGTTGAGTTTGCAGTGCGCAATAACTTAAGAATCATTAAAACCTTCTTCAGCAAACAGAAGAACCGGAAATGGGCATGGAAAAGACCTAACGGAGCGACTAAAATGAAATTGACCTCATACTGTGTTCACCCCCCGACATTATGCAAGATGTAAAGGTGATTGGGAAAGTGCGATGCAGTGATCACAGGATTTTGAGGCCCCGAATTAGCCTAAACGGAAGAAGGAACGCAATAGTGTAGTAAGAAAGAAACCCATCAACAAATTAGCGGTGAGGGGGAGGGCAGAAGAGTTCAGGATCTCGCTACGGAATTGATATTCAACTCTAACCGAGGAAGGCGACATTACCCTGTAAGCAATGAACAATAATTTCAGAGATATCATACTGAGTGCGCTGTAGAAGAGGGCGGTAAGATAGTTAGAGAAGATACCGGTAAGCTATCTAAGGAGAGGAAAAATTTTAGTAAGAAACGCCAGAGTATGAAAGCTTCCAATCCAACATACTAGATAGAATCGGCCGAAATATCAAAGCTAATCAATAAGCGCAAGGCGGCCGATATAAGGAACATGGGGAAAATTGGGCATCACAAAACCGGGTTAATTGGAGAAATATGGGAGAGGTGTTCGCCCTGCAGTGGGTATAGTCAGGCTGATGATGATGATGATGATGATCCGTAGGCACATTGTTGACGAGCCGAAAAGTTTCAAGTATCAAATGAGGTTGCCGCATTCTCTCTTTTCGGACAAATCTTTAAATGATACCTTTTGTAGACATCATTTAGTGCAAACCGAAAAGATAAACCAGAAACTGTTCTCGAAGCTTACAAAGCATTTCGGTTGCTTTCATTAGCAATGATTTGTAGAACCTAAAAAAAACTGCGGAGATTCCTTACTTAAGCGAATGTTCTCGAAAACAATGATTCCCCGCAGGGATAATCAGTATATATATTTTATTTTATGGAAATAAACAACAGAATTCAATTCAATCACGAAGCGGAATTTCATGTGCACATCCCATGTTGGCACGGTCAGCTGGCCATTACGCATTCCTTCGGCGCACCAGGTCAGTTACAGCTGCGAAATCCAATATTATACATTCTATACATAGAGTAATCAGTCAGTAATCAATTCTTTCTTTGCGTCTGCACACGAGTGCAATGCGGTGCTTTCTAGTGGCAAGATGCTCTATGTTTGAGAAGCCTAAAGCGGTTGTTTGTTTCTAGAGGTGCCTCTTTTATCATATCGGTTGGTATGGCTTTTTAGTGAATACCTTTGTCGCTTAAGATTTCACTGTGGCGCCGATCTGTATTTGCGCAAGCAAGATATTAAAACAAAAACGTCGAAGAAAGGAACCCAGCTCAATGCAAAAAGTACAAGCGTGTTGCGTCATTTTTCTCTCCTTTCTCGGAAACCTTTGAGTGAAAGTTCCTTCCCTTGGTACTTACAACTCGTTTCAGGTTTTCGCTGTAAGACAAAATGCAAGCAAATGAAGGAGCTCTGGCGTCGACGTCTCGGGATTGGCTGCAACACTTAAAATAGCGTGCATGTGTCTGCTGCTGCAATACAAGTGAAATTTGATGGAATCGTCTCCTTAGCCTTTAAGGGCCCTGGTGCCTGTCGGTGACAGTGTAGCGCTTGACGAAAGTGTTCATGCGCTGGCGAACAGGTTGACCGCGTTTACGTAAAGAGCATTTGAAAAGGCGAAACGAAGCACTTTGGATGGTTTTCATCGGGCGCTGACTTTCCTCCTCCCTTCAACCCTTCAAGAGCAAACACATGTAAAGGAAAGACTGTAATGAGCTGCACGATGTTGCTTTACAACATCCTTACCCATTGCAAAAGAATGACTGCGGACGCTCTTTTTTTCTGAACAGTTATGTTCCTGCCGCTCGTTGCCGAACGCCGATGGCCTGAAGGCGACAGCACCAATAACATCCCTCCTCTTGTGATGTCATACCTGACTGCAAAGTTGACCCGCGTCTTTGATCATCGCGCACGTCCACTCGCCAAGGAACCGACAGCTATAGAAGGTGAAGAAATAGTAGAGACGCGCTGTCATACTCAAAAACTGTCCGAAGGTAATTTACTGGAATATGTCTTGTCAGCCTGTAGTGACGCTGACACATCTCTCGCTGGTTGGGAGTTTGGTTGGGAGTTACTTCAGTGCAAAGCTTAAGACAGCACACATCTTTTTGGGTATGGAAAGAGTGTAAAAGTAATGCCGATAAGCGAAGAAATGAACACACATGGATGAACCTTTCTTACGATGGAAAGCATTCTCGAAAAAACGCACAAGGAACAGCACTAAAACATAGGGTTGACACCTTGATGCGAGTTTTACATTGTCAGAAAACGGAGAAGTAAACAAAAAGCGAAACGAAAGACCAAAAAACAAACATACTAGCGTGATACGCCTTCAAAACTGTCCACGTCGTCTAATCACCTCACAAGCGTCGACATCTTCTTTCTATGTAGTTTTGTATTTGTGGGCACGCTCAATATGCTGTCGACATGTCTCCCATCGTGTTTACTTTGGTCTCAGTGTGTCGTGAACACGGCATTATCAGTGAAAGGACGTCCGTTTTTTCCTTTGTTTAGGCCTTTGAATAAAGAAAGGAAACAGGCCTTGATCAGGATGGCACTTTTATTCTCGGTAGCAAACGTGAATTGCAGATCCCACACTTTGATCATTCGGTACTTCGTGCTGTTTGCCAAACTACGCAAAGTATGGGGCATATCTGCCCACCAGCGTGGAGTACACTACATGACTGTTCCCCTTCTCAGCTGTTCCTATGACTGCGGCAGTAGCGTGTAGTAGGCGTCATACCCGTTGTTTTTGTTTCGTTTATGGTGTTTGTTCGACTTCACAAAGCTACTCAAGCTATGAGAGGCGCCGTATTGGACTATTCTTAAATTTCCCTCAGTTCAGTTCAGTCGTTCAGTCGTGTCCGACTCTTCGCGACCCTATGCACCATATCACGCCACGCTTTCCGGTCTCTCACTATCTTCCTAACATCACATAACTTCATCTGCAGTGCCTCGAGGATGCCACATAACCATCGCGTTCGCTGCCTACCCCTTCTTCGGCAACCCTCAACCTTTCCCAACATCAAATCTTTCTCCAGCGACTCCTCTCTTCTCATCAGATGACCAAAGTAGCTGAGCTTTAACTTTAGAATTTGACCCTCCAATGAGCAGTCAGGGTTTATGGTCGACAATTCCCCTACCTGCGGTTAAGTCGCACTTACATCGCGCAGCACGAGGGCGCCTTGGATTTAGCCTCCATCGAAAAGCAGCCGCCGCAATCAGGATTCGATCTTGCATCCTGAGGTACGGCAGTCAAGCGCCCTAATCACTGCGCCACCGCAGCAGTGCTCACACTGGTCCTGCCAGATCTTCTCTATGTTTCGTTGTGATGCAGTCGGGAAAGGAGTATAGTTGGGAGACTTACTCCATACAAAGAAGAAAAAAAAAAGGAAGGAGATGATCGAACCCACTGAAGCGCTCTTAGCGCATGTATGAGTAATGTTGATCACGAACAGCAAATCGTTAATGCTTTCGGAGTTTTCGTTTTCTACCGATCATTGCACCTTGATGACATTTGCGCAGAAATTTAGTTGCGCGCAGATACCGCATTGGCCAGCATATATGCAATTCTTCTTCAAGTAAAGTTTCCACAGATTTTGTACATGCATGGTTACCTGAAAAAATCTGTTCACTAGGTTTAGCTCACGTGGGATAAATATGATAGGGCCTGAAAACAAATTAGGAAACCTAGGAGCGTCGGAAGGGATTTGCTTGTTTCCGTGGCTGCGCTTATACAAGCGCATTATCGACATTCTATGACAGATCATATACTTCCTTACGGATGATACCAGTTCCTTTGGACTGGTAGGAAACGGAATAGACACAGTCATCGTACAAGAATTGAGATGGAGGTCAAAGGCTGAGCTATAGCCGCTTCTTCAAAAGCAATGACAGCTTCGCCAGTTAGGCTAGGATATAATTATTTCAAATAAGAATACGCAGCGTGAGATGGAGACAGACATAATTTCAATAATCTTCGTTAAACGCTAATGTACCTCCGAATTTGATAGCTTCTATTCCTTGACTGGCGTTTTTTTTTTTGGTTTTGTTTTTTAAAGAGGAAAAAGACGTGCTCACTAAGGAGCTTACAGACGATAAAAAAAGAAAATTGTCTGCTGTGTCTCTTCGATTCATGAGATCGTTGCGGTGCTCGAAGTAAATAGTCTGAACGCCGAAATGAAATTCCTTCGACACGCAATAATTTTGCACAACTCATAGTCTTCTTTCCACATCGAGCCAGCGAAATACACCCGCTGTGGGATCGGTACTTATCTGCATTTACAGACTGAACAGACAACCGGCAATTTTTAAAATACAGTCTAAATTTTCGCAATTTTAGGAGGTCTTTTCTCAACCTACATTTCAGTAGAGCTTTGCAGCATATTTTATCTCATCAATATTGTTGTTTACCTGCAGTAATTCTGTCACTTGCCCCAGATTACCTTCTGAAATATTTCTCTAAAAGATGCGCCCTTAAAGCATTACCTCTTTTTGTTTCTAGATAAATTAGTTTTTCTGGAACGAATTTTAAACCAATACTTAGAAACTGCTTTTTTTTAAATTGCTTCCCCTAGCCCTGTCTCCCTTCCTAAAACGACACTAAAAAAAATGAAGTTGGCTCACATTGATGAAATACCAGGACCTAATCACTAGAACACCACTCTTATTTAAATCAAAAGTCTAATAAAGTAGAAAAAGTGAGAACAGAAATTAACCTACCCTCAGAGCACGTGAACAGAGGCTCTCGCTCTAAACAAATTATTTAACGTACCTAAGCAACGTATTTGCTGTACTAAAGCAATAAAGATGCATAGAAGTCAATCTTTTTGGGCAGGAATACATCAGCGGAGTAGTAATAAAACCTGCCAGTTTTTTTTAATTTAGCCTTGTATTTTGAGGTTGATTCGGTTTCTTCTTGACTGCATTGTTCTTTCCCAGCACTAATGTTCTAAACCCAATGTTTGGTTCGTGTCACCATTTCCCGACGATCAAACAATGCAGAACATACATGCCAAGCAATGGGCAATATTAAAACACAAATGGCTCGTACACGCTAGCCAAAATCTTGGCACGCAGGCACTTTAACATTTCGCTTCTGTCATCTTGCATGCGGCCGAGTGGTTCGATCTCATGACCTTCCGCTCAGCAATTAAATGCCGTATATAGCGAGCCACAACCACTGCGACTACTGGTCAAGCGTAGCAAGACGCACGACAACAATGTTTTCGAAGCCCATATAATGAGAACCGATGAGTAGACGCCGAAGGTCGGTCGGGACAAGGCGACAGCCGAATTCGACTGGCTGAAGCTTCCAGCGCAGAGAAGACCTGAGGATCAGCGTGGTATACCGGGATGCGACCTTGACATTCTGGCGCCGAGAACACAAGCTGGCTTGTCACTGATAGGCAGCAGCGCGCGTGGGGTGTGAGACCTTTGCCTGAACTTTGCCGCGGGGCCAGTGTCACTCTCATTAAGGCCCACAGAGCAAAACTGGGTCATGAAGAACCTCTGCCCTCGCCAGTTTCATGATGGCGCCGGGGCAGCGTCGATCTGGGGCATTACCGCAACTTAGTTACGCTTGTCGGCGCACTCGTCATCTCCCTTTGTGGCCGCCAGCCTAGTAGCGGAGGAAATTGGGAGCGCAAATTAAGCACTTCCGTTTCCTTTTCGCCTTGTCTTTTGTCCCTCGCTTTTGTGTTCCTCTTCTCGTCTCTTTCCTTCATCTTGCTTCTCGCCGTTTACTTTCCCCTGACGTCTTCCGTGGCAAACAAAACATGTGTGCGTTGAGTTCACAGGCTCTTTCGCGAAGTTTGCATCGCCGCTGACAACCTAGTCCACTGCGCACGTTGTTTTCATAGTACCTGCTCCTAAAGTGTGTGCAATGTTTCTTGAGGCGAACGGTGGAGACCGAACTTCGTTTCCTATGTATGTGGGAGAGGAGAAAGGTGGAAAGTACTAATTCTCTGTTACATTGCAAGCCCTTCATTTCAGATCAAATGATGCCATTATTTTGGAGGTTTGGTTTATGCGGCTTAACGTCCGGAAGCAACTCAGGCTATAATAGACGCTGTAGTTGAGGATTGCTGATCCTGGGGTTCTTTGACGTTTACTGGCATCGCGCAGCATGAGGGCGATTTGCTTCTTGCCTCCATCGAAAATCGGTATCCGCGGCCGAGATTCGATCCCAAGTCTTGAGCTCAGCACACGAGCTCGTAATCACTGTGTTATCGCGGCTGGGCAATTAGTTTGAAGACAGCAATACACAATTAGCATGCCGTTGTTTCAGGCATTTTAAAATGCCAGCCGACATGCTTAAGTCTCAGGGGTCGGCTGCGGCCAGAAAATGAGGATAAATGTTGGTGACTGGGGATGATGACGGCAAGGGCGCTGTTCTCGGCAGTTCCGTTTATTTTTACACGAAAATCTGGCGTATATTCTTGTCAACCTATGAAAAATGTAGTTGTGCTTGGTATTTTTCATACTGCTTTATTTTGCTGCTGCATGCCTAATATAAACTCATGCAGCAGAGGTATTCATTTTATTTTACCGAGTACTCTAATGTTGCTCTATTAGGTTTAATAAAAGCATCAGCTGGTTCAAACAGGCATAAATTCACGCGTTGCTTGTATATAGCCGAGATTCCAAATTTGATAGATTAGTTTACATTCAAATGTATTGGGATGCTGTAGAGAGTATTCTCGTTGAGGAGGAAGGGGGTCTCGATGATGCAGGAGGGTGTATCTAAAACGCGTATCTTTAACACAACACTTTTGGCCTCAATAACAGCCACTGAATATGCATTAACATCGCCTCCGCATGCGCCGAGCTCTGAGTGTTCCCTATCTGTGACCGAAATGCCTACATAGAGTTCATATCACGGCAGAATACAAACTGCATTCTCAAGGTTTGGGACAATTTACGACTCGCAATTAAAGGAGTAGTGCCCCTCGGAATACCACATGAACCCTAAGACTTACAGTGTATTGCCCTTGTGTCATTTTCTCGTACATCAAGTTATGCTTCTCATAGGATAACATTTCCATTGGTCAACAGGGATATTATACTATGTTTGACCGAAGTTCGAGGCAGCATATCTATGTATACTAAAATATGCACCCAGGAAGACTGTCATCGTAAAAATCTTGGGAGGCTCTTGTGGCATTGCTTAATCAGAAGCGACTTCCGTATTTCAAAACAACAAAGACACCAAGGCGTGCCCCTGAACCAGAATGCTCATTCAACCGCATCCGACTATCTACAGAAGAGCGCTTGTTTTGCCACGATGGTCACGATTAGTCAAGATGAAATCTCGTGTCGTCTTTCAGCTGTACAGGACCCAAACGTGTTGTGTGCAGGCATATTTCGGCGGACTCACTCATGAGTTGACTCCCTCGGACTCACTCAGGATCACATTCAGATCATGATCTGAGTCGTGAGTTAGCCTGGACTCACACTCAGATTAGGATTTGAATTGAGTCCGGACTCACACTCAGATCGTGATCTGAGCCGTGAGTCCGGACTCACTCAAATTATGATCTGAGTTTGAGTGAGTTCGGACTCACATTCAGATGTGATCTGAGTCGTGAGTCCGGACTCACTGTGTTTATGTGTGTATGTGATCTGAGTCTGTATGTGTATGTGATCTGTCTGCATCTGTCTGTCTGAGTCTGTATGTGAGTGTATGTGTGTATGTGATCTGAGTCACATACACACACACATATGAAAAACAACTGAACAAGGGTAAATGGGGTACGCCTCAGTTCGCAGATGAGCCAACGTTTCGACAAGTGGACTTGTCTTCGTCTGGGCCCCGACGAAGACAAGTCCACTTGTCGAAACGTTGGCTCATCTGCGAACTGAGGCGTACCCCATTTACCCTTGTTCAGTTCTTCATACCGTATAAACCATCTTCTTTATTTCGTTCTACCTGGACACATACACACACATACACAAAGATAGGCAAGATTCTTGGTACATACTAGGAAAGTGGTGATCTTTAGTGCATTCGAAATGAAACAGACCTTGAAGGTAATATACGTATACGTATAACCACACATATCAATGCTGATCTATGATATATATTATAAGGTGGCTCCAAAATGTAATTCTTAGAGAGGTGTCGTAATAGTCTCTTCTCGATTGTTCCGCAGAACTTGGACCATTGAATGAAAACGCGATTCAGCTGTACGTCACGTGCAAAAGCATCAGCCAACGTTATTCTTCTGTGAATTTAAATGGGCAAATTCATCCGATTGAGAAGAAATGGATGAGAAAGTGCAGGTGCATCTAAATGATGGTTCGTATGAGTTGTGAGTGGAAATGACTGAGTCGAGATGCGTGATGAATTGGAGTGAGCAGAGATCAGTCGAGAGTGGAAATGAGTGAGTCCATGACGAGTGAGCCCCGATGCGTCGCAATGAGTGAGCACAAATGGGTCCGCAGTTGAAATGAGTGCGTCCAGATGAGTGTGCGATCGAATGAGTCATGAGTCGAAGTGAGTGAGCACAGGTGAGTCGTGAGTCAAAAAGGAGTGAGTCGAGATGAGTTCAGATGAGTCGTAAGTTGAAATGAGTGAGTCCATGATGACTGCGAGTTCCGATGAGTCGTGAGTCGAAGTGAGTGAGTGAGTGCAGATGAGTCGCGATTCAAAAATGAGTGAGTCGAGATGAATGAGTTCAAGTGAGTCGTGAGTTGAAATGTGTGAGTAAGCCCAGATTAGGTATGAGTCCGAGCGAGCCCTAGTGAGTAGTCATCATGCGTGAGTTTGAGATCTTGAGTCTGATTGAGCCCGAGTGAGTCAACAGCTTGAGTGAGTTTGAGTTCGTTTATTTATTTATTTATTGATACTGGAATCCCAGTGTTGGGAATTTAGCAGGGTGGGAATACAAACTAAGCAATTTAACAAAACAGGCAAAAAAATAATTACAGCGCAAGTTGAAGCTCTTCGGCACAATTAGGAATAAAACCAAACATATACAATACAGCAGTGAAATAACAAATGCAATAAAAAGAAACTAGGTGATATGTTGCGAGAACAACGTCAGTGATAGCTGTAGCACTTCATTGTTAGTGAGGTTATTCCAATCGGAAATAGTTCGTGGAAGGAATGAGTATGTAAAGCAGCTATTTCGAATGCGAAAAAGAGTAAAGTTAGCTCGTGTCGTTGTCGAGTTGCGTATCCGGACGAACTAAAACAAGCAAATCCGTGAGTTATGATCTGTAGTGTCTTTCTTTTAATTAATTCGTACAGAAATCTAAGTCGTGCACAACGATTTCGCTCAGTTATTGTCGGAAGGCCAGCTTGAATTAAAAGGTGTGTTACTGATGTACGCCGGTAATTGTTATATATGTATCGTGCCGTCCTCTTTTGAACGTTCTCTAATTTATTCATGTTAGTTTGTGTGAGCGCGTCCCATATGATTGAAGCATAATCTAAGGTAGGCAGAACAATAGATTTGTAAGCTAGCGGGCGTACTTATGGGGTAGACAACCGCAATGCCCGTCTCAAGAAAGAGTTTACGGAAAGGGTTACATGTTATGAGACCAACATGTTTATTCCAACTAAGATTGTTACTGACCCAGAGCCCTAGGTATTTATATTCTCTTACTTCAGTTAGTGTCATGCCGTTAATACAATAATCGACTTTCATTTTTTGAGTGATTCTCATTAGTACAGTTTTTTCAAAGTTATTGGACATTTGCCATGCTTCACACCATGCGAAATCTGTTTGTAACGCACTATTAAGTAGTGGTTGATCAGATACATTTCTCACTTCTGTATAAATAACACAGTCAACAGCGTAAAATCTAATTTTCACAGGAATGTTAACGACAATATCATTAAAATATATTAAAAACAACAGAGGACCAAGAACAGAGCCCTGAGGGGCGCCAGAGTGAACTGTAAGCCTGTCAGAAGAATGATGGTTAAAGACAACGAATTGTTCTCTATTTGAAAAGTAGGCTGAAATCCATTTTACTAATTGTTTGTTATCAAGTACTGTATCCAGTTTATAAATTAACTTTTCGTGAGTAACCTTATCAAAAGCTTTCGAGAAGTTCATAAATACTGTATCAACCTGCGTTCCATGGTTAATTGACGAGGCGAAATTATGTATAGTTTCTGCTAACTGTGTACAAGTTGAGTAACCCTTCCTGAATCCATGCTGATATTTAGTAAAAAAATTATTAGCTTCGAGAAAGTTCGATATGTGATTGTGAATGATGTGTTCAAGTAGTTTACAAGCAGTTCATGTGAGTGATATAGGTCGGTTTCTTGATTAATCTCTTGTCTCCACTTTTATGAAGCGGTTTCACTCTAGCAGTCCCCCAGTCTCTTGGCATGAGTGTGTGTGAGTCCGATCGAGCCTTGTGAGTCTGAAGGAGAGTGAGCCCGCAGATGGACCAAATTTTCCTGAGTGAGCCTGAGTGAGTACACGTGATTTTGCCGACCTATGTGTGCAGGTTTCACGCTCTGCAGAGTATAGGTACGTATAGGCGCACCTTGCCTCGGGGACGGCATCTGCTTGATAGGGGTAGACGAAAATTGTCGTAATAAGGATCTAATAATGAAAAGGAAATATAGTGCACTAAACACGAAAATAAGTTAGCTTGAGTTCTGCCTTCTCCTGCCTGTTCGTTGTAGCAGTTGTAGCTGTCGTAGAAATCCTTGTCTAGGTCATATGCCAAGAACCGAGCAGAAACGAAGACGAATAACCTAAAGAAGGCAAAAATGGAAAAAAAAAGAAAAAGAAGAAAGCAGGGGGAATAAAGAGAAAATTTAAGCCCAGTCGAAATAAATGTGAAGTGAGCGAGAAAGAAGAAAACGAAATGAGGAGAAAAAGTTAATTAAGACAAAGAAAGTAAAGGGACAACGTGGCTCTCGCGAAGTGTTTTAACTATAGTCCGTATCATAGTCATTCGCTCCTTTTTTTTATGATCATCCCAAGCCGAGGCGATATCACGCAAGGTTAACGCTTTTTCTTCGCATTTGTGACGCGCACAAAATGTCATTAAAGCATGAGTGGTATCCTCAGATGAAAAAAATTATCCTCGCAAGACTGGAGAAGAGCCAGTATGAATAAAAATATTAAGGGTCACCAGACTGCTACAAACAACATAACATAATAGGCGGGTGCCGCAATGCCTGTAATAGCGCCATTCGCCACTCTCGTGCTTATCGCGTCACACTTCATTTCGTGCTTCGCCTAGACGGCAGTCTATCAAGGCCTAAATCATGATGGGCATAAAAAGGGAAAGGGGAAACTGAAGGGTTTTTATGGAGAGAGTTCTATGAAAGAAAGTAAGGATAACTGCTACAAGAACAGGAAGTCATTCAGCGATACAAATGAAATTACAAAAAGTGGAAAGAAAAACCCTTTTACCCGGATAAGCAGCAGTTGAAAATATTGGAGCGGAGATTTGTAAATCGGTGTGTGTAATTTCAGCCACATTTAATTTCATGTCGGAACGTAAGGCGCAATAGGTACACATAGTTTAGCACATATGTGAATAAAAATGAGATTTTAACATTCATTCATATGCCATGAAGATTACCACTATATTTTAAACGCGAAGGGCAGTACGCCCCTCAAGGTTTTGTATCAGAAATGTAATTCATGAGATAAATGCGGATTTGCATGCGAGAAATATTTGTGCTTCGTATATAAGGTTGTCTTCTTCTTGGACAAGGCTGTGTGGACCACGATGCGCTATTGAGAAAGGTGTTTTGTCCCTAACCCATATGCGAGTTCGTGCCATTGTGAAGTTTTTTATATATTTGTAAGTCTTTTCTTATGTGGCAATATGGCAATGTCTATAAATATATCTCACTACTAGCATTAGGAGTGGCACATCAGTTCTCCAACGTCGAGCGAGTGTCCGCTAAATTTTACTAGAGGATAGCGTGCCCACGTTGTAATGGCATTCAAATGGTAAAAAAGAAACAGTATCCTAATAAATGTTTAATTGCTTATCACCACATGAAAAACTCTATCAATCGCGCACGTGTAGCCCCAGAGGTATGGGCGATTGAAAGTAGCCTCCGCGTTATCCCTGTCAACTCATCAAGCCTGTCTGTATAGACCTGACAGCAGTGGGTTGAGTAAGCGCATGGTGTCTCTCCCGTACCGCTTGGTGTCTACTTCAACTCGCTTCTAGCGAGTATGTATAGCACTATATAGCATAGTCGAGATTCACACTTCCTGTGCTATCTTCCTATTCACGTACATTTCCGTTCTTTTACTATCGAGAGCACCGCAACTATTTTTAATCGTTGATTAGCGCTAGAGCAAGCATTAAATTTTGCTGCTGACGTTAATAGCCACGCCGGAAGCGTTTTTATTCCATACTTACCATTAACTCGACTTACTGACTCGACAGCTTCTGCATAAAATTAGGCAAGCGTGTCAAATGGGTTAACAGCTGCCCTTGCAGGAGAGTTACCTTGACGCGCTCCGCGGCCTACTCGACCTGGCTGCTTATTTATAAACCCCTGTAAAAAAAAAAAAAGAAACAAAAAAAACGGCTGTTTTTTTTTTTTTTTTTTTTTTTTTAGGCTAACTGGACCTGACTCTGTCAAGTCCATGTATACAAAGCTGTAGCCAGGCCCAAGCGAAAAAAAGATAAATATTGCGGGCATATCGAGCTGCTCCCGCAAAAGTGTTAATAGCCAATCCGACTCGATTTAAACCCTTTTTTGTCGCTTGCTTAACCGCAACAACTAAACACCAGATGATGGGATGGGAGAGGAGACTAGCCATGGTCTTCTGCAGTACCGCGCGGACACCCCCTTTCTCGTCTCCACTGAGGTCTCGACTGCGCCAGCGCACTCTAGCAGCCTAAGTCACAAATATATGGATGGGTGACAAAGGGCCAGCAAATGAAGTTTCTAGCGCAGGGCTGATTCGGGTAGCGTGGTGTCCCCTCGCAACTTTACCCTCGAGCGTAAATTCATTTCCTGGTCCTTTATTGCCCATCTGGAAATCGAGACGTTCTCTGCAAGGAAAGAGTCACAGTCCTTCTTGAAT
Source organism: Amblyomma maculatum (assembly GCF_055883805.1). NCBI lineage: Eukaryota > Metazoa > Arthropoda > Arachnida > Ixodida > Ixodidae > Amblyomma > Amblyomma maculatum. The sequence goes on along the minus strand of NC_139344.1, from coordinate 449,860,430 downwards.
GCTCAGTGGTGACAACCTTATTCTTTTCAGCGCGGCGAAACAATGATAGCATTCAGATGCATTTTTCCACTGTGACGTCACGTGCGTGACGAGATACATTTTCTGGAAACTGGGGCGAACCATTTGTTACCTTACCACTGATCACTTGTCAAAGAATCGGTCAAGACGGGCGAATGCCTGGCACCGCCGGTGATCGCGAAGCATGGCAGCGCAAATTTTCAAAAATATCCAGGAAATTCTCAGCTCGTTTTAAAGACGTTTATGTGGACTACAAGCGCAGTAACACGCGCTTTTCATATTTACGCGTTTTGCGGGCCACTTTCTGAACCTCCCTTTCTGAAACCTCCTACAGATATTTTTTTCAAGAACCCCCGGCGTCAACGTTGTGAGCGCAAAATCACTGGCATGGCTCTGGAAGGTAGTCGTAAATGGCAGTTGACACGGCCGGGAACTGCCATGGAATGGCCATTTTTGCACGTTCTGTGAGCTCCGGATTATCAATTCCAATGGGAGGCCCACAGTTTTCGAAAACTACCCGGTACACTTCGAGGAAAAAATGCTACCCGTAGGCCTTTTAGGCACGTTTGCCTGGCCTTATTAAGTGATGCTTTGGACCAATTAGGTTGATCTGTCATGTGGTATGTAAAATTACAAATACACGCAAACATTTCATGGATTAAGGATGAAGCGAGTGCAAATTGCATGCACGCGAACGCTGTATGCAGCAAAAGTGATATCAGCGCATTGAACCCGCGTTTATATTCCTGGAATGCTCGCACCCTGCGATAATGCATACACAGATCTAACTGAATCGCGCAAATGCTGTGTGCAGATCGCTGTAAGCGCTTTCAGCATATTCGTCCAAAACACTGTGGTTGACTTAAAGCAGCCCAACAATGCAGATGAATGGGTAGCTGATCCCTCACGTACCTCGCTCACAACCCCCTCCGACCTCATGGACAACCACCGGATAGGCCTAATCGTCCGAAATCAACGAGCGAACATCGCTAAGTGGCAGCCTGAGGCCCCTCTTTTCCTGCATGTACAGTGAGAGTGCATGGGTACGAACTTAGAGCGAAGCGTGATATCGCGGGTAGACGTCGGTTCCTATATGAGCGAGACGCGGGCTCTCGGCGGCTGTTCGGGCTTCAGTATCGATCGCTGGCCCTGGTGCCCATTTGTGTAATTACTCGCCCGCTGAACAGCTTGGAGCACGCTTTTGAACTATTACGGCGTCAGCAAGGCGCCTACGCATGGTAAGAAAGGGAACCCAAGTGGAGAGCCGCTGTTTGCGGCTTTGTTGCTAAAGGCAGTCAAGCAATTCTTAGTGCTAAAGCACATTGGCACGTTGACAATCAGCGCGGAATAGAGGGCTCCGCTGTAGAGCCAATTACGGCCGCTCTCGCTGGACTATAATTTTGCCTGCTTGCTTTTGGGTTTCTTAGTTTTGCTATCCTTGCCCACTGTCAAACGGCACGAATATATTCAGCATCATTCTCAATTTCTTTAAGAAGATTCTTAATAGTCGAAGCTGCGTGTGAAGAGAGGAGATTTCAGGATTTATTTGTTCGGATTGAAATACGTTGCCTGTTTGAGGATGCTTTTGCGACGCTTACGGAAGTGTGCGTGAAGTTCGCTTGGACGTTTTGCCTTTGTTTGGGATCGGAAAATGGCGCTTTCGCATTCAACAGTTTCATCAAACTGGGCGGAGTCACCAGGATGAAAGCCTCACCCAGATATCTAACGTTAAAGCATATCTTATCCCTGACACAACCACGTTGCCCACACTGGCCACCTGAGCTCCACCGCACGCAGACATCTTTGTCGTAGCCCGCTAAACATGTCGTGGCCCGCTAAACTTGATCACAAACTGCTTTTATACTTTGTCACACTTTACGCATAAAAAATACCGTGCTTCAGTTTTTCCTGAACAAGCAGAAATTCGTTTAGCGTTGATTAGCCACCGCAGGCCAGTCGTAGTAGTTAGGAGCACTGAACGAAAGGTGCACTTTCCCAGAAAATGAAACGACCCAGAAAGCATATTTCTCGAAATAGGACCAAATTTCGCGTTCTACTGATGGTCATCTTTGAACGCTTTTACTCCTGTTACCAGGCGAGAACATTGAGGGGACGAAAGTCGTTTATCTTATCTTGTACCGGTCCGTGCAGTATGCGTCGTCATTCAATGCTTTTACTCCTGTTATTAGGCAATAAAATTGTGGGGACTGAGGTCGCCTACCTTATCGTGTACCTGCTCGTGTTGCCAACGGGGTCCCAGTTTGTAGGCACACATTGAATATCGTTGAAGATAACAGGAGACGTTAACAGCGCTACCAAAACCGACACTCACAAATAGGCAACACAGGACAGGCGCTGACACTCCTTTTTTCTCGAAACAACACCGTATACAAACTTCTTCGTCGGCAACAACTTCTTCTTCGGTCCAGTGGAATTCAATCCAGGTTTTAATGATGGTGGATTTTGTTCAAAGAATACTCTATTTCTGAACCGCATTTTCAAAGTGCTCTTAAGTACAATAATAAGGAAAGTGCTTTGCAAAATAGTCTTGGTAGAATTGTACTTTTTTATGTAAAAGCAGCACGAATGAGCCGAGATGACGAATGTTCTGGTCTACAGAACGATCTAGAAGTACTTTGCTTTGGGCTAGTTGGTTCATGGTTGAAGTGGATTATGAAGTTGGCGCCTTTCCTGTTAGTTTGGTGTTCCTTCCTTGTCCTCGTCCCTTTTCGCGCCGTCTTCATAATCCACTTCAAGAGCGATCTAGACCAGTGAAAACGTGATCCGAAACAAAGCGAACCCGCCGTTCATTGTAACTGTTGCGAAGTAGGTGGATGGCAGGTTCTATCCATATTGGCTCGCATTTTGTTTAGATAGCTCTGTCGACAAGAATACTCATATGAGCTCAATTGGGCTGCTTCCTCAATTAAATATATAATTCTACGAAAATTATCACGCTTCAAAGTGTTTTGCTTGTGATTGTACTTAAGGCGCATTAGAAAAGTCCTCTTCAAAACTATAGGATTTTAAATTTCTGTCATAACCAATAAATGAAATAATAATATTAATAAACGTATTTATCACAACAGCACCTCGAAATAAAAAGCCTTGCTGGATAGAGAAAAGTTCGAACGTCACTTGCCTTCTCCCATGAAATTGCTAGAAATAGCAAATTTATTCAATTTTAAGCTTTCATCAACCTCGCCAGCAAGCAGAAAACGATTTTCAAAGGATTTAAATAGCTTTGGGTATTGCGTGAGATAACATGTAACTACATTCTTCAAATACTAACTTCACATTTTGACGCATACTCCTTAAGATGACGCCATAAGCACTCCTATAGAATAAAAACGTGTGTTAAGCTTTATACTCATTTTTTATATTTATATTTATGGTGCATAAAGAAATATCTGTTATAGTCTTATATTTGTAAAATACTTAGGATTGTTATTAAAATCAATGACGCGTTAGTTTTTTAAATACGAATCAAACTTGTCCACTTCACGATATTTATGAATTTTGGCTGAATTCAATATAATGTGGATAAAGAACGAACAACTCTAAAGCTTCAACGTCAAAATTTCATAAACAGAGAACAAGGCAAGGACAATACAGTGACAAAGGTTTATTTGCAACACTTTATTGAGTCGCGCCAGAATGTAGTGTTACGTGGCTTTTTCGAGCGGAACGACTCTCGGTTCAACGTCAGGAGCATCTCCGGAACACCAGAGCACACCAGCGCGACAGCTTCAGCTTCAGTGTCGTCGTCGTTCAGTCCAGTGCTGAAAAATCCTCGTTGTTTTCCAAATCTTAGATACATACCGTAACGCTACCCTCCACCCCCCCCCCCCCCCCCCCCAACCCCTACCACCCCAGCGGGGCAAGCATGGTCGTTGTGCTTGCCAAACCGAGGAGCGGAAATAATAATGTTTAAGACGAGTGACGTTAACTGTTCGTGTAGGTGGTGCAGTGAAGCCTGGCGTGAGCCACGCAGGAAAAAGTCTGTCATAAGCTCGAAGGTTGCCACAGCGTTGCAGAGGCCAAAAGACATAGCTTTGAATTGATACAGGACGTCAAGGGTAAAAAAGGCGGTTTTTCCCCGATCAAGATTATCTCCGCCACTTCGGTTGTAGTCCCGGGATAGTTTAACCCAGCACCTCTTGCAAACATTACGGGGCGTTTCCTAGCGGTAAGAGTCTCAGTTCAACGTAAGGAACACATCCGAAACACCAGGCCACACCAGCAGAAGAGCTTCAGCTTCAGTGTTGTTGTTGCTCGGCCAAGCGCCCAAAACATCCGCGTTGTCTTCCGACATCTCGGATGCACACTGTAAGCGTGGGGCTGAATATTGGCAACTTTAAGGAGCAGGGCTCAGTTTTAAACTTGTTTTTGGAAACTTAAACAATATAATGCAACAGATTTTTAGTCCGTAATATTTCTCAGGATTTCAAGGTCCTTGAGAGGGGAAAAATAAATATCAATGTTTATTTAAAAGCATAAACATTGAGCCATGCATGTCCAAAGTATTGCAGAGTAATAATGTTCCATGCACTGATTTTTCTCCTTCCCGATTTGCAGGCTGCGAAAGAGTCCATGGCCACTCCGTACCACCAGTATATTCTGACGTCCATGGTAAGTGCCCAGAAAATTAAATCTGGCTGGCTTCCCTAGCCAGCGTAGTAACGATGAAGAATGCCAGAGCCCGAAAATTGGCCGATTTGGCCAGATGTTTCGTTTTTAATATATTTGGAAAAGATAACATTGTCTTATGTTTATAAAACAAGGGTGATAGTTTCATCGCAGAATGAGTTCGGAAGTTAATTACTTTTGCTTCCCCAATTTTTCACTCAATTTCTTATGTTTGACATGTTTCGCGTAGTTGCTCCTTGTTTTGTCAAGACTTTTTTTTTGTGTAGTCTAGTGTGTTTTTGCAGTGAGAGAAAAGAGCAAGACCTCGCTATGCTAGCCGCAAAATTGATGGCTAGTTTATTTATCATGTAATCCAATTTTCAGCAGCATATAGGGTTCAAGGCCTGTTGCACCGTTCCCAGAACCAGAAATAACGTAACGCGGACATATTTCGCAAGCTGCAGTTCACCCGTAGGACACCATGCAATATAATGTAATGTGATCAAGCACATATTCCTTAAAACTTCCCGTTGGGCGAGTTTGTAGTTCGTCTTGATATAGGTTTTTATAGCGCTAAGGCAAGGACAAGAGAGGCCACACACACACACACACACACACACACACACACACACACACACACACACACACACACACACACACACACACACACACACACACACACACAAACACACACACACACACACACACACTCACACACACACACACACGCACGCACACACCCCACACACACTACCACACGCAGGCAGGCAGGCAGGCAGGCAGGCAGGCACACACACACACACACACACACACACACACACACACACACACACACACACACACACACACACACACACACACACACACGCGCGCGCGCGCGCGCACACGCACACACACGCACACACGCACACACACACACACACACACACACACACACACACACACACACACACACACACACACACACGCACACACACACGCACGCACACAAATAAACAGCATTACAGAACCTGCACTGGAGTATTGCGAAAGCACGAATGCAGCTGTTGGTTGCTTTTGGTTGCTTCTGGTTGCTTCTAGCTGCTTAATTCATTTCTTTTTTACCCATTTTAGTTTTTGGTGCTTTCAAATTGCGCGCCAGTCCCTTCCTATGCCCCTTTTCGGCTCTACTTTTGGTTGCGTGGTATCACATCCTCTACCACACATTAATACACGTCTAATCCGTGTCGTCCTGTCTTTACTTCCACCAAAACACTACATCAAGAAGTTAAGCACATGTTTCGCTTGTGAAAACTGAGACGACTGTATACTGTAGTCACTGAATTCATATACAGTAAGTCGTGCGCACGTGCAGAAATTCGGTCGGATCTTTGTGCTGATTCTACAATGCCGGTTTGAAAGCATCGTTCAAGCATTTCGCATAGAACAAATTCTCAATGCAAAGTTTGGAGCTGTTCAATTAGCACAATATCGTCACGTGTCCGTGGGCACTAAGAATATGCACTCCAAAGGACAATGTTCGATTTGTCCGCAGTTAAAGTGCACAAATGAATTCAAGTGCTCAATCTCATCACGGGTATTTTTTAAATTTATTCAACGAACAGATTTCAGTTTTCGGTTTTGAGGAATATAGGGAGTTTTGTTCATGGCAGTCTGCACTCTGGGCTAGTTTGTCGTCGGTAACAGAAATGACAGTCTGCTTTCTTAGTAGACGCAGCTGATCTGCGCAGACGATCCGTCATTTGGAAGAGAAATGGGGATGCTGCATGCGTTCTTTTACATTTTTCCTATATAGGCATCAGAAGCAACAGTTCTAAATTATTTTCCTAAGCTCTTCCGGTATATAGAATGTAGTTAACCATACACAAGTTGTAAGGTTATATCGCTGAAGAGCCTTGCGCCTAAATACCAAACTAAGAGATGCCTTAAAGATTTGCCATTCTTATAAAGAAGATAAATGTACCAGAACTGTTCCTTACTGACTAGCGAACACCAAGTGCTTTCATATTATTTTCAGGCATTCTTTTGATTTTACACTTGCTGAAGTCGCTCTATTAATTAGCGGCTTTACGGGCCACCCTTGCTTTAGTTTGTTTAAAATATGTTGGTGCCCATTTGAAAGAAACCTTGAACACTTAATAAAAACAACGGTAACGATGTGGATCAGCTACATGTCTTTATCTCCGGACTGTATGGAGTATTTTCAGTGCGCTCAGAATAAAGGCAGGCAGCTACTCCTCTTAAATAACTGGCCGCTGAACTTTAGCCTATCCATTAGTTGATGAACAGCAGGAGACCTGTGGCAGTATTTGAGACCAGTTGCTCATATTTCGAGAAAAGGCACGGAGAAAAAAGGTTGTTTCTGAATGACCGGTGGCCTGTCCCAAACCGCTTGCTCATCGAAGGGCACTTGCCTGTTTAAATCTAAATATCAACGCTGAAGAAGCGTCAGGAGGCAAGGATAGAATATCGAGGACCAAATGGGGAGGAATAAAGTACATGGAACTGGGCCCACCTCGAAAACAGTGGCGACTTCCATTTTTACTGCGGCAATCAGACTGATTACTGGCCTGCCCTGCTTTGTTCGGTAAAGGCGAAATGTCAAACAGCTAAAGACATCAAGCAAACACTAGCAGCTGTATAAAAAAAGAAGAGCTGACATTTGAAGCTCTATATTTCGGCGTAAGGTCTGTGATCATCACGAAATAGGCCTAATTGGAGAATGGGAATAAGCCATCCTAATTACTACGTTATTCTATTCGGCGCTCATGTGAATTGACTAATGACAAATACCAGCCACAGGAAAAGACTTCAATAATAGAGAGCGCTGTCGATACATCAAATATGACTCCTTCTATTTTGGCGTTTGCACATGAGAAAAAAGTGTGTGGGTCTGTAAACATGGAGTTTGCCTGCTACAATAGCAAGCGTCAAAATGAGCAACTAATAACAGTGCACGTAGTTATTAAACCCTCTAGCGGTAACTGGCGAAATTATTTGAAGCAAGTCGATTGAAAAGGTGAAAATTACTACTAATATATAAACACATTATGTCATCACATTGCATGTTCACTGACGTCTACAGTGCGGGAGCGCCTTCCACACATCTACACTCACTGGGGAATTGAACATCCTGTCGCATCTCAGAAAGCTTAAGTAACTATCGTCAAACCAGAACTGATTTGTGACGACCTTCTTCAGCCGCATGCAAGCCTCGATTTTCTTCTGCCAGGTGTATGTAAATGTGCCGACTGTGTTTTCTAAGCCTATATTGTCTGTAGTGCCCACTGCAATACTCGACTGCCTTTTTCCAAGCCGTAGCTAGACAATCGTGGTCACCTTTTACATACTCTGCGCTGCCGAATAGTATGGAAAAGAAATGTAATGCATAGCCTTTTCCTTATGGTCTCATAGTGCGCTAACACGGGAGCGTGCTCGCCCAATAATTACTAGATAGCTCTGTGCGCTAAAACAAATGTAAGGCCTCCGTCATCCATGCTTAGAAAGCAAAAACGAACTGTAGTGACCAGCACGAATAACAGTCGAATCGGAATAGATTAAAATCGAAGAACGCCACACACACACACACATAAACACACACACATACACACACACATACATACATACATACATACATACATACATACATACATACATACATACATACATACATACATACATACATACATACATACATACATACATACATACATACATACATACATACATACATACATACATACATACATACATACATACATACATACATACATACGTACATACATACATACATACATACATACATACATACGTACATACGTACATACATACATACATACATACATACATACATACATACATACATACATACATACATACATACATACATACATACATACATATTACGACAGATAGTTGGAATTGCGGGAAGAGCAATACTCGAAGTTGACAAACGTGACAAAGAGATCACGTCCGCTCGAAGGGAGACCGTCTTTGGCAGCAGCAACGTGCCAGTAAAACTATTGCAGTGCGATCTGCTTATCCACCTCATGCACTTGATGGAGGTTCCGCCCTTTTCTATCCTGGAGCTCCAAAGTCGCTCCATAACCGGTTGTACCACTATGACTGACATTGCTGCTCAACCTGGCCCGCTTGTCCCCAAAACTATCATCTGTTCAGGACTAGTGCTGCAGCGCGTCCTTCCCATCTTCAGTGGCACTGATGACACAGACGTGGACGACTAGACTACTGTGCCGGAGTACCCGGGTTTGAACCCGACCTCGTCGGCTGCGTTTCGTTGGAGGCGAAACGAAGAGGCGTCCGTGTACTGTACGATGTCAGCGCACGTTAAAGATGTGGCCGAAATTACTCCGTAGCCCTCCACTACGGCTCCTCTTTCTCTCTTTCTCTCTTTCCACTTTCACTCCCACCTTCCTCCCTTCCCTTGCGGCGTGGTTGAGGTGTCCACATAAAACAAGTGAGACAGTTACCGCGTCTTTGCCTTCCTATAAATCAACCAAATTGACTGACTGACCTCCTACGAATGAGTGAGTGATGACAGCATTGAACTCGCCAACGTCATCGTTTATTTGACTCACGTCGCAAAATTATGATTCCGAAACTGCGAAGCTGATATTCCTACCAGAGCGGTTCTCAAAACCAGTCTCACCGACGTTTTCGGCCGTCCATTTGTTCAGAAACTTAGTGCCGAACAAAGGTTCCGTTTATGGGCTCAGCAATAAGGCAGAAACTTTACCAGCTATATTGAGGATGTTGTCGACCTATGTAAGCGTCTTGAGTCTATCGATTTCTGTGGAAGACAAGATCAGGGATGTCCTCAAGGGGATTTAAGATGACGTATTTCTGGTGTTGACCGCCAAGAACCCCCAAACCGCTTGTGAAGTCATCTCTTTGTCTCAGAGATTTGACGAGTTCCGAAAATAGCGTATCATGGCGCGCCGTAGCATTTGCTCGGAAGACGCCGTGTCGATTCTGGATATTCTCGCCTCTCCTCAACATCGCACAACGCTTCTCCAACAGATCAAGCAGTTTGCGTGGAAAGAGAAGGTGTCTTTACCTGCTGCCCTGACCCACCATCTATTTTGCCCCCTATACAACTTGTCATCCGGGAGCAGGTTGCTGAGATCCTGCCACCCGGCAACCCACTGCCCATGCTCGCCGCTTCGCTGACTTATGCAGAAATTGCGAACGCCACCGCTTTCACCCTAATGCCTACATACGTGACACCGAGCCTCAACTTCATAGGTGGCGGCTCATGCCTCGAGGCCCATCTGCTCAGCCTACTCGTCGTTGCACGTGTCCGCGCACTATGAATCCCTAGCACATACCAGATAATTTCCCTATATACTATGTCTGCGGTGTAGCGGGTCATGTAGCCCGGTGGTGCCGTGCATGCGTATCCCATCCTTACACTTTCGGGCACGCGACAACGCGCGACGTGCCTGTCTCCGACCCAGTATCGCGTCGTCCGTATTTGCCGCACTCTACGACTCGTTCCGAATAGTGCACACACACACACACCGGTCGCTGTCTCCTCGTCGCTGGTCCCGCTCGCCTATGGCCCAACGTGCACCACCCCTTCTGACGTGAAAGAAAATGCTGCGGTTCTGACCGCAAAAACTGCGCCCTCAGCAACCGTGTCAAGCCCTGTTAACGTTATTAAAATTTTCGTCGAAGGTGTTCCTGTTGATGACCTTGTTCTTACTGATGCCGCAGGATCCGTGATTAGACGCAACGGAAAACTTAATAAACTGACAACACTCCCAGGTATTTCACTGCGAACCGCTAGCGCTGAGCAGATTCGATACCTTGCTGCGTGCACCGGCCGGCTTATTTTTTATTCCGTTTAACTCAACCGTTCTCGCCCGCTCATCTCATGGAGTAATTCTCGGATGGGACTTTTTTTCTAAACATCACGCCGTCACCGGCTGTGAACGTACTTACATTGATTTGTTGCCACTTTGTGACACTATCGTGGAAGCAACTCCTGATATCACTGCGCCTATCCTCGCCGCCGACTACACCGACGTCCCTGCTTTCTCGTCTGTCCTTGTGCCTGTGACGTGTGCCACTCTCGTTTTTGCTGTTGTAATATATACAATTTCTGCTTGTGCGCAACGTAAATATGAGCTGCTGCCGCATGCGATGCTCGCACTTTCTAGTGGTAGTAGCGCTCTACGTCTCCAACCCATGTCCTTTTCCCCGTTCTTACTTCGAGGAGCATCTCTTGGCGCTGTTGATTTCATTGATTCCGCCGACGCCTCTGCTGTTAGGGATGACCCTAGAGCGCATCATCTTACCGCCCTCTCTCTGCCTATTGGTATCACAAACTAGACGCTATCTCACGTTTCAACCGTTTTCTCGACGCCGCTCTGCCCCCTTCCCACCGCGACCAACTTGTCGCCTTAGTGCAATGACTCAGCACCTCTTTCGACTACCACCAAACTTGGCTGGGACGTACAGGAGCGGTTCGCCACCATATCGACTGCGGCGCCAATGGACTCCTGCGCCAGCGCCCCTACCGAGTATCAGCTGCCCAACACCAAATCATCTACGACCGAGTGAGTGACACGTCTGAGCGTGTAGTGATCCCACCCTCTCACGGTCCTTGGGCTTCCCCAGTCGTGCTTGCCAAGAAAAAAGACGGCTCCATTAGATTCTGCGTCGACTACCGCCGGCTCAACAAAATTACTAGAAAGCTTGTTGATCCTCTACCTCGTATCGATGACGCCCTTGACTGTCTGCAGGGAGCTGAATAATTTTCTTCGCTGGACCTCCACTCTGCTTTTTGGCAGTGTCAGTGGCTGAGGCCGACCTCCATAAAACCGCATTCGCCAGGTCAGACGGCCTATGTGAATTTATTGTCATGCCATTCAGTTTGTGGAACACTCCAACCACTTTTGCGAGCATGATGGACAACATCCTACGGGAGCTGAAATGGCAGATATGCCTCTATCTAGAAGATGTTGTCATCTTCTCGAAGGACTTTCCATCTCATGTTGTTCGCCTAGAGGGTGTTGTTCGATGTATTAGCGATGCAGATCTGCATCTCAATTTAAAAAAGTGTCGGTTTGGTGCTCGAAAATTAACCCTACTAGGCCACGTCGTGTCCAAGAACGGTGTCATGCCGGACCCTGCCAAGCTATGTGCAGTGACTTTATTTCCCAGGCTCCGCTCAACGAAAGATCTGCGCAGCTTTAGAGGGCTTTGCTACTACTTCCACCGCTTTGTCAGACATTTTTCCGCAATTATTGCCCCTTTAACCCAGCTTCTTGCTTGGAGCCCTGACATGTCTGCCTGGTCACCTTTATGCGATCAAGCGTTCACTTTGCTCCGCCGACTACTCACGTTCCCTCCCAAACTGCCTCATTTTGGCCCCCGCGCTACTACAGAACTGCACACAGACGCTAGAAGCAACGGTATCGGTGCCGTTCTCACTCAGCAAAGATCTAGCGTCCCTGAGCGCGTTCTTGCTTACGTGAGTCGAGCATTGACCAAAGCAGAGACTAACTATTCAGTCAAGGAAAATGATTGTTTGGCGATTGGTTGGGGCATCACTAAATATCGACATTTCTTATACGGACGGCCATTCAATGTTATCACTGATCACATGCTCTCTGCTGGCTGTCGTCTCTCAAAGATCCTTCTAGTCGCGTCGCCCGCTGGGCTCTCCGTTTAAGGGATTACGGCAATTGGTTTTTTTATCACTATGGTAGTAACCACTCCTACGCAGATGCTCTCTCCCGCTACCCGGTGTTCTCTGATCATGAGCCACCCACTGTAGTCAACCTCACTCCCCCTTCCGTTGAAACAATGGACATGACGTGTGAGCAGCGCAAGAAGCCCTGGAGTGTCTCCATCATGGATGTTCTGGCCAACGATACACCGTTGCTCCTTTGTCGAACACTCCGACATCAAGCCCATCACTTTTCTGTGCGTAAAACCCTCCTTTACTGCCGAAACTAGCTTCTCGATGGTCAAAAATGACTGCTGAATTCCTCGCCATTTTCGCTCCGCCTTTTGCGCCAGCTGTCACGACTATCTACAGTGACCCATGCTGGATTGCTGAAAACGTTTACTCGCCTGCGTCATCGCTACTACTGGCGAGGCATACGTTCGCCAGTACGTTCGCTCTTGCATCGACTGTCAGCGCAGCAAGAATCCAACGCCACACCCTCCAGCTCATCTGCAGCCTCAACCGTGTAGAGATCGACCTTTCGGACGTATTAGAATCGACTTTTATGGGCCTCTTTCCTGCTCCTTCACCGGAAATCGGTGGATCATTGTTGCCATCGACCACCCTAATTGACATGAAGAAATGCCGCTTCACCCGCTGCTACTACTCGTGACGTCGCTGGCTTCATACTTCAGAACGTGATATTGTGGCGCGGTGCTCCTGCGAAAATGCTTAGTGATCGTGGTCGCGTGTTTTTATCAGATGTCGTTTGAAGTTTCGTTTGTTGTACGTAAAAGGTTAACAAAACACGCATACAGAAGGAGGTCCCAAAGTCAAGGACTGTGGATGGGACCTCCTATAATGATTATTGTAAGGGAATATACATTGAGCATGCAGTTGCAAAATTTATACAAAATTTCGCATCAGTGGGACGGGGTGAACGAAACGTGAATTTATTACAGGCACTATTGTTGTAATAAAAATGGTTGCACACCTAATCACAAAATGAGAACATAAGCAACAACTCATAAAAATATATAAAGGATAACACTGGAACAGTTTACCTTAAAAAAATACGATTATTTTGATAACAAAAACTGACAAAGAGCGGATTTAAAGGCACAATTAGATGATGATTTTTTGATAGTTACTGGTAAAGAATTCGAAAGAGTGGTGCCAGGGAATCGGACTGTTTGTTTCCCGTAATTAGTCTTTGATTTAGGCAGCAAGAAGGTATTGCTTTTGGTGAAACGTGTGTCGGTACGACGCGGTATTTGATCATTGATGCTTAGAGAAAATAGAAGTAGCTCTCTAACAGATTTATATATTAGGATACATAAATTGTAGTCAATTATTTTGTTTACAAAAAGAATACTGCGTGATTCAAGCAAGCGAAGGGCATTTTCTGAGCGGTGACTACAAGTAATAATGAAGACCTTCTTCACGAGTGTTATGTTGTTCACCGTACAACACCGTCCTACCATCCACAAACAAACAGAATGGTTGAGCGCTTTAACCGGACCCTTTGCGACATGATGCCACGTATGTACCTTCTATGTACTCGAACTGGGACCGTCCACATGCCATTTATATTCTATGCTTATAATTCTGCAGCGCAAATGACTACCAGATTCTCCCCTTGTTTCCACCTGTACGGACGAAAACCTTCTTGTGCAATGGTCACTTATCTCCCCTACCGTCCAGACGCTTCGGAAACGACCACCATTTCCCAAGCTGCTGCCTTTGGCGAAGAGTGCGGTCAGATCACGGCTATAGGCCAGCAAAACCAGAAAAACCGCTCCTCTTCTACATGTCTGCGCACCTGCTTATTGTCAAGACTCTTTAGTGTGGCTGTGTGTGCCCCGTTTAAGTTGAGGCTGGTCGACCAAGCTTCTTAGTAGATACCAGGGCCCTTAGTGCACTTCCACAAACTTCACCCCTTAAAGGCCCACTGTGCACCCTCCGGTCGAAAATATTTCTTTCCCGGTGACTGTGAGACTTCGCCCCTAGAACGCAAGGCCGCAAAATGTTTTTGAAAAGAGTAACTAATAACGCAGTTACAGTTAACGCAACCACCCGATTCTGTCATGCTTCTCTCCTTCCGTTACCTCGCAAAGGTTTTTCACTCTCCTGCCCGAGGTCGTCTAGCCTCAGCAAGACAAATTCCCCTTCCTCCTCCGCGTTTGGAGGGAGGTGGGGCATGGCACTCCGCGAGCGCGAAAAAAAAAAAACAGCCGAGGGAGCGCGCGCCGCTGCATTCAGTCTGGCCGTGGCGATGGAAAAGCGCGCAGCGAGCGGTAGACACCCATTCTTCTCCCTTCAGTCAGCGAGACGGACCAATGGACGTCGTTCGCGGCACCTACGTCATTACGGTGGCTCGACGGGCCAGCGCAGGAAACGGGGAAGCTGGCTTCCCGATGGAGATTGAGAGAGCTTTGAATTGTATTTTCGATGCTTTGCGGCGCGCGTGTCACTTAAGCAGTTTGCACAAACTATGTCCGGTACCTGATCGAAACACTGGGCTCCTTTGCTTAAAAGGGCCTTCCCTGGACAGTGGCTCTTTAACTAACTTGTCGAGCCTCTCACACCTTACACGGATCTTTGTCGCCGAAGACGTAAAATTGTCCACACCGACCATCTAAAACCCTACTACGACCCTGCCATCGTGTCTTCCCCTTAATATGCCAGGATGACGTGTTTTCACGGGGCGTATTGTAGGATGGATAGTTGGAATTGCGAGATCAATACGCGAAAATGACAAAGACGACAAAATCGCGAAGACGAAGAGGCTCATTCCCGTTCGGTGGAACGCCGGCTTTGGCAGCATCAACGTGCCGGTACAACTATTGCGGGGGGAATTGCTTATACTGCCTCATTACAATATATATATATACACAGATCAATTAAGGGGAAATGAGGGTGCTCGTTATAATACATGAAGGAAAGAAGCCCACAGTCGGCGAGGCCAAGGAAAGCGTTGGGGATGGTATTTTGTCTTTTTTTTAATGTTTACTTGGATAATCACAGAAATTAGTAATGTAATCTGTTAGGGGAAATATAATTAAACACAAAGTAGAAGAAAAAACAACGTGCCGATGGTGGGAACCGAACCCACGACCTCCGAATAACACGTCCGGTGCTCTTCCAACTGAGCTACATCGGCCGCTGTCCCCCCTGCTACTTGCTTGGGCATTTATGTTGTCTGTATACGAACCTTGAGAGTGTTCACCAGCGCCACCCTCAACCATAGCGGCAGACGTAGAACGTCCTTTGTTACCGCCAGCATCACGTAGAACGTGATCAAGAGCGAGGGCGAAAGCTGTGCTATGTATGTATGTACATACATACATACATACATACATACATACATACATACATACATACATACATACATACATACATACATACATACATACATACATACATACATACATACATACATACATACATACATACATACATACATACATACATACATACATACATACATACATACATACATATATACATACATACATACATACATACATACATACATACATACATACATACATACATACATACATACATACATACATACATACATACATGTATATACATATATAGACTAACACCAATCTGTGACGTAAGTAGGATGCGGTGGAGCTGCTGCAGTAAGGCTGAGCCGACTGCGGTGGAAACCAAACTCAGAGGCTATAGGATTACATACAACCAAAATATTTCAATTCAGTTATCTTAGTTCATAGTGCGGCTATGATGTCGTCATTTGGTGCAGAGCAACTGTGAACATTGTAGAACACGTTGTGAAAGTGTGAAAACGCATTAAAGATGCGGGTTATGTTTAAAAAACCGCGATACTTAAGGCGGTACAAGTCGGCAGCCTGGTCCATAGCAGAAGCACAGTCAAAGAAGACTTACCAAAATAATTTTTCGGTTTCAGAAAGCGCCGATGAACGCGACAGAGTGTTAAGAGTTATCATATGGCTTCAAGAACTTCGACAAAGTGTGCTACGTCATTTCAAAGACAATCAATTTTGAAGTGTCTATAAACGTGCTCTGTAAAGACTGACATAGCTCTGAAAAATTAGCTGTCGACTGGCTGCTTCTCTCAATCGCGACAGCTTCTCCTGTTGGCCATCACATTGCCGCTCAGGCTACACTCCCTCTTAAATAATGTCGTTTAAGCGATACGAACGTTTAAGCAGAAGGCAGTCTTCACACAGCACGATAAACAAACCACGCGCAGCAGCAGATGACCAAAACGCGCTGTCTGCTCACACTAGTCGCGTTCACGTGCGCCAGTAGTCCGCACTCAGCGGTCTTAGATATAGACAGTTGGGAAACTGGGCGGTGCGAAGGGGGCCAAAACGATCGCCGTTCTGGCATGAGCTGGTCGCAAAGAGACCGCAGCGCCTCTCTCCCCACTGCGGTAGATGGGCGAGGCAATAGAGCTAATACACAAGCGGAAATTTTACATTACTAACCCTTTCTATTCAGCAACGCAGCGGAAAGTAAAACTGCGCTTGCGTTTTTTAAACACATCTTTGTAAGCATAAAACGCAACCGCGTTTGCAGACGTATTGCAGGTAGCATACGTTACGTTTTGAGCCGCATATCCAGCCTCCTTGCTTCGGACTCGTCAGTAAACATGCTGGATTTCATATGGGTGCAAACATGTGCTTACAGATGTAAACACAGTTTTATTTTTTGTTGCATTGCTGATAGAAGAGAGTTAATAGTATTTTAAACTTTCCGCCTTTGCATCAACTCCATGGCCTCACCCATGTGCCGAAGAGGGGACTCTGCAGTCGCTTTGTGATCAACTCACGCCGGACTGGCGATTGGTTGGGCCCACATCGCAGCGCGGCGCGCCAGCACAGTTTTCTGTCTATATCAGGAATGTTTTCCGCACCCGAATAGAGCGTCGTCTGCACCGCTGTCTGTTAAAGTACGCGGGCCGGTCTCTTTCGTTTCCTTATCAGGACGCTTGAGAAGTGATTGTTGAGTTCAGGCTTTCCTAGGCTGCACACGTTGAACGACTGTTATAAGTGAGCGGATTCAGTACATGGCAGCATATCAAATTACAAGATAATCTTGCACAATTCGGAGAAGCAAAGAGCGGGTAGCGATCATGTCGGCGGTATATACACGTCTTCGTAACGCATATTTTAGGCAGGGTTTTAAATCTAGATTGAGTCCAGAATGACGAGGCATACTTCTTCACACTTTGCTTCAAAACTCTCGCCGATGTATCGACTGGCCGCTGCTGCTGGTGTTTTGTGAAATGAGAAACACATTAAAGTAAGTTGTATTTACATGTGCCTCAATGGGTTGCTATCCCAACTCTCACCCCCAAGCGTTTTGTTGTGTTTTAAAAATATATCGCCTTTGATACTGCACTCCATGCTTTCACAATCGAAAACGACATCATAGGAGTTCCGCGAAATTAGAAAACTTTAGATAACCTGCGCTTGCGTATATTCCTTTCGGAGCTGAGCCTAGTTTTCAGGCCCAGACTGCTGCGGCATCGGGAGTAAACTTTTTGTTTAATATATATATATATATATATATATATATATATATATATATATATATATATATATAATAAATAAGTTGGTTCACAGGAAGGGAAAGGCGCAGTAACTGTCACACTTGCTCTGTGGACACCCGAACCGCGCCGTAAGGGAAGGGAGGAAGGTGGGAATGAAAGTGGAAAGAGAGAAAGAGGAGCCGTAGTGGAGGGCTACGGAGTAATTTCGACCACCTGGGGATCTTTAACGTGCGCTGACATCGCACAGCACACGGACGCCACTTCGTTTCGCCTCCATCGAAACGCAGCCGCCGAGGCCGGGATTCGATCCCGGGAACTCCGGCACAGTAGTCGGGCGTCTTACCACTGCACCACCCCGGCGGGGCATATATATATATTTATATATATAGTAGCCATAGCTTGCTTTTGACTAATGGATCAGGACAATTTGAAAAGGATGTCACACAACTTTCCGAAATATCCTATTTCGTTCTAACAGCAGTTTTGGACCGTGGACAGCACTTATGTGTACGAAACTGTTGTTGGAATAAAATAGGATAATCGGGAAAGATGTGTGACAATTTTATATATGGATAAATTAAAAGTTTTAGATAGAGGTGCCTGGCTTTAGATTTATTTTAGCCCCGAAGCTACACGGGCGGCGGATGCCATAGAGGCAAACTTTTTCAGTTGTTTCGCTAAATAAATTTATGCCTTAACGAATGTTTATTTTTTCTTTTAGGACGTATGCCATATTTGCAGAATTGGTCTCGTATTAAAAGTAGTATAGCTGTGAAATTGTTTTTAAATATAATTATAGAGCGCGCTATAAGGTGCTGAAATGTCACTATAATCCGGCCAAAAATCAGAAGTAATCACCATCGCCTGTAACCCTACGTGCTTGTCAGACGAAGCGTTGTTATACGCAACAGCTGCGTGTTACCGGGGAGGAACTCATGTCGAGTGCCGCCGTCTGGCATGCGTAATTAGCAGGATTCGGCTGAAACATATAACGTGCATATCTCAGGGTGCGCTACTAAATTGCACTAATTGAAATAGTCATCAGATGGCACGCCCTCTAAATTTGCAACGTAGACATGCACAATAAATTCATTGAGTAAAACGTTAATTACTGAATTTATTTTATTACTTATATTACGAAGAAAATTACATGCGCAGTTTGCGTCTGTCTGGCCGCATGACAATGCGCACGAACTAGCGCGCACACGTCTTAGCATTTTTTTTAAACCAAGAAAGTCCAACTTTGAACATCCTGTACATGAAATGACACGAGATAAGCGTCTATGTTACCTGGAAGCAAAAGCGTTTGTGTAAGGTAATTACTACTGCTTATTTTATGTTAAAGCGAAAGCATGAGTGACTCGTCACGAACTTATATGTCGTCAGTTGGAATCCGTGTTCTAAACTAGCCTGCAACTGACTAAGAAACACATCACTGCGTCAACGACCTCAACGTTGCCTCACAATGTTGATGCGAAAATCCACCCCCTGTTGATAGTGACACAAATAAGACGTAAACTGTAATGCGTTTTATGGTTATCACGTTTTGTTCTGGCGAAGCTGACGGATATTTTTTTTTTTTTTTTGACGCGTCAAGTTCGTTTAGTACACAACAAACATGACGGAGACACATACAGGCAGAATTCCACTTGCTAAACACACGCATTTGTTCTGGATTCTCCCGAAATGAACCGTATTTGAAAAGTTTAATCTAAGTGGGCTGGTCCTGCAGTGATGGCTTTCAAATCGCGTTAGACTGTACTTGCGCCATCGATTTAAATCGCTAGCGAAAATTAGCCTGCTTGACAAGCAGATGCGTCCTGAATTGGGCGCGAAATCGCATGGAACTACTATTCAAGGTGCACAAAGAGCGGTTACTTTGCGGTTGATATTGCATCCTGCACACACAATCTTCTCCCACTTCCAACAGAAGATAGCCATACTCTTCTTGCAGCGATGTGCCCTAAACCGGCGTTGGGGCTGGCACCGCTCGCTAGGCGTTGCTTGGGACTAACTTGCATCGCATCGAAGCTGTAGGAGGACAGTGCTCTGGAACTGCCCGATACCTAAGGAGATTCATTTCTCTTGATCAGTGCCCAATGAACAAACGGATTTAAAATACAAAGGCTGATTTTAATCTACCTTGCACAGCGAAGTTTGTCTAGAGTGTGAAGCCTATAATCAACTGAGAGTGACATTGTTGTTCAGTAGAGAATAAGCGAATAGATTTTCGGAAGTTGTAATGTTAAGAATCGCATATAGCTGAGTAGGTATCTTGTCGGAAATGCTGCGAAAGAATTCCTCTACAATGCTGCTCGTAACGACTGATCAGCTATCATGCCTCTAGCGCGAAACCATTCTCAAAACCAAAGCACTGGAAAGAAAAAGAAAGCACAACCTAGTGTAAATGTAGCAACGTACAACTTCACACACAGTAAACTAAATATATGTGAAATAAGAGATGCAATTTTGGGGCGGAACGAGGAGCACATAGAGCGACAGCAATGCTTCTTGGAGCTGGAAAGGAGCGACATAAAACTGCCTCCGCGGATGCCCGATAAATGCACAAAACATGGCTGAGCGAACCATAGCTCATTATGTCCCTTTCTGTAGACGTATATCTTGTAGTGATGACGTTAGCAGCATCCTGCATGGTCGGGATGGACACATAAAATTGGGTCTCAGTTGAAATGCTTGTGTGCAAGCGCAAGACGACCAAGTGTTGTCACTGAATAAGTAAATTTATCTGTGACATGTGAGATATCTGACGTATTATCTTTGCGATCATAAAGCGTACAATTCATGCTGATCGTCTGTAAGAGTATCATAAACAGTCCAACGTGCTAAGGTTCTCAGTTTTATTTACGGCAGGCGCGAGTTTTGTCAGAGAAAGGAGGCTTTATTCTTTCACTTACAAAAGGCTGATGCAAATGCCGAAAATTAATGCACAAAGAACAAGCGCTTAGAGATAGAATGGGGTCTCCCGCCGATTTAATTTAACAGTTCGTAGAAACATAAGCATGATGGTAGCGCATATGAACTTATTTCGGTGGACGCTCCTTTTTCAATTCAGTGTGCAGAGTAGAGTGCGAAGCAAAGGAGTCCCAGTCAAGCACAAGTAATGATGAATCGGAATTCGGATTTTATAAGTTGTAGAGCTTTCAGCACGATCTCAGCGCCACATCGGTGCCCCAAGACTGTCAGTATGGCGATGCATGGAAATGTCCATCTCGCGTAGGATAAAAACACTGGCGGAGAAAGGGCTAGATTACGGTCAGAGAAATTTGTGGAGAAACAATAACACAAAATAATACCATTTCTCTGTTGTTGTAGAGAGGATTCAGTCAGCATTTAATGTTGGTATTTCAGTTGTTCGGGTTTATTCATGCTGTAAAGAAGCTTTGGTGTTCTGGATGGATGTCTTCATATTTTAGTCTGTATATCCCCATGACCAACATCCGGTATCGCTAAAAGGCGAATTACATTAATTGTACTTATAACATAAGAGCCTATTGCGTAATAATATTTCGCGCCCGCACAAAACCCACCACGAAGTTTGTCTTGTGGATGCCAACTTTTAACCAAAAAAGCTTCTGGTGACAGAAATATTCCTTTCATTAAAACTCTTAAATATAATCAATCAATCAGTCAAACAATATAACAATGAATGAATGAATGAATGAATGAATGAATGAATGACTGAATGAATGAATCAATCAATCAATAAAATGTCTACATGCGGCGGTAGAATACTTCACGACGCGTAGCGTGTGGGATCTGCATGCTGACTTCGAAATATGCACTCACTACTTAAAATGAACAGCTCTCTGTAGTTCAAACTTTAATTTAGAAAACAATACTTATCCTGTTATAAATCATTTCATAGATTCAGGCTACTTTTTTTCTTTATTTTCGGGACAATGAATCAATCACAGGCTGTGTCGGGATAAGAAAGTAAGTGATGAAATGTCTAAGTACGTATATTATAGGTATTACGCGCTAAACACACAAAAATAACATGATTTTCAGGAAACTGGCACATATAACACAAAACGACTGCGTAATACGGCCAGAGTCCAAGAAATAAAAAAAAAAAACAGGATTACATAATGCTTGGAAAAGTGATGCAGTAAAATATAGACCAGTTTTGATGCTCACATTCAGAACTGCAAAGTGGTGCTGTAAACTTTGTGTTTGGCGCGTCTAGAACTCTCCTGACAGCCACAGCATCTAATGCGTGAAATATATCGTGCCATGCATCTATAGCTTCTCACAGTGAAGCCAATAATTAATCCTCGCTTATGTAGTGATTAACGGTATGAAACTTTTGTTATGGACATTGAGGAGTTGCTAACTGGAAAGGTTCCGACAAACCCGAATAATTTTGCCTTTTGTACACTCACCTAAATGCAATTGCAAAGCGTTTGAATATTTCGACTCTACCGAGAAATGGACGCAATTTAAGTATTATGGCTTCATGGATTTAAACATGTGTCCAATATAATTTTATTCAACTTCTTCACTGTCTCACCATAAAAGGTAAAGTGTATTTTCTATTCTATGATCGTTCAATATCAATCGAAGTAGTTTATGAGATACGATATTCTGAAGCCGCGCATGTTCATAAGTATTAGCTAGTTAGTTATATGAGGTTTCATTGTGCAAAAGCAGCAATGGCTATGTTGCGCCATAAAAGAAGGTCGAGATGGAAAGTTCTCGAATAATTTAGAACAACATTGCATTCCTCCACATCGTTTGTTTCACCAGCACACAGGCGTCTTTCGCATTTTGCTTTCATCCATATAGCGAGCTCAGAATAGGGGGTGACAGTTATTTGGATAAGTGAATAGTGGGACGTGAGTGCGGATGCCTAGAACGAAAGTGTCGCCCCTCGCGATTTGAGCGCAGCATTTCGCACATGCGTACTCGCACCGAGCTAGTCACCTGTCTTTCTAACTAATAGTGTCCCCGTCCTGCAATTCTGAGGATCGCTAATGAAGATGACACAGTCAGTAACCAATCACATGCCGTTCAGCTAAACACTTGCGTGTCAAAACCACTAAATGATCGTGACAGGCACTCTTCCGTTTTGCTTGGGCAGATATCTCCTCTTCCAGCTTGATATGTCAGACAACTTTGCCTCTGAAGATATCTACTTGTCTGTCTATTCCTTGGACAGGACCTGCACACGCTGTCCTGGTGGAGACCTCGTTCCGAGCCGGCAGGCAGCACGGAAGCGTCGGTTGTGGCAAAGACTCCGAGGGACCCGGCCTCCGGTTCGCTGGAGACGACAGCTGGCGTGTATGGATTTCGCCTGCTAGATCCGGACCAAGCGGCCGTGCACGATGTGATCCGAGACTGGAATTTCGGAGAACTTCTCTTTGGACGCCGCGTCGAGCGCAGCACGCTCAAGGTGAGCGGGGCGTAAGGGCCCCAGTGTTGCTCCCGTGTTTTTGTTGTTATTGCTTCAACAACATCGGCCCGAACAAGCGCCAACGAGTGCGCTCTTTGGTCAGTCCGAAGAACGAAACACGCTGTAAATCCATGCTGTGTTGCGTGACTGGTTTATTTTTTTGCTTGCGGCATTTAGAGCACCGGCCTTTAGGAACTCATTTGTGCTAGTATTTTTATTTATGCGATAAGTTTCTGTCCCAAGATTTATTTGGCATATGTTTCCTTACACAAGCTGTAGTTAGTGCTAGCTTCTTAAGCCTTATTTTTTGCCTTTAATTTCACGTACCGTTGTGTTCAAATTTATGTTCTTTAATTGAATTTAATTGCACAATCTTCGTTTGATAGCGATAAAAATACCGTAATCTAAAATAAACTACATTTGTGTTTGTACTTGAGATATCTGATATTGAAAAAATAAAGAAAAAGCTACATTGCCGCTACCATGGAGATAAAATTAGAGGTCTATACGGTACATTTAAGGTCCGCCTTTAAAATATGCGACGTCGAAGTGCTAACGACCCCATTCCGCGTCTACAGATCCTCGGTCACTTACAAGTAATCTGCCGCTCGTTTTGCCCACAATCTCTTAATCTGTAATACAGAAATAACGATTAGGACAATTCACCAGACTTCTGCGACAGCTGCAGAGCTAACCGCTCTTTGTGTCGCAATTGGACCTATCAGTGAGCAGAGCCCTCAGGGGGGGTCTATTTTCACAGATTCAAAAGCAGCCCTGCAAACCATAAAAGCGGCTCTTCGTCGTGGAGCCCATGAACAACTCGTTGCGGAAATACGACAAACTCATCACGGTGCAGTTAATGGAGGACATGACATCATCTTAAAATGTCTTCCAGGATACAGCGGCATAGCGGGCAATCTTCGGCCAGACAAGGTCGCACGAAAAGGCCAAAAAGACGGTGATTGTGTCTTGATTCCCTTTTCCGGGGCAGACGCAGCGGGTACGCTTCGAGCAATTGCGCGAGAACAGACGCTCTCCTTGTGGAATTCTGGCTAGTTTGCGAACTGCCGCTTAAAATCCCTGGACCCTGACCTGAAGCTCCGGCTTCCACCTGGCCTACCCCGACGCGAACAAGCTTTGCTGTGCCGCCGGTGGGTTGGTGTAACAATCCCAAACTCGTATTCTTTTATGATAGGTATGACAAACAGCCCTGCATGTACAAACTATGGATGCGACGAGTCTATTGGCCACATTCTTTGCGAGTGCCCCATATACAGCGATGAAAACAGTGTCTGTGCCGTGCGCTGGAGTATCTAGATGGACGCCCATTGATGGAAATTGATTTTAGGTCCCTGGCCACGGAGATCGTCTGCGGTGAAGGCCTCCCAGGCACTGCTCCGCTTTATGAAAAGCACATGTTAATTCGAAAGACTATGAATTTTGTGTTATGTTACGTGATATGACAGTGACGTGATGTGATGTGACATGCCTGTCATGTGATTTTACTAACTTCAGCCATCCCTCCCTGACAACTTTTATATCCACTCACCTCTTTCCCCCAATGCAGGTAGCAAACCGGTTTCTTTTACGGGTTAATCTCCCTGCCTTTCCTACTCCTTTTTCTCCTTCTCCTCCTCTTAATCTGCATCTGTCTCACAAATAATATTGAGCAAACAGTCCTAAAATACCAAATCATGTAAAACACCACCCGACCCAGACGCGCTTAACAAGTCGTAGTAACATGGCCGGTGGCCCAAGGTAACTCGTCTCCCTTGGAAGGCAGAATAGGTACTGAAGGGTTCGGTATTTTTCAGCCGCCCTTCTGAACTAATATATAGGCCATGTTCTGCTTTTGCATGACGTCTCACAGCACTAACAGCCTTTGTGTATCCGGCTATGACTCCTGCGGGCTATCACCAGACGGCGTCATACCGGTGATGTTTTTGTTCAGCCCTACGCCGGTTATTTAGGAGAAGGCAGCCTTCAAGATTAATGAGCTAAAACCAGTATTTACTATTTCTACTATGCAATTTCGACGTGGTGGTAAATGGAATATTGTCTGCAAATCTAAGGTAAGGAAAAAGGAGCAAAATACAGTAACGTTGCGCGTGAAATGAGCCAATAGGTCATTTGCGCAATCGTGTCACGCTTTGCATAGATGCCTCCTACTCAGCGTTTTTAGATTCCATTTTCTGATAGCATAACGTGGAATTTGTCTCATAAGGGCTTTCACAACTGAACGAAGTATGCATGCATGCAATCTGGTGATGTGAACGATTGCACATACAAGTTTAAGGAGGGCGGCATTATTTTGCCATCACGGTTTGTGACCAATACATAACAGTAATTTCTTGGGAAGTATGTTTATCTTGTCAAGATTTGAGACCTGATAGTATCGACATAGGAAACCATTCGGCGACCCCCTCCCCCTCCATTCGCGTCCAATTAAAGTTTAAAAGAATATTGATAGAAGATGTATTATATAGGGTTTTGTTCGCTGTTTCTACAATTTATTTAACAAAACACTGAGGCTAAATGTTCAAAATAACATTTTGGGGCTTGAGTTTCATGCACGAAAAGCAAGCAATAAATATACTAATCGTGCAACCATCCCCTACACAGCAGCCTCGGGATAAAGGAAAGCCACGGAAATAATAGATAACCGCATAGGAAATACATACAAAAGTTATGCGACGTCGTACCATCTCTGGACGAAAGCACATCACAAAAAATTACCCTTGAAGTTTAATGTGATTATAATACGTATATAGATATTTGTACGCTATAAATACTGTACAAAACAAAAATAAGGTGTTTTCTTTTTCGACAAGCAAAGTAATGGATAATGTGTACAGAGAACACACCGATGATAAATTAAACAGATGTTTCGTGTAAAAAAATGTGTAATAAATCCCTCGTAGTTGTTCCTTTTATTCTTATTAGCAAACATTTGTTCTCCAACCATTTCTTATCATGTTGACTCTTCCGAAGTCAGAAGAAAAATCTGTCAGAGACGATATTTATTTTAAAACATCTTCCTGGTTGTCCAATCATGCTTCGGACGTCTCACACACAAATGCTGTTTCTCACCTTTTTTAAGGGATATGGCTCTATAGAACGGCCTCTGGAACTCACGCTCGAAAATGTGTCTCCATGGACGTACTTAAATAAGGGACTCGTAATGGCGATACAAGCATTTGGTTGCGTTTCTTCTTTTTTTTCGGGAGGCGTGTTGATTACCTTTAACAACCTGCGTTTTCAATTCGGGTGCCATATTTGTGATTATAACGTAGTGCCCTGTCTATACAGGTCTACTGCAACCTGTTCACCCTGTTCCTGTTCAGTATACAGTGTTTAAATACAACATAATCGCCCCCTGAAAAAACAACCGACGAGGTTCCCCCCAGGATCCATTTTCAGATGTGAAGCCTTTTTGCCTATCATAAAATTATTTCATGTCTTGAAAGATTTAATATTTTGGATATGCCCCAAAGGCACCAATGAACGAGTCATCTGCACGAGATCCATCCATCGGCAGGTCTCTTTATGAAACCTCTATTAAATTTCGATTTATTCGTTTAATGCGTCTCCGAAAACCCAGCTTCTATGAATTTTTTTCTGGTAGATTCGTATACAACAGGCAGCTGTTGTCTTCATTTCCTTGCTTTACTTGGCTGAGTAACGACGCCGAGACTCACATAGCCATCCGTATTTGCAGACGGAGAATGCGCTCATCTACGATGCCGTGTCCCTTCTGGCGCGTTCCTTTCACGACCTGGACAGATCCCAAAGCATCGATACGCACAAGCTGTCGTGCTGGGACCCTGACGCCCAGGGACCGTGGCCGCACGGCAGAGCCTTGGTGAGCTACATGAAGATGGTGAGTTGCACTTTCTGTGGATCACTGCCCGACGCCATTTGTTTTTTTCCTTTTTTTTTTATTATTGCGCCGTTTGCATCTTGCTAACCTGGCAATAGCTGAGGTTGACGGCAATTAAAAAGCGAAACGTATGAAACATAAAATGCGAGTGAAGTTCGATGACGCATAACTCGCTGTCCATATAACGATTTTAGGTCGCGTTCGAAGAGCATCTGAATGGAAACGAAATAGTGCATATGCAACCAGAATATGAATAGGACAAATCTCGAACTTCCCGCTTAATGGGATCGTGCTTGGTGCGCCACTAGTGTGTGTTTCTTCGACATCTAGTAATACGGAAAGTTGAGCTAGTTGGTACATATATTGCTTTTCTTAAGGATAAGTTTCCCACGTAATAAAGACAAACAGAGAAAAATGAAACGATATTTTAGCTGTGCGTCTTTAACGTGTGCGTAGCTAATCCTTAGGAATAGCCATGCTACTAATTGTGCAACAAGAAAATCGTTTTCCAGAAGCTATCACGACAAGCCTTCACTCAGTTATCAAATAATTCTGCGCGTTTGTGAATGCGCCACTATGTACCTGCTTGTAACAAAGCACTTTTTTGCACCTATGATGAAGTTTGCTTCCTAAAAAGAAACATAACGCAGCTAATTTGCCCTCCGAGCACTGACCTGTAGAGCTGCAGTTTTTTATAGAGCACCGCTTGCTTCAGCATATTCGTGGGTCTGGTGGTGAACTCTTTCCCACTACCCTATCAATCATCTGCGTTCCGTTAACCTCCATCCTGCATGGAGACTGAGCCACTGGCAACTGCGAGCGTCACCTTTGTCGGCAAGCGTCGACGCTGTCTGTCTAAACATTTTTGGTGCCCTTCTTTAAACACTGCCGTCATCGAGAAGCTCTCGTTGCAGCGGTTGATACCACGTCACAATAAGAAAGCTTCCCCGTTTCCTGGGCTACGTGTTTCGTCATCTCAAGCCGCCCATGGCATTGTTGAGTGCTTTATGGATGCGTACAAGTCTGCGTGATGCGAAATAAACCGGAAGAGACCCTTCTGGCTAACATACTGTCTGCAACGCCTGTCTTAAACGATAAGCAGCATAAATAATATACATCGCGCCCACCAGCCCTAGAGGCTTTGGAGCGTTTAACGTATTAAGCGACGTAATATTACATATGTCAGTTTTTCGTGTACGCTCACGAAACCTGCAAAATTGACCAAACAACCATTGCAATCAATAAAAGCAGTTATCTAGACTAGGAATAGAAGTGCATTGTTCCTACGTAAGGAAAAGACACTTCTACGAGGCATACGCATTCAAGCCGACTTCAATCGTTTAATCAATAAAGGCGGCGCGCCTGGCGAGTAGAATATGGGTAAATGCCAGAATAATGGAGACGTCCAAGACTGGCGACTTTTTTTGTGTTGTCAGCTGGGTGTTTACCTGAGCGTGGTATGTCTCATTTACAGCCCATGTGGGGATTAAGCAGGCGTGGTGTTGCACTACTGAGTGCGGCATGAAGGGGGCTCCAATATCAATCGCGAGGGCTGCTGACCAATAAGGAAAAATAGGAAAGAAACTTATGGGCTCTACTCCGTGAGCGCATGTTGTAACGTTCTCATAAAAGGAAAATAACACAGCGCTTCATTACGGAGTATATTTTGTGCCTTCTTTGACCTCTCAACATAATGTCCTCCCTACAGATGACTTTCAGGTGACCAGCGAAAGTACCACGCTTGCTGCAACTTTCCTCTCTATGCGAAATAAATGGTCGTTGAATGAGGTATAATAGGGTTGCTAATTTAGAGCGCACCATTTGTGGCATGCATAGATGATCGCATACAAAACATGCAGCATTGGAATGCGGCTGCGCTTGACCTCTCTATTGATGGTACCCTTCCGTACGACCGTACACGATGAAAGATCTCACCACAAATCAGCATTAAGCGTAGCGTCCCCATTTTGATACCCGGTGTCACAGGAAACGAAATACCGGCGCTATGAGTGAGGCAACCGACGGATACGAAGGTACCTTTCTATTCAAGATTTCGGTTCCTGCACCGAAAGTGCTTCGCAGACATACCCTTGTGATAGTCAATACCTACAAAGTATCGGTTTTTATATCCGTACTAATTCGAGCTGCTTTACCTATATTGAACCTGAGACTTTGTTGTGGGCTAGGTGGTGTAACATTACAGGAAGGAACAGCACAAACTAAAGACAATGGCAAAGAAACATCACAATGCTACTAGCAGTTGAAGTTTATTGAAAGGTACACAGATATTATATGCAGTTTTGAGTGAGTACACGAGCATAGTCAACCTCAGGATGGATGTGCAGGGCCAAAATAAAAGCGTTAGGGTATGCATCTCTAACCACTGTTACCTTCAAGAAGTAAAGACGCCAGACCAGACTTCAGAGCTCACCTCTCGGCAGATAGTGGCCACACATCCATAGGATGCGCCCCCACCGGCCACATTTCAATAACCTGGCGCTTTCAGAAACCCAGCGGTTCCCACCCAAGCGAAACAATTGGCGGCTCCAACGCGGCTCTGCAGCTGTGCTCCGTGTGACGTCACTCGGCTCATCACGCATGCGCTGCTTAGCTCATCGGGAGCGCCGCGAATTGGCTCAGCGACTAGCGTAGTGTTGCTTCCACACCAAACCCTTATCAGCCTTGACCCTTGTTGTCTGCCCAAATAGTCTTCAAGGCGTCAAAAAAAAAAAAAAAAAGTAACTCAGCTCTTGGACGTTAGCTGTCTGAACCACAGCCTTGAAATCGAAAGTGGAGGACTGAGACCTGTTCATAAATCTAGTGGCCGACGCACTGCCTGACGAGCAGTGAAAGTCAAAGAACGGAGGAGTCAAGACTTCCGACATTGCAGCTGCGCTGCTGAAGTGGGAGTCATAATATTCTCTATTATAGAGAGGTGGAGGATTTTTGTAATATTTAACTAATCCTCCCAAATGGTCAAGCATGCGTCAAGGGAAAATGGTGAAAATTCAATAGAAAAGTGAGCTAAAACGTAATAGAATGCAGCCCGAAGCCCTGACTAAAAAGTTACATTTGCTATGAAAAAGTGCAAAGAAGTATAGACTGTATTCTTCGCTGATAAAACCCAGAAGGCTTTGCGCTTCGTGCGATTGTATCTGAACGACAAAGCAGTTGCGTGGAGCATATTCGCTCAAATTCAGTTATCGTAACAAAGACACTTCCTAATTAGAAGCCCCGGAGAGCATTGTATTCCTTGTTTGTAGAGAGGAAATGTCTATACTGCTCTTACTACAGCTGCTTCTTGGAAGCCGTCAACGAAGCTGTAGAACGAGACTGAAAGATTAGTTGTCTAAAAGCCTGCGGCTTATGCACGATAGAACACACACTTAAATACCTGAATACAAGCATGACTTCCGTCGTCTACGAGGTACCCATGTCTTGCTGAGCCTAGATTTACTATGCACGCTTTGCCAGAGCTCCACGTTCATTCTCATACGTAATTAAGCAACTGTGTAGCACAATGAAGACATTCCAAATCTTCATTGTGCTACACGACAATTATCTGGCATTTACGGATAATGCTTACCTCCATCTGTGGAGGCCTGTTCGTGTTCCCTCATACGCTTTAGCTTCGTCTCCTGCGTACGACGAGTGACAGTTCCAGTAAACGCGACACCGGGGGAGCGCTGCTTTGTATATTCCTGACTATATAGCCACTGCGCGGATGATGCATGATTCCGCCACTTTTGCCCTGCCATCCGGATTCGCTTTTTTGCTTGTGCTTTCGCCTCAAGTTCCCCCTTCACTTCCTTCAAGCGCTTTATTCGTATGTTTCATACTTCCATCCTTCCATCCTGTCCTCCTCGTTCTCTCTACCGCTTACAACGCCAACTACGAAAGTGTCGCAGTCGCTTGACCCCCTTACAGAGATTGAATCTCAAATTTTCGCTTTTTTTTTGTTCCTAGATTTCTCAGTTTCAGTCTGTGTAGGGTCAATAATGAGGCGTTCATCTTGCCTTTTTTAATAACACGCATTACTCGAACTCTGCACTAGGAAGGTGGTGCTGCGCTGCCACTTCCTTTAGAAGTACGGGAAGCTCAGAGTAAAATATTATATGAGGAAATGATAAGGAAATCGGGGAGTAACAGGTTGTCAGCTAAAGTGTTTAAATACTTATACCTAAAAAGCGTTGAGCCACGTTGGAAAAAAAGATCTAGAAAACTAACCAGTAAATATTCTGGTGACAAGGACGAAGAAATAAAGAGCGTTAACGAACAGGTGAAAAACACAGAAGGTAAAAATTGCATAAATTCTATGGAAAAGAAACAGAGTGTAGAACTATACCGAAAGTGGAAAAGTCAGATCAGGAAGGAAGCTTTCTTTGATAACTCAAAAGGCAGTGCCCTACTTTTTGAAGCTAGATCAGGATGCCTTAGAACACGCAGCTAAAACAAGAAATTTAGCCATGAAGATGACACATGTGCTGTATTTCGTAAATCCATAGAAACCAGTTATCATCTCATACTTGATTGTGATGGTATCCATACAGAAATCGATGCAGGCACAGCCACTCTTTCCGGAACAGTGGAGTTTAGAGATACCAGTGGTCGGGTGAAGGAATCTGCGGTGGGAGCTAGAATAAACAATTGGAAGATTGATGTCTTAAAAGCAGAAAAGTAATATAATGTTAGTAATATAGAAAAAAAATTCAATAAATGGAATGATGGTATAGTTAACTGATCTAAAACAATATAATTAAGATATAAGAACACAAAATCAAGCATGAGAGCAACTGCTACACTGTAAAAACAAAAACACCTTTTTGGGAATTTGTCTGATTCAAAACACCCTTACACCCTGAGTCTAGGGTGTTCGTGCCATTGGAAATCACCTCTTGCATGCCAAAGGGGTGCTTTGGTTGGAGAATATGCCTTAGGGTGTTACGGGCAAGCAATATCACCTAACATGCTGGGGGTATATGGCTGCGTAACTTCTTAGCCTTTTATACACAAGCGGCGCTGCTAATATAACCGAACACCTAAATAAAGCACCAAAAGTAATGCTAAAATTAAAATTACACACGAGTGCTTTCTAAAAATGAAACAGAAACTGAAACAAAATTTCACCGCCAGGAGGCCGCCGGTAGCTACGAACGCTCTTTTCAAATTTCACAATATGGCCGTTAGCATTGTGGGGTGCGTTTCGACCACGTTTCGGCGAATGCTAAATGTGCTTCTTCGATTGTGTACCCTCGTGAAATGTGTTGCATTTCCCATGCATATGTGTTACAGAAGTGTGTACGCTTGTGAAGTGCCTTCTACATGTGGTGTTTAACGCAAACGGTCATTTATCGTGTCGGCAAGTGTCCGGGCTTCTTTTTGCTTTGCTCAGGCCGAAGGACTGCTGCACCGCTTTATGTTTGAGATGTTCGAAAGAAGAAGGCATGGACGATCTGTTGTTTCTGCGTGACTAAGAGGTATATGCGCCGACTACATTGCACTCGCGCTGAAATCGCACTGGTTGGTTCGGTGCCGGTGATACGAAGGCGGACAGCGTACTTTGCGGCTGACGCAATCGTCTGTAAAGGTAAGCCTATTCTCACGCATATTGCGCTTTGTGGGAACAGTGTCCTACCGGATTGCTGCATTTTGTGTCTTTTTGTGCCGGAACGCTCCTGAGACACGCGCTTGTTTTCACATGGCTGCCAAAATGGCATCGCACATGTGGTAGATGTCGCGGCGAGTTACGCAGATTTCGCGCAAGAACATCAGTCTCAACTTCCTTGAACAGAAATAATGTATGTGCTACGTTTCCTTGCATTTTGTACGCGCAGGAGGTTCACGAAACGATTTTCGTTTCTTGACAGTTTGATACTTGCGCTCAGTTCGCAACGACTCGGTTTTGTTCTACCGTTTCCGTTCGTGCGGCAAGGTCATGTTGGCGTACTACCTTAATTCTCCTAGCACTCTCGACTCCCCCCTCCCCTTTCCTCCCTTATCTCTTACACTTCGCGATCGCTCTCCTGAAACTTGTTTCATGCTTCGTCATCTTCTTTCACTCGGAGCGCAGCGATCCCCCCCCCCCCCCCTTTTTTTTTATTTACTCGGAGCATAGGCGCGCACCGTCTTGCTGCTCGGGAAGCGTCCTCCCGCAGCCCTTCTGTTTAAACTTTTTGTTCGAGGAGGCTATGTTCGTTCTCGGCGGCCGTTCAGCGCGGCACGCCTCTGCGCTGGGGCTCTCGGCATCGAAGTGCGCTGGTCGGCCGGCCTGGTTGCATAATAGTTTATTTCAAACTGCATAAACTATATGCCGCTATCATCAGCCTATGTTAACTTCCCCGCGTCTGGATTTGCCTTTTTTAATCACAATGGGAGCATTTTTCATTTTACGTCGACCATATTTTGCGCAAGATTAGAGGACGACACGACGTTTGTCGTCCTCTAATCTTGTGCTCCCGTCCTGTGTTCCGCGCTGTTATCCTCAAGACTTGATTTTTGTAGTGTCTTTAGAATAAATGGATATTCGATACTGATGCCTCAGCATTCCAGTAGAGGTCGACAGCTTGAATTCTGTGGCCAAATATTGTACCGGATGTTGCTATTACAGAGTTTGATTCTGACCAGATGTTTACTTTTTTTGTCTTTTGCGTAAATGTATACATATGAAGCGGTTATCATAGCCTTAGTCGCATATGTTTACCTTCTTTGCTCATCACAGTGTGCATATTGCAGGCAAATTTGTGACTTACTGTTATTAAAAAAATTGTAATGTATGTGTTGAAAGCAGTTTACTGATTTAAAGGGCCCAGAAAACAATTTGACTTTCATATGCTAACGATGCATGTCTTTAGATCGTCTCTAAGAATTGAAGTCTACTTTTTAAAGCTGAGCGGGGACCCTTAGTTTGGAGATATATTACATATTTTATTGCCATTCAGCCGTGTGCCAAGTTGAGGGAAGGAAGATCATAATTTTTGCTTTGTTATTTTTTATATTAGACTTTCCTTAATATTGCTTCCAGTTTGGCGATGATTGGCAAAATACTGATGGTTTTTTCAGTTTTCTAACCTTAGTAAATATTTGTATTTGCTGTTTGCTAATGCCATTTTTTTTTTTTTCAGATATATACAAAGGCATCAATTGCCTTAGCTTTTGTACAATGATTTTTAATATTCAGTTACTTGAAACATTGAGTAAAATGAATTCTTTATGGCTACCATTCACACAAACTTGCAGTTCTTACATGACGTCAACATGCTGATCAAGAAGGACGGCAAAGAGGCAGTTGAAATTGGCCTTAACAAGACACTTGTCTTGGTTTTGAAGGACACCATTCGTGCAAGAAAAAAGGACATTGCCCGGGTGCTCGAAGTATGTTCTGAGGGAATGCGTGAAAGGAGAAAGAAGCGTAAGTATTAAGCTGTTTCCTTCTGTTTGCTGCATGTGCTATCTAATTGGCAGTTTTTCGCTAAATTTCTACATTTTTTCCATTTTGCATTGCCTTATGGATATACTAAAAACATGGCTGAGCATCAGAAAGAATAATAAAACCATAACTAGCCTGTGCATTTCTCCATGTGTAACAATTTTCGCATTAGCTAAATTTAAATTACCTATTGTTCTTCTCCATTGTAATGGTGCAGCCTTTTCGAATCTGTTCAACTAGTAGCAGAGAATTAGGTGATACCTGATTCAAATCTTCACAAGCTTTGCTAATTTTTGCTGTCAGATGTTTGGCTTTCAGTTTGCGTGCCTCTACATGTTTTCAATTTTGTTTATTTGCCTTCCTAAATTAGACAATAAATTATCGCCTCAAATCTCGGCTGTCTCTTTTTACATGCAAGGAGGTACACCATTGTTGTGTTGCTTATTTCTATTGTAGATGTACAGACAGTATGCGTTCTGCAACTCTTGGCAAACATTGGGAACCAGCCGGGAGCTCTGGATGTTGTTTTTATCATTTGTAAGTCTTCTCTTTGTCATTTGAATATTCAGGAAGCCTACTTGAAACCGACATTATTAGCGAATTTTCTTTGTTTCTAAAATGGTTTACAGTCTAACTTGTAATATGTATTAGTGATTCATAATTCACAAAGAAATACTACACAAGTTTTCATCACAACTGTGAATCCTTTGCTGTGAAACGATTATTTGCACTGTAAGTAGAATCAAAAGCACTTTTAAGAGACTCCTGCCATCACATGCTTACCACGTCGTATTGCATACAAGAGTCACCTGATGAAGCACTGGTAATGTCAAGATTGGTGCAGTGTGCCATTTGACTAAGCACTCTGCTGCAGTGGACCAGCAGTGCTTTATCAGATGGCTCTTGCAGGCAGCTTGGTGGGGTTTAGCATTTGCTGGAAAGGGGTCTCTCAACCTGCTCATGCATGCTAGTACCTAACATGTTCCTAATGTCTGGAATATATAATCTGAGACTGCTTCAAAAGAAATATTTGCCACATTGTCTTATCCTACAGGCTTCTGAAGGTGGGTAATGCAGTTTAATAGTTTTAAAAAAATGCTGTAATTTGCTAGCCAAGTTTGAAATGATGTAATAATTTTAATTCTTCTGAGATTAGGTTTACCACATTGGTTGGGAGAAAATACTGCTGTGTTTCAAGGTTCATGCTGTATAAATATAATGCCTTCAACTACAGATGCTAACATTTCATGCATTAACCATGTGGCACTGTTATAGACATTCTCATTTATAGTAAACATTTTCAATAAATCCAAATTGTTATTTTTGCATTTCAAGTTAGTCAACAAATTTTAATATTCGAACCTTTAGTATTGCAAAGTGCTCAGACTGCCTGCCGCTATAACGATTACAACTTCTTGAACACTTGAGCTTCCTGCCGCCTCTTGAGGCTCACCACTGATGTTCTGGATGTCTATGCATACAATGTGCTATGCGTGGAAAATGTTTTAACATGCCATGCTTCAGTGTTGACATTTTTTAGAGCTTCTGCTGTTTGGTTGTTTCGTAATGCTCTGCTGTTGCACATGCAATTGTCGCTCAACTCAAAGCTCCTGTGTACACTTTCAATGAATAATGTGTGATGAAGTTTCAGAACTGCCACATAGAGCAGCGAGAACACTTTTTCCTTGTTACTAAACCCTAAATGTAAACACTTCAGGAAGCATTGCGATGACCTAGGGCTTGCCTGGTTCATACTTAGCACAAGAAGACGTGCAAAAGTTCAGAAATGCATTATGTGTTATGTATTACATGCACTTTGTTTTTTTTTTTGTTTTTTTTTTTTTTTGTAGTGCCCCATCACTAAGTACGCTCTTTCCACGTTTTTTTTGTTTGGTTCTGCAGTATCTACTTGGCCAGTGCGGGGTATGCTGTAGGCCTTGTGTGAAGCCTTCAATTGAGCCAGCTGTTAATATTTTAGTAGTAAACACCGTGCTCCAGTGCTGTTTATTGTTTATTTACATTTTTAACTATCATATTAAGCATTCCAGTTCATGTGAAATGAAAAGTTCGTGGGGATAGAAGTTCTCTAACCCAGGTGCTTTTGATGAGTGTAGCCATATTTGTTTCATAAAATAGCTTGCATAATCTGAAATTACCATGCAACAGCATGCTGCATGAATAAAAAGGGGTTGACCTTATGTGCTCTCATTTATGACTTGATCAGACTGCTGGCTTTGTGCCTCCTGAACCAACCATAACAGTATACTCTGCATTGTTAATTGTGAGATAACCACCAGTGGTTTCCGATAGGGCCCTTTTCCAGCACACTGCTGTACACTAAAGGGGCATTGGCGTATTCTAAATATAGAGTAGAAAATATCTTGAATTTGCTTTTTGCC
This sequence comes from Amblyomma maculatum, assembly GCF_055883805.1. Classification (NCBI taxonomy): domain Eukaryota; kingdom Metazoa; phylum Arthropoda; class Arachnida; order Ixodida; family Ixodidae; genus Amblyomma; species Amblyomma maculatum. The sequence goes on along the minus strand of NC_139344.1, from coordinate 449,823,418 downwards.
AGGTGCAGTGCATATTTATACAGCTGCTCTGTTATGCGCTTCTTTTACAATTTTATCAAGGAACAGGAAGAAAAGCCTGCCACGCCGTGCGTCGGATATACTGGGAGCAGCATCAAAGAAGCTGAAGAGCATTTCCCCTTCATTCAGCAGCGGAAGCTTCTTCGAGTCATCGACTCTACTTAGGGTATTGTTCCAATAATGGGTCGATTTTGGCTGTTCAATCTGACATATGACAAGGGGTCCGACAATTTGTGCTGCTTTATAGAGCACCTCTTTTTGGGCGTCTGCGTGTCGAAGCCAAGATGCGCTGCACGACGCTTTATTTCATCGCTTAAGGCCGAATTTTATGCAAGCGCACGCGTTGACACTGACAAAGCATAGGATTAATATTGTGTACTGCGATTATTGTTGCATACGACTAAAAGTTTTGTTGTTGTTTTTTTTAAAGAAATGTCACCATGCTGTTGTGTTCATTGTTCGGTTTTGTTTATGAAAAAAAAATTGTATACTTTGTTGTCTGCATTTGTTGGAACTGTTTTGCTTCTTTCATTTTTTTAGGTATTTATGTACATAATATATATGTTTTTGCTCGTCTGCTAGGCTCTCGTTGGAGAGTGGCAGTATTGTTAAATAAATGAGGTTCCATAGCGCGCATCAATGAAGAAACAGAACACAAGTGCCCCCCTGCCCCCCCCCCCCCCCCTCCACCAGCACCCGAGCACCCACTAGCCCCAACCCTGACCCTTCTATGCCGAATAAAAGACTTCCAGTTTCCTTCTGTGTGACATTTTTTTGTAACATGCTCTGTGAATTTGAAAAAACAATCATACTGGCATGGGCCATTCGAGATGTCAAAATAATGGCATGCAGCATCTCTTTACATGCTCATTTGGCATTACAGGTGGTTAAAAGGAATACCATTAAGCTTAATTGCGAATGTGCACATAGGAAAAGCATTAAGGAACGTGTAGTGGCAAAAGTAATTCCTAATTAGGGAATGCAATATATGGACGTTATTCGCACTGATATTTATCAAGGGGTGTAAGGGTGCAATGCCACTGCTTCCACCCTGCAATAGGGTGTAAAGGTGATGAAAACACCCCAGTGCATTGTCCCCGTAGAAGGGTGTTATAACCAACCGAAGCACCATCTTTGAGGGTGTACTGGCACTCTGAAGCCACTTTTTTTCAAGGGTGCATGGGTGTTAGTTATAGACATGCGAAAACACCTAATAAGGTGTTTTTGTTTTTACAGTGTACCGTTGCGTTTCAAAGGGAAAGCTCCTATACTTCATCCATCCGCAGCACTCCACTTGTATGCTCGGTCGCTCCTGTCGACGTCACCCAGCCCGGAAGAATGCAACAATCTTGACGTTTCTCTTCTTAGCATTATATGGCAGTCATTGTTGTCTAGGTATTTTTGTTGTTCTGTATTTAACAATTCAGTTGATTCACAGGGAAGGAAAGACGCTGTATCTGTCACAGTTGTGCATTGGACACCTGCCCCGCGCAATAGAGTAAGGGAGAAATATGGGAGTGAAATTGGGAAGAGAGAAAGAGGAGCTGTATTGGAGGGCGTTGGAGTAATTTCGACCATCTGGGGACCTTTAATATGCACTGACATCACACAGCATACGAATGCTTCTCCGTTTCTCCACCATCGAAACGCAGCTGCTGGCGGTCGTAATCGAACCCGGGAAATTCAGCTCAGTAGTTGGGTGTCTTTACCACTCTACGACAGTGGCGGGGCTTGTCCTGCACTTCCAGTTCACGATTCAGTGTGTTGTTTTGTATCTATCGATCGATGTTATGTTGTAGTTACGACTTCGGCTTTTGATTTTCTACGCTCTCTGTTCGTGTCCAAATCCCCTATAACAATGACTCTCATGACAGGTGTAAAATATTTTAAACTAAAAATTTTACACATTCGTAGGCACTTTTGCACTGTTCTGAGCAAGAATACTTGTACAATTAGTCGGCCTCAGTGACCTTTGTTTGAGCGTCTTTTTGTGTTATTTCGTGTTAAAACTTGCTGTTTCTTTGTGGAAAAAAACGGCGTGTTCGGAGGAAAATATCTCTAACATACCAAAGACATTTCAGTGTTTTTATTCACCAAAACCGCTATGCATACAACCCAGCGTTTTGAATATCTAGAACTTCTAAGGTAAACAAGAAAATCCGCATGTAAATAACATGGTGAAGAGGCGCCGTCCCACAGGGTCATTTTTAGCAAGCACTCGGGCTACGTCCGGCGCGGAATTGAGTTCCCGACTTGACATCGGCTTTCAGCGCTCGTCTTTGTCCTCGGCCACTGCCGCGCTTGCGTTGTAGCCAGAGACGAGAATAGTGAGATGGAATAGCAATATTGCGGCATTGTTGCGTAAGCATTGATTGATACCAGATGGGAAAGTGGACACTTGTCTTGGCCCTATACTGCAGCAATAAACAAGCGCTTGGCGCTTTTGCTATAGACAATCCACGAGGATGCAGAGCTAGGCGGGTTTTTATATGCATGCTAGAAATATAGTGCAAAAAGGAGGACTGTGGAAGGAAAGGGACACATAGGAAGCGCGCAAGTATATTCGTCTACTTTTTTTTTTGCCAGGCATGGGTTTGCGAAACGTTTTCTCAGAAATTATTAGAAAATGCAGAAAAGGGAGCAAGGTTTGGTTATATGACTCCTGCGACCATTTTACTTTTCACAGTAACTCAAGAGGGCAAAGCGCTCTATCGTACAAGTTTTTCCGCCTGATTGCTATTTTAATCATCGCTATCTGAAAGCGTCGTAAGAAATTTTATGCACTTTTGGCGTAAAGAAATAACCTCCCACATAATAGGACGCAAAAGGTTCAGGTTATTTTAAGAAGAAAAAAGGTGTTATGGAAAACAACAACAAAACTAAGATTTCGTAAAGCTACTGTACTTTTGATTGAAAAGTACAACTTTTTTATGCTCCTGATAGCGGATATAAATATTTGTTGTGAACTAAAAAAAGCGCGTGCGGTAAATGGAGAGAGCACTGGGTGTTCTATCGACGTGAAAGATAAAGCAGATACTTCGCACCAAAGAGTCTTTTAAAAGTTATGTACGTTTGCTTTAGACATTATCCTACGGCCTTCATCTGAGATGTCCTGACTTTCGTTCGTTGAGACTGCTCTGTGCACATTTCCGTCCCATTAGCATATTTTGCTAGTCATGACGGAGGCATATTCGCAAAAACGATGAGAACCGATGAAATATGTACGTACCCTGAATTTTATGCCTTTTATAGTAAGTTTAGATGACTTACGAAACGTGAGGCAGGCACTGCGCCTTCCTTTAACCCAAAATCAATCTAGAGACGCTCTTGTCTGACTACTGTTCCGGAGCAACAGTGTTCGATCCCGATGGCTAGCGTCTGCGTTTCAATCCAAGCGAAATGAAGGCTGCTGTATGCTGTGCGATGTCATAGCACTCTTAAGATCCCGAGGTGGTCTAAAATACTCCGTAATCATGCAATAAATTAGTGCACATCTTTCTCTCTTTAAACTTTCAATCCCACCTTCCTTGCAGCGCGGTTGACGTCTCCACAAAAAAAGCGTGACAGATACTGGGCCTTCACTTTCCTGTGAACCAATTATCATTACAGACGTTTTACACTTTGCGAAACTCTGGGAGTGTTTCAGTGCCAAACATTTTTGCAATTGTAATGTGGCGTTAATGACGTTATCGCATCTACTCGCTTAAGAATTGTAATTTCTGTTACTCTTTGTTCCTACTCTACAGGTTCAGGTCAACGGCCTCACTGGAGACGTTCGTATCGGTGACCAAGGTAGCAGGAAAGACTTCACGTTGGAACTTGTCAAGCTGCGCGCCAATGGCTTCGCAAAGGTCAGGACTTTTCTTTCCTATCGGAGCACCGCGCTTTATTTTTACAATCTTTCCAATTCACCTCGTTCGTACATATTTACGCCTCCTTGTAGGCTGCGCTGAGCTTCGTTGTAACTAATTTCGGCGCAAATAATTAGCGATTATTAAGCGAGACGCTGTAATGAAAGCGTTAAATTGTGAGACGTTCGGAACAGAAAGAGTCCTGCACATTATGAATAGTAGGCTTCAAAGCAACTATGGGCTCAACTTTGTAGTACTGAACAGAGTTGTTGCCTTATGATGTCAGGGTTATAGGGCTCTTTTCGGGGTGGAGAGCAGAAATCACACACGAAATAGGGCCAGTAACCAATTTAATCAGAGCTGAATGCCCCCGCCCACCCGACGGTGTTGAGGTTGCTTCTGGACGCCACTGCGATGATCCGGTGCTTGAGGTGGGAGATGATGGCCATAGCTACAGGTAGCGATGATGGTGACGGTGTACACGGCGAACTCAATAGGCGCGCCGCGAGCCGTCTTCGTATCTTCAGGCCGTCATCCCTCGGGAGACGCGGCTGGCTTGACCGGCTCAAAAGCGTCTCTTGTTCCTCTTTGCCCCACCCTCCTTCTGTTGCTTTCCTTGTCACCTCGGGTCCTTTGTTCCCGTTCCCGGAACCGTCGCTATCCCCGAAACAGCGCACGTGTAGCAGTCATTAGAGCGCCTTACCCGCTTTCCAGCCTGTCATTCCGCGACCCTTCTCGTATCCGGCTTTCGGACAAAAGGCGACACGAGCAGACAAAATTGTGGAGAGGTCAGTGGTTTCCGGAACACACGCGAAACCCGTTCCCAAGTTCCGGCACAGGAAATTTAGCCATCACACCTTTTTCACTAATATCTATCACAAGTGGCATGTTTTGTCATGATTTATTATGCACTTGATGACAGTGCTTCTGTAACAGACTGAGCTGAAGCATACAAAATCATATAAACAGTCCATACCTGGATCCAACTCTGCAAAACATTCTTGGGATACGGGGAAGCAAGGTCGATTTGTTGAAGTACTGATTACGGATTTCCGAGTGACACACTGCAGCATTACAGTATAACTTAATGAGATATTCAGATTCTTAAATCTTTTGATAGCGCTCTCTCGAAGCGCTGCAAGCTCGACCAATCACTCGTGTTTATGCTCCAGCTGTTTAGCTTCTTTACCTGGGCGTTATTCCCCCCCCCCCCCCCCATATACACACAGACGCACACACTCAATCTCTTTGTGTTTGCGTTCGACTGATGAAGACATCTTTACCGAATGCGTGCATTACCAGCAAAGGCGTGAAGCAGGAATTATTAGCGAATTTCCCTAACTTCATGCGCTATTTGAGACAGCGACGGCTCTTTTCGAAACACATGGCTCTCTTTGCGCGATAAAGCGTGTTGCGACACTGAGTGAGTTGAAAATTCGGCTCCGGTCCGGGGTCGGGTTAATAGACCTGTTCCAGACATGTTTATGCAAATATTCATTTCCAGGGTGGTGTCTTTATTCACAATGCCTTCCCGGGCCCACACCTTTAGCATTGTTCGGATGGACATTCAACGTGATCCTTCCACAAATATCTGTCCTGTTATCAATGCTTTTTCTTAAAGCTTATTAGATTACTGTAAAAAAGCTTGTACATGCGTTCCTGCTACTAAATCTTACAATAAAGGTTAATATAACTCATTGAGCAGCAACAACTAAGTTCTATATGCCGCTAGTTCTTAGTCAGCTTTGAGGTATGTCTGAATGCGCTTTCACTGCGTGTTTCACGGTACTTCATATACCGCCAGCCATAACCAATCCAACTCTTGCATATGTTTTAATGTGAGGCAGCTCCAGTTACAGTGTGCCAAAATAATTAAAGTTTACAAAAGTATCCATAATACAATTGCTTTTGCAATACGACATTCTAGTACTCATGTCCAGTATCGTTAAGGTTTTCTTTGTTTTGTCTTTTCCTGCGTATCCGTCTAATTCCCAAGAAGTGTTGAGTAAAATAATTCCTGGCGTCAATTCAGTGAGAGGTTACATTAAAACAATCGCGCATGTAAGACCGAGCGCAAGACAAAAAATGAGCGAGGCCTCAGTGTATTCGGCGAGTCCGTGGCTCTATCTACAGTGAAATAGAATATGTTCACTGTACTCTCGAGGCGTCCGGTATTGACATTTATGATTGAAAAACATATGCCAGTCCCTCCCGGATGCTGTGAAGGGACGTCTCCTTAATATAATAGGGGGCGAACGCTTTCAATACGACCAAATTGCGGACACCTTTGAGGTCCATAGGGCGTCGCGTCTGTGTGCGCTTGTTTTATGCGAAGCATATTAACGTAGGTTTCGGGACTTCGCGCGACGCCCGGCGGTGGCAACCATTCACCCTGAAGTGGGGTCACGTGACATGACGTCACGTGATGACGTCACACCGGCTGCAGATGGGGCCTCATATCGCGCCGTCGGTCGCCTCCCGGCGGTGGCCACCATTGACCTTGAAGTGAGATCACATGATGTGACGTCACGTGATGACGTCACACCGGCTGCAGATGGGGCCTTATAACGTAAAGTCCCTTGATAATTTGAAAGTAGCGACACTCTCCTCCGCGCCGCGCTTTCCTCCTCGATTCTCCTCGCGCGGCGGCGGCGAGCGCTGCGCACGACACGCTTTTTCCCCCTGACGCCCGCCGGCCGGCCGCAGCAGTGAGTGAAGCGCGAGCTTTCGGGCCAGGTCTGCGCTCCAGGAGTGCACAAAATTTTTGAAAAATTGCGAGAAAAGCATTGAGAATGCCTATAGTAAAGTTCATGAATTGATTGCTTTCTTCTTAGAACGGTTTGAATGGGGAATACTGATAAACAAAGCTTTCAGGCGAGTTCTGTGCTACAGACACTTTTTAAGTCTCATGATAAGGTTTTACTTTGTGCACTTAATCTAGTACTGCCTCTGACTTTATGTTTGTTTTTTTTAGAGCGTGAAATCTGTCACCGCGGTAAAACTTCAGAAAACGATCCAGGCTGGTGCTTTGAGCTTCAAGATTAGAGAAGGTTAAAGCAGGACTTAGTCTATTTCGCTACTGTCAAGCTATCTCTCTAAGCATAGTATATGTCACGTGATCAACCATGAGATTGGATTATTGGTTAATTGTACATGTATTTCAATCAATTACTGGGCCAAATTAATTGATAGTTAGTAAATTGCAATTAAAATCTAAATTTTAGCTGCAACACCGAACCGTATACCGTTGGAAAGCTTAGGCCAAGTGTAATGGCACTGTGCTAGTTAGCGATCCGCGATAATCTGCGTTCATTAGTTATATTTCGTATAAAACGAAATTTTGAGCTGTTCCTTGCTGCTTCGAGGCAAGGAACAGGTTAGCCACGGCAGTCTTGATATGATGCTGATGGAGGGATTAAATAATTTTATGAGTACGCGGCCACTCACTGACTTCGCGTGTGGTTAAAAGACAGCAGGGTACACTGGGAGAAGTGGTGGGCCCTATTGCCGATACACTGAAGTTCTGGGGCAAGCATGCTGTGGTCTCATGTGCTGTGTAAAAGAGCTTGATTTCATTGAACGCAACAATCAAATAAAAAAATTACAAGGTGCACATAGGTCTTCAACGTGCGGAAATGAGAAAGCATATAACTGCCAATTCATTAACTATCGCTAGCCTATCTATCACTATATCTACTAATGCCAGAGACCTATCGTAACTGTCACTATCCGCAACGAACACTATCACCTCACTATCGGGGCCTATTACTATAATTTACTATTATTATCCGTAACAGTCACCATCATTACCTATCACTATTCATAACCATCACTATTTAATCTGATGCCGTCCCATGACCCATTGATATACTTCAATTTTCATTGACTTACGTTGTCAGTCATATCTCTATTATCTCATAATATCTGACGAGACAACTATACATTGACTTTTAATTCGTATACTTTCTTGTTTTCTCATAAATGGAGGTGGGAAAAGATCAAGCCACAGAAATAACTGACTACTGTCAGCGCGAGGTTCATGTCTCTGTCGAGGAGGCTTCCTTTACTTCAGGACAGGTTGGTGAGAGAAAATTGATGGAACTGCGTTTGGTCTGTTTTTTTGTTTCGAGTTCGTGTAATATTGGCGGCTCAAACTGGTCTTCAGTGAAATGTAGCTAGAACAGAGAGCGATGAGATAATTACTCAGACTAGGTGAAAAAAAAAAATCTTGCATACAATTGAAATGAGTAATATGTTACAGTGTTAAGAATTGTTGCTCGCAAAATGTTCCCCTATTTTTACATAATAACTGTAATCATCATTGATTGTTTAAGTTTCGTAAATACAGAAAATTGATGCAATGATTCCGACTGATTTTACATCGATGGGATAACTTTTCTCGCAATAAATGAATACGCGGAATCGCGCTTTTAGAGCTCCAGATTTCAAAGCGAAGGTAACCTGCCAACGCCTTGTAGTCATGGTCAAAGAGAAGTGTGTGATCATATGAACACCTCCTGCACATTGGCCGTATCCCTGATAAAACGAACGCATATTTTTTTAACCCACGCGTGCGTCGAAGCATGGCAAGACACATTCAAGAATTGAAAAAAAAAAAATGCCATACGACCTAACTAGTGCAGATTACCCGCAATACCTCGGGTTTACTTGCCAAACAGTTTTTCAGGGCCAGCATTCAATGCTCCCGAGTAACCGACGCACACTACAAGTAAAAGCTGGAAAGGCTAGCTCCTCTACAAGCCCGAATTTTGATTTTTAGTGAAGGAGGCCAAGGATCCTAGCATAATCGCGACAAATGCAATCGAGAGACTGTAATTTTCCAGTTATTTCTGACAGCAAAAAGCAGATTATAGCGCCCTGTTTCTCACTGTACAGAAGTCGAAGCGTGTTAAATGATGGAGCCTTGGAGCCTCGCAGAATATTCAGCATGCTGCAGAGGACAACCTTATATTTATACAATGAACATGCTGCCGCCGCAAAAATATTGAGCAGCAAGCAGGAATAAAAAACGCAGCGTCAGGTGACGCGTTATTACGGGGAGTGAGAAAGGCACTCGACGTCGCAAACAACTCTGTTGTTTCTAGGAATAAACGTCTTTCGACTAATCTTGTGAATCCATTGACTCGTGCGCGAGCCGTCACGCTTGCCTTGAGATATCATGAATACCGCATAACCATCTTCAGGTCGCTTGCTGCAGTTGTACGCGCAACAGCACGGCATAGAGCTTGCACGCTGCAATAAAAGCACAGCGCGCAATATTCGCTCGCCGAGACTGGGGGAAAAATGGCGCGAAGGAAAAAGAAAACACAAGGAAAACGCCGGACGCGCGTCGGTTTCCAATGGCAACGGCAGGGAGACCAATCGTCGCTCAGGAAATCGGGCGGAGAGCCGGCCTTCAGCGAAGGGGCGCGCAAGGGGCGAGGAGGAGGCGAGGAGGTAGCGCGGCGGCGGCAAAGTTCAATCGTTGGCGTAACTTTCAAAGTATCAAGGGGCTTTATTATAACGCGCCGTCGGACGTCGCCCGGCGGAGGCCGCCACGCTTCGGTTCGCGCCGTCGCGCGCGACGCGGCGGCGGCGCCATCATCGCTGCATCACGTGGTATGTGACGTCACGCCAGGGATGAAGCGGCGCGCGCCCGCCGTCGCGTCAGTCTCTGTGCCCGCAACCGCGCCAGCGTCTTTGCCCCGGGCGTGTATGCGTAAGTGAAGTGCAAACCAAGAGTCATGCATTTACGGACCATAAGAGTGTGTTTGTCGGGCTGCAAAGAATAAAGTACGACGATTAACGTAAAACCACGTCTCCGTTACTTAGCCCCATGCACACTGAGGCAGCTGCTTAACATGCTTCGCATCCACTGGGCTTAAATTTGATAAGCCTCCAATTTTTTTTTCCGCATTAGCTTTTGGCATGTGGGTAAATATAACACGTCACACAAACGCCTTTCAAATATTAGCTGTGGTTCAATAACTTGTGAAAGAAATGCTTACGGCATTCAATAGCGACTCCTGACAGTCGTTTTCAGCAGCCCTGTAGAGAACGCAATTAGGCGTCATGTTACCCTCAGTCCATGGAGGTAAAAATCGATTCTGTCCGCGTGTGGACATAACTGTGTTTTGCGCCGCTGTTGTCGCATTTGTGTCGAAAGCCGGGATCGCGATGGACCTTTCTCGCGTCTGACGTGAATATTTATTCGTTTCCTTCGCAAACTTAAAACGAGAGAGAAAAAAATACTTAGCCGCTCGGACTAAACCTTGTCCAGAGACAGAATAGTGATCACAGTCGCATTTAGCTGTCGTGGAGAGTTCGTGCATTCATCTACGTTACCGATCTAGCTCTCTTTCGTCACTGTTCTCATGCGTGCTGTTAAATCTACCATAGGGTAAAGTGCGGACACTGTTCACGACGAGAGTACCTATACAATCGTGCGAAGATCGAGACAAACCTATGTCGTTATTGTAACTAGGCCATTCGTAGCTGTTGCAACGTCATGGGTTGGGCAACCTTAGCGTTTCGCCATTTTCCGTAGGCCGGTGAAAGGGACCCGTGGGTCCAGCGCTGTCCGCTTTAGGGAGCACTTGACACGGCATGAAAGCGACTTGCGTGCAAGCATACGGTAACAGGAGCATTACTTAGATGAACGCTGCACAATACAGAACACACAGTGCCTGCGGCATCCACGTATATCTTGTTTGGAAGAAAGGAAAGTTGGCCAAGCCTCGAAAGAATTCCATAGTCGGAGAACAAAGACTGGGTCTTTTGAGCTCTCCATAGGCGTCTGACAATCTTGATCATGGTTCTACAGAAAGTGGCATAGAATGCCTGCTTCGAGGAAAACCTAGCCTCAATTGACGTGGTCGCGCAAATTCTTTTGGCTGTGCGCGGGTACGCCTTCGGCCTGCGTGGTCCTTTCTGCTTTCCTTAATGCGCCCTCAAATGTGTGAGTTATATTTATCTTTCATTAAGCGCTCCCTCAACGACTGTCATCCCCGAAGATGACTAAAAGAACGGTCTTAGTTCTACAGCAGCTGCGTTTATTGACCTTTGACACAGAGGCCGTCCAAATGTTATTAAATTACCTATATCACTCGTATCACTAGCGTATAAGTTGATGGCATATTTTGCCCCTCAGTATGCACCGACGTAAGCACAGGACTACGTGACTAAATATGTTTACGCGATAGTCACTCTGTTGGACAAATAAAATTTCTCTCTCTCTCTCTTTCTCTTAACAAAACTCTGGTCTAACACGCAGAACTGAAAATGGTGAGAACTGTGTTAAAATTGCAGGATGCTAACCACAGGTCGATAAAACGAAAGCCTTTAGGACTGGTTCTACTGTCGTGTTTAATCGACAGAACTGTTCGTATTTTAAACACAATTATTCAACGCTTCTGTAGCAGATGTCGACAATAGCTCAGCTTGTATGATATAATGCTTTTTTCAGTACTTTTTATTCATTTGTTTCTTCTTTAACGTATATAGGATCTACTTTATATACGCTGAACACAATGCGCTGCCTTATACTTACTTGCATCAAATGATAATGATCGAATACCGCTCGCCCATCGCCCTATATCCCGTGAATAGACGCATCTGGTACGATGGTCCGCGTATGAGCGGGGATTGGTTTGCAGGAAGGGAAGGGCAGAGTATCTATCACACGTTTTTCTGTGGGCATGTACCTGACACGCATCGTAAGTAAAAGGAAGAAAGTGAGAGAAAAGGAAAAATAGAGAAATAGGAATTCTAGAGAAGGTCTATGAAGTAATTTTCACTACCTGGGAAGCTTTATCGTGCACTGAAGTAGCAGAGCAGACGAACAACTCTCATTTCCCTCCACCGAACAGCAGCCGCCGGCGCTCGGGTTCGGTTTGGTTTGGTTTGTGGGGTTTAACACCCAAAACGACTCAGGCTATGAGAGATGCCGTAGTGGATGACTCCGGAGATGTCTACCAACTGCTCTTTAACGTTCACTCATCGCAGCCGACACGGGTGCCTTGCCTTTCGGCTCCATCCAAAAGTCAGCTGCGGTTTGGCTGGTTGTTAAACCTGGAGTTACGCGAGAGCTATCTGCATGGAAACGCTTAGGTTCGGCTTGAAAGTAAAGGCATGGTTTTTGCGCAAAGTAATTTACTATATGGTTTTAGTTTTATTTATGCCACAAGGGGCACTTTGGAACGCTAAAGTGGGATGAGGTGAAAGCGTTTGTTGCTTGGTGGTTTGATGCCCTCCACTATGGCACCTCTTTCTCTCTATTTTCACTCCAACCTTCATCTTCTCTCTTAATACTCGGTTAAAGTGTCTGCGGAAATATGTGAGACCTTAACCGAGTAGTAAGAAGAAAGAGGTAGGTGGCCGAGAAAATAGAGAGAAAGAGGTTGAGGCGGATAACTGTGAGGGTGGGGGCTGCTCCTGGCCCTATGTTGCTGGGAATGGTAGGTCACTGCCGCTTGCGGCGGGGGCTAGCATGCCACCACATTGTTATCTGTTGTAGGCCGTCATTTCACCCGCTCCGTTTTGGTGGCAGACGATGGCGGTTTGGCGCGCGTCTTTCTCTCTTCTTTTTCTTTCTTCTCCATTTTCTCTTCTATCCGCACGAGGCATCGGAGGTGGCTCGGCTACAGGGCCAGTAGCAGGCCCTTGAATTTTCTTTTTCATTCAGTCGCAACAAAAACAACAAACTGTGACAGACGCTGCTCGTTTTCTTTCCTGTAAACCAATTTAAAACGCCGCTTATGCCTCCTGTACTGCGTCTGCCTCTACATGCTGTGTGGTGCGGCGTTCCAGGAAGCTCCAAATGGAAGGCGCCGCACGGAACCTGGATCGAACTTCCAGAGGGGTACACTTCGTATATGCGTGAATCGCCTGGTGACGTCATCACCGTCGTGACGTCATGACCTGTTGTGCTGTCATGATGACGTCACATTCGATCATGATTTCAGCGCATAACGTAACAACGTGATGCCGTCATAGCGAGTCATTGTCATTACCCTAGTCATGCCTAATTAGTACTAGTTACTAGTTAGTCATTAGCTAGCCCTGGTTAGGGACTAGATGCCTGGGGTTTAGCAATGGTTAAACCTGGTAGAGAACGAAGCGGAGTAGAGTAGGCTCAAGTGTATTGCAACCACGATCAAGGTGCGATAGTGCGATCACGGCGAAGAAGCGAAGTGGCTGGCGTAGTGTAGCTCTCGCTTCCAAAGCGGCGCCCGACGCCGGGATTCGATACCGCGTCTTTGGCCACAGTAGTCGAGTGCCCTAACCACCGCGCCACTCCGGGTTTCAAACAGGGCACTCCAGTACAGTGGTCAGGCATCTAAGCAGATCTGACATTACCTTCTTTTTCACTTCTTCGCGGCGGCGTGCTCACCTGTAATGTCTCCTTTCCTGCTGTCCGAAAATCGGCGACAGCGGTGAGTTATGAATCTGCCGGAGCTCTGCGCGGTGGCGCACACAAGCACTGTGGCCATGGTTGCCACGGAGACGGCGAGCTGGACAGAAGAAGCAAAAGGACAAAGCGCTAACGACACATTCACAAGAAAGAGGACACGGACAAGCGCTCACTGACAACTGATCTTTTATTGAAGGAAAAACACACAATATATAGGCACACCGTGGCGGCGCTAATCAGATGCAGCAAACGTCAAAAGGTGAAAGGACCATAAAAGCGATAAAAGACAACAGTCATAAAACGATAAAAACAGTTATGATGGATGGTTCGGAAACAACAAACTGATCTATGACACGTGGTATATAGGGCCCAATGCAACATGAAGACAATCAAAAAAATTGATCAAAAAAAATAAAACTGACAATCACATTTTTTTTTCTTCCAGAAATACGACTAAAAGGAAAATCTTCAAGCGCTCTAGCATAGTAAAGATATTAGTTTATTCAAGTCATCAGGCATGCTCATCTTAATGCGACTCTAAAATTCATGCGCGAAAATCAACCGCGCCCTTCTAAAAAAGAGAACTCGCTCTGATACAGCACTTTGGACGGTTCGCTAACGCAATCTAGACCTTTCTTTATTATGAAGAAGGCTTCTTTCAGCTCACGAGCTACATTGTCTCGACTTTATGCCTGTTTGCGACTTTATGACTGTTTGCGTGTCGCATGTCACAACCAAGACCCGGAATGGATCGCCGAGAAGTTTCGAGCATACAGGAAGCTTGCAGCTCAGGCTGTGGAGTTCTGGTGGCGTCACATGTTGAACAACACTCCTAAGAACCCCACAACGAAGGAACGCAGCGGGGAATTGAAAGTTCTTGGGCAAGCAAAAATCCCTGACGAAGTTAGCAAGGTTCTTTCGAAGGGACCGAAGTTCAGCCTCGAACCTGCGAATGTGGCCCATGAGCTTCTATCATTGAATAGGGGCGTTGCGGGGAAGGCGTCGCCTGAAGACTGCGAGAGATGCCTGCTGGACGGTGTAGATGCTCTGTCAAGAACAGTTCCGAAGAGAGCCGCAGGCAGCCGATCTAAGATGAACACCGTCGTCACTTTCTTCAAGGAAAGCGGTATGCGGCTAATGCAAGCCGATAAGGAAGGAGGCTTCGTGGTGGTCCCGCCAGGCATCTACAAAGAAAAGGCCTGCCGTGCTGTTGAAAAGAATTTCGCTCCAACAAGTCTCAAGCCAGCAAAAGTAAAATCACGGGCAGTCTCCATCTGTAAAAACCTTGAACTGGACAAGATAGCGAATGCTATAAGCAAATGTAAGGAAAATACGCTAAGCATCTTTTTCACGGCCAAGACTCATAAAGAAGAAGTTCCGTTTCGTTGCATTGTTAGTGAGCGCGAATCTTGGCAACGACATATAAGCCAATTTCTCTTAAAACACCTGAACTCGCTTGAAGTAGAGGATCCTTTGCTACTAAAAATTCAACTGATGTGATAGGTCTCTTACAGTCCTGTGGAACTGTAGGCAGTTTTTTCTCAGTAGATGTTAAAGATCTTTTTTATGCTATTCCACACAAAGAGCTGTTTGTAGCTGTTCAGGCTTGTATTGAAAAGACAGGTGTTGTGCGCTTCCAGAATGCATCCGGCATGTGAATAGAACGGTTCCTTTCCTTGTTAGAATTCTATCTTAGCGCCACTTTGGTCCGCTTTGAAGATCAGGTCGACATACAAAAAAAAAAAGGAGGTATTTGCATAGGTTCTTGTGTTGCTCCTGTTTTAAGTAACATTTTTTTGTCAGCCATTGACTCAGTTATTGACAGTAATTTTGACAAAAGGAAAATTCTGGAAGTGTTTAGGTATGTAGATGATTTTCTAATAGTGTTAAACAGACAGGACCCATCGACTTACAAAGGCACTATAAATGAAATTCTAGAAATGTTTAAAAAGTGTAGCCATGGCTTGGAGTACACCTTTGAACTTCCAGAAAGCAATAAGCTACAGTTTTTGGATTTAGAACTCTCCTTTGCACAAGGAGTTTGCTGGATGTACCATCCCAGAGCAGAAAAATCGCTTTTATCTTACGAATCGGCCCACTCGAAGACTGTAAAAAGAGCCATAGCCACATCAGTCTTGGGATCGTCTTTAAAGAAGTCGTGTGAACATTGCATGCAAAGTGGCTTTGAACTTCAGATTGAAAGGCTACATAAGGCAGCCTTCCCACAGACCAGTTATATCTGCTGTAGTTGAGTCCTTGATCAAAAAAGTAAAAGGTACGGGAGGTAGGACCACTCAAGAGGATTCTAGAAGGGTTAAGCCTGTAGTTGTGCCCTATTGTCATCGCACGGCGCACAACCTGAAGAAGGTCGCAAATAAATTTAGTCCCAGTAGTATTTTCTGCCCCTTGCAAGCTGGCTTCCCTGTGCGCTCGGATTAATAACCCGAGACCAGTGAAGGAAACATGTGGAACACGCCATGCCCAACCATATGTCGGCTGCACGGAAGGCGTTGTATATCAGATCCCACTCACTTGCGGTAAGGTATACATCGGCCAGACTGGGAGATGTTTGAACGAGCGTTTGAGAGAGCACGAGCGATCGCTTGAGAATGGCACTGGATCTAATCTGCCAATTCATTGCAAGAAGTGCAAATGCATGCCTATACTAAAAGAAACTTCTGTACTAGATAAAAGTCGAGACAATGTAGCTCGTGAGCTGAAAGAAGCCTTCTTCATAATAAAGAAAGGTCTAGATTGCGTTAGCGAACCGTCCAAAGTGCTGTATCAGAGCGAGTTCTCTTTTTTAGAAGGGCGCGGTTGATTTTCGCGCATGAATTTTAGAGTCGCATTAAGATGAGCATGCCTGATTACTTGAATAAACTAATATCTTTACTATGCTAGAGCGCTTGAAGATTTTCCGTTTAGTCATATTTCTGGAAGAAAAAAAAAATGTGATTGTCAGTTTTTTTTTTTTGATCAATTTTTATGATTGTCTTCATGTTGCATCGGGCCCTATATACCACGTGTCATAGATCAGTTTGTTGTTTCCGAACCATCCATCATAACTGTTTTGATCGCTTTTATGCCTGTTGTCTTTTATCGCTTTTATGGTCCTTTCACCTTTTGACGTTTGCTGCATCTGATTAGCGCCGCCACGGTGTGCCTATATATTGTGTTTTCCTTCAATAAAAGATAAGTAGTCAGTGAGCGCTTGTCCATGTCCTCTTTCTTGTGAATGTGTCGTTAGCGCTTTGTCCTTTTGCTAAAAAATGCTGCACCAACTAGCCCAACAAAAAGTCCTTCTGGACAAAAGAACCAGGATATGTTTCTCAATAGCCGTGCGTGGCCTAGTGGCTTCAGCCCTCCAGCTAGAATTAAGAGGAATAACGCGCTGTTCGGTTCCCGGTAGAGATGACAGATTTTGCTGTCCGTTCAGTGGCCGTTTTCTACACGGCGCGCAGAAGCCTAGAAAGGCTTTCGCAATAAACATTTTACGTCTTACATGAGGCGCATGAGACGATAGCTTGAAACCAGAGTATGACAGTGTAGTGTGGGGCGTACGGCACTTCGAGAGGCTTCTTCAATCGGCAGATACTAGAAAATCGGCAAATGATCCCATGAGGACATGAGCAAATGACGCGAGAATAAAAAAAAAATTGAGTTTTGTTGAATTTCGGAAACATGCGCAATTTTTTGCGCCAAGAAGACAGCAAGAAAGATGGCACGCGCCTGGAGCGACTGTCATTCGTTTGCTGCCTAGCTGCTTTTCGAGTATGAATAAAAATATGCATTCAAAGCATCTATGTATAACCGAAAGGCTTCATTGGGGCCAGTGTACTGCGTGGAATCTCTTTTGACCCGGTTGCTTCAAAATAAACAGTCCTGATTAATACAGTAAAACCTCGTAGCATTAGACGAATGTTGCTGTCGCGCTCTCAACGCAGATTGCGTTTCACAATATTAGTGTGCTCAGTTTCGGATACGTCTCCAAAACTCCAAAACACCTCTACCTGCACGAATAATAATAATAATAATAATAATAATAATAATAATAATAATAATAATAATAATAATAATAATAATAATAATAATAATAATAATAATAATAATAATAATAATAATAATAATAATATAATAATCAATCAATCAATCAATCAATCTTTATTTAATGTGCGCAGGAACAACCATGTGGTCTTTGTGCTGCAGCACTAATAAAAAAAAGAAACAAAAATGAAAAAGCACTAACATGTTTACACACACAGAGAGAACACAAAAAAAAGAAATAAATAATACATGAAATGAAACTGAGACGAAAAGTATCACGGAAAGTAAGCAAACAATGAGTAGCATCACTTATATACACAGTGAGAGAATTTTTTAGCACACCAGGAAATAAAGAAAAAAAAAAAAGAACGGTAGATAGAAGAAAAAAAACAACAACAAATAACTGACATTGATTATAGTAATATAGAAATATACATAAAATAAACAACCCTTCCAGGCGCAACAAGTGCATGGTACTTAAAACACAGGCTAGAAATACAGAATAATACAATAAAGAAGTAAAATTAAACAAGGGACAGTAAGATTCGAATATAAAGTTTAAAGTTGAAATACAAGTAAGAAACGGATAAAAAGTAGTTCACGATACAGACATCACTGAACAGGAGAAAAAGCAAAAAGTGAAGTAAATACAATTTAAGGCTAGAAAGTGGGAGTTATATGTGATAAAGTACTATTTAGAATACAACGCTACGAACATTCAATGTAAATGAACAGAGCGAGTTTTGGAAGATGTCAAGGTGAGGACAAAAAGAGTTAAATAACCAGTGCATCCTGTCCAGAGGGGAGTGGGAATGAAGAGGAGAAACCTGAAATGGTCTGAATTCCCTCAAGCTCTTTCGCGGAACGCGCAGTAGGATGTACTCTAAGAGCTGAGGGCACATAATGTGGCCATGAAGGAGTTTGTACAGAAATATGATATCAAGTCTGATACGACGGCAGTGAAGGGAAGGAAGATTCAGTTGGGCGCTCCTGGTGGAGCGAGAGGGGGAAGTTGCGCAAGGAAAGCGATAATGAAATATCCGTAAAATTTTTTTTTGTACTCTGTCAACCTTGTCCAAGTTCGATTTGCAAGTGCCATTCCAAACAACCGACGCATACTCCAAGACCGGCAGGCATATGGACAGGTACAATTTTAGGAACGGAAGTGGAGTATGGAACTCTCTCGGAAGTCTGCAAACGAATCGGAGTGTGCGCATAGCCCGCTGAGCAATGCGTTTAGTGTGAGAGGAGAAGCTGAGGGTGCAGTCCAAAAGTACACCAAGGTCATTGATTTCATCAACCCTGTCCAACAGCACAGAATTCACACAATAATGGTAGAGAAAGCTATGTGTTTTACGAGTAAAGGACGCAACCCTAGTTTTGGAAGAATTGAGGGTAAGTCGATTCATCGCACACCAATCAGAAAAAGCAGATATGTCCGATTGCAACAACACGCAATCTTGAAAAGAATGTATTACCTTGAATATTTTTATATCATCAGCATAAAGAAGAAACGAGGAGTTCTTTAATAATAATAATAATAATAATAATAATAATAATAATAATAATAATAATAATAATAATAATAATAATAATAATAATAATAATAATAATAATAATAATAATAATAATAATAATAATAATAATAATAATAATATTAAAAATAATCAATCAATCTTTCAATCAATCAATCTTTATTTAATGTGCGCAGGAACAACCATGTGGTCTTTGTGCTGCAGCACAAATAAAAAAAAAAAGAAACAAAAATGAAAAAGCACAAACATGTTTACACACACAGAGAGAACACAAAAAAAGAAATAAATAATACATGAAATGACAGACGAAAAGTATCACGGAAAGTAAGCAAACAATGAGTAGCATCACTTATATACACAGTGAGAGAATTTTTTAGCACACCAGGAAATAAAGAAAAAAAAAAAGAACGGTAGATAGAAGAAAAAAAAACAAATAACTGACATTGATTATAGTAATATAGAAATATACATAAAATAAACAACCCTTCCAGGCGCAACAAGTGCATGGTACTTAAAACACAGGCTAGAAATACAGAATAATACAATAAAGAAGTAAAATTGAACAAGGGGCAGTAAGATTCGAATATAAAGTTTAAAGTTGAAATATAAGTAAGAAACGGATAAAAAGTAGTTCACGATACAGACAGCATTGAACAGGAGAAAAAGCAAAAAGTGAAGTAAATACAATTTAAGGCTAGAAAGTGGGAGTTTTAAGTGATAAAGTACTATTTAGAATACAACGCTACGAACATCTAATGTAAATGAACAGAGCGAGTTTTGGAAGATGTCAAGGTGAGGACAAAAAGAGTTAAATAACCACTGCATCCTGTCCAGAGGGGAGTGGGAATGAAGAGGAGAAACCTGAAATGGTCTGAATTCCCTCATGCTCTTTCGCGGAACGCGCAGTAGGATGTACTCTAAGAGCTGAGGGCACATAATGTGGCCATGAAGGAGTTTGTACAGAAATAGGATATCAAGTCTGATACGACGGCAGTGAAGGGAAGGAAGATTCAGTTGGGCGCTCCTGGTTGAGCGAGAGGGGGAAGTTGCGCAAGGAAAGCGATAATGAAATATCCGTAAAAATTTTTTTTGTACTCTGTCAACCTTGTCCAAGTTCGATTTGCAAGTGCCATTCCAAACAACCGACGCATACTCCAAGACCGGCAGGCATATGGACAGGTACAGTTTTAGGAACGGAAGTGGAGTATGGAACTCTCTCGAAAGTCTGCAAACGAATCCGAGTGTGCGCATAGCCCGCTGAGCAATGCGGTTAGTGTGAGAGGAGAAGCTGAGGGTGCGGTCAAAAAGTACACCAAGGTCATTAATTTCATCAACCCTATCCAACAGCACAGAATTCACAGAATAATGGTAGAGAAAGCTATGTGTTTTACGAGTAAAGGACACAACCCTAGTTTTGGAAGAATTGAGGGTAAGTCGATTCATCGCACACCAATCAGAAAAAGCAGATATGTCCGATTGCAACAACACGCAATCTTGAAAAGAATGTATTACCTTGAATATTTTTATATCATCAGCATAAAGAAGAAACGAGGAGTTCTTTATCGCCGAGGAAACATCATTAATAAAAACGGAGAAGAGAAGCGGGCCTAGTACTGAACCTTGAGGAACTCCACTCGTTGCAGGGTAAACGAAAGAAGTCTGTCCATTGACACTGACAAAGCAGAAGCGATCAAGGAGATAGTTGCGTAGGAGGGCTACGAGTGAGACTTCAACGCCAGAGAGTAGAAGTTTTTCAAGAAGTAGTGAGTGAGTAACAACGTCGAAAGCTTTGCTCATATCACAGTACACAGTGTCAACCTGACCCCTCTGAAGGACTGCTGCAGAGCCATACGTCATAAACGTGACTAGGTTGGTAGAAGTAGAGCGACCCGACATGAAGCCATGTTGATTCGGTACTATGATATGTTTGAGATGGAAGGAAAGTACGCTGTGCAAAGCTAATTCGAAAAGCTTAGAGGTTGCACATAGAAGAGAAATCGGACGATAATTGGAAACATCAGATTTGTTTCCAGACTTGAAGACAGGAAACACGCGTGCCATTTTCCACACGCGAGGAAAGGCAGCATTTTTTAAACAGTTATTAAATATGGCAGTCAGTACTGGTACGAAGATATAACTGAAGGCTTTTATTATGGCAGCTGGAATGCCATCAGGTCCAGGAGACAAAGAAGGTCTCAGACGCTTAAGACTCTCACTTATCAACTCCTCGTCAAAGAGAATGGAATTAAATAGTTCACCAGATGGGAGGCAAACGGAATCACAATGTGGATGTTTGTAAACGGAGGAAAAATGTTGTGCAAAACTGTCGGCAACATCCCGAATTTCCGAACCCTGAGAGTCAACTAAGCTGATACTTAAATCTGATTTAATGGAACGCTTGCGAACGTAACGCCAGAACTGACTAGGACGATTTGAGGCATTCCTCTCTAAAGACTCAAGATAGGAGTCGTAGTCCCGCTTGTATAAGCGTTTGCAAAGAGAACGCACACGGCGAAACTCATCTGCCCAATTATGAAACCCAGGGCGTTTCGCCTTACGATGGGCCCGTTCCTTGAGCTTTAACGCCGTTATTAGTTCCCTTGAAAACCAGGAAGGTAACTTCCTACGCGTAGGAGTATGCAAAGGGATGTATCGACACATACCATCAAGAACTATTTCTGTAAAGCGACTGACTTGTCCATCTGAATCATTAATGTCATTTAAAAGGGACCAGTCGACGGAAGAGAAGAAATTGAAAAGACCGACATAATCACCACGTGCATACTCGAAGCGGGGCGAATTCCACACCCGATCTGAATTAGTAGAAGGTGAGGCAGAGAGAGCAGTAGTAACTAGAAGCGGAGGGTGAAATTTGTCACAGCGAGTCAGCGGTATGTCTGAACTCGAGACTCGAACACTTTCAAAATTCGATAGACAGATGTCAAGAATATTAATATTAATAATAATAATAATAATAATAATAATAATAATAATAATAATAATAATAATAATAATAATAATAATAATAATAATAATAATAATAATAATAATAATAATAATAATAATAATAATATAATCAATATTTATTTAATGTGCGCAGGAACAACCATGTGGTCTTTGTGCTGCAGCACAAATAAAAAAAAAGAAACAAAAATGAAAAAGCCCAAACATGTTTACACACACTGAGAGAACACAAAAAAGGAAATAAATATTACATGAAATGAAACTGAGACGAAAAGTATCACGGAAAGTAAGCAATCAATGAGTAGCATCACTTATATACACAGTGAGAGACTTTTTGAGCACATCAGGAAAGAAAAAAAAAGAACGGTAGATAGAAGAGAAAAAGAAACAACAACAAATAACTGGCATTGATTATAGTAATATAGAAATATACATAAAATAAACAACCCTTCCAGGCGCAACAAGTGCATGGTACTTAAAACACAGGCTAGAAGTACAGAATAATACAATAAAGAAGTAAAACTGAACAAGGGACAGTAAGATTCGAATATTAAATTTAAAGTTGAAATATAAGTAAGAAACGGATAAAACGTAGTTCAAGATACAGACAGCATTGAACAGGAAAAAAGCAAAAAGTGAAGTAAACACAATATTAAGGCTAGAAAGTGGGAGTTATATGTGATTAAGTACTATTTAGAATACAACGCTAGGAACATCCAATGTAAATGAACAGAGCGAGTTTTGGAAGACGTCAAGGTGAGGACAAAAAGAGTTAAATAACCACTGCATCCTGTCCAGAGGGGAGTGGGAATGAAGAGGAGAAACCTGAAATGGTCTGAATTCCCTCATGCTCTTTCGCGGAACGCGCAGTAGGATGTACTCTAAGAGCTGAGGGCACATAATGTGGCCATGAAGGAGTTTGTACAGAAATAGGATATCAAGTCTGATACGACGGCAGTGAAGGGAAGGAAGATTCAGTTGGGCGCTCCTGGTTGAGCGAGAGGGGGAAGTTGCGCAAGGAAAGCGATAATGAAATATCCGTAAAAATTTTTTTTGTACTCTGTCAACCTTGTCCAAGTTCGATTTGCAAATGCCATTCCAAACAACCGACGCATACTCCAAGACCGGCAAGCATATGGAGAGGTACAGTTTTAGGAACGGAAGTGGAGTATGGAACTCTCTCGGAAGTCTGCAAACGAATCCGAGTGTGCGCATAGCCCGCTGAGCAATGCGTTTAGTGTGAGAGGAGAAGCTGAGGGTGCGGTCCAAAAGTACACCAAGGTCATTGATTTCATCAACCCTGTCCAACAGCACAGAATTCACACAATAATGGTAGAGAAAGCTATGTGTTTTACGAGTAAAGGACACAACCCTAGTTTTGGAAGAATTCAGGGTAAGTCGATTCTTCGCACACCAATCAGAAAAAGCAGATATGTCCGACTTCAACAACAAGAAATCTTGAAAAGAATGTATTACCTTGAATATTTTTATATCTGCAGCATAAAGAAGAAACGAGGAGTTCTTTATCGCCGAGGAAACATCATTAACAAAAACGGAGAAGAGAAGCGGGCCTAGTACTGAACCTTGAGGAACTCCACTCGTTGCAGGGTAAACGAAAGAAGTCTGTCCATTGACACTGACAGAGCAGAAGCGATCAAGCAGATAGTTGCGTAGGAGGGCCACGAGTGAGACTTCAACGCCAGAGAGTAGAAGTTTTTTAAGAAGTAGTGAGTGAGTAATAACGTCGAAAGCTTTGCTCATATCACAGTACACAGTGTCAACCTGACCTCTCTGAAGGACTGCTGCAGAGCCATACGTCATAAACGTGACTAGGTTGGTAGAAGTAGAGCGACCCGACATGAAGCCATGTTGATTCGGCACTATGATATGTTTGAGATGGAAGGAAAGTACGCTGTGCAAAGCTAATTCGGAAAGCTTAGAGGTTGCACATAGAAGAGAAATCGGACGATAATTGGAAACCTCAGATTTGTTTCCAGACATGAAGACAGGAAACACGCGTGCCATTTTCAACACGCGAGGAAAGGCAGCATTTTTTAAACAGTTATTAAATATGGCAGTCAGTACTGGTACAAAGATATAGCTGAAGGCTTTTATTATGGCAGCTGGAATGCCATCAGGTCCAGGAGACAAAGATGGCCTCAGACGCTTAAGACTCTCAGTTATCAACTCCTCGTCAAAGAGAATGGAATTAGTGCACCAGATGGGAGGCAAACGGAATCACAATGTGGATGTTTGTAAACGGAGGAAAAATGTTGGGCAAAACTGTCGCAACATCCCGAATTTCCGAACCCTGAGAGTCAACTAAGCTGATACTTCAATCTGATTTAATGGAACGCTTGCGAACGTAACGCCAGAACTGACTAGGACGATTTGAGGCACTCCTGTCTAAAGACTCAAGATAGGAGTCGTAGTCCCGCTTGTATAAGCGTTTGCAAAGAGAACGCACACGGCGAAACTCATCTGCCCAATTGTGAAACCTGGGGCGTTTCGCTTTACGATGGGCCCGTTCCTTGAGTATTAACGCCGTTATTAGTTCCCTTGAAAACCAGGAAGGAAACTTCCTACGCGTAGGAGTATGCAGAGGTATGTACCGACGCATACCATCAAGAACTATTTCTGTAAAGCGACTGACTTGTCCATCTGTATCATTAATGTCATTTAAAAGGGACCAGTCCACCGAAGAGAAGAAATTGAAAAGACCGACATAATAGCCACGTGCATACGCGAAACGGGGCGAATTCCTCACCCGATCTGAATTCGTAGAAGGTGAGGCAGAGACAGCAGCAGCAACTAGAAGCGGAGGGTGAGATTTGCCACAGCGAGTAAGCAGTATGTCTGAACTCGAGACTCGAACACTTTCAAAATTCGACAGACAGATGTCAAAAATATTACCACAGCAGTTTTCAATGAAATTGTGTTGCTGCAAAGAGTTAAAGGCTATAATATCAAGTAGAGCGTTACACTTACTTAATATGTAATGATTGTTGTGAGAAGAAATAAATGAGTTCCAGTTGATACCAGGAGTATTAAAATTGGCTGAAATAAGAAACTTCTGTTTTCTATGACGGGTTATAACATGCTCGATTGAGAGCAGAACATTATCATAGACTGGAGGAGGAAGATTCGGAGGAATGTAGAAAGCTGCAAGTAAAAGTTTTTCATGTCGATTTAAAGTGATCTCGAGCCACACACATTCTTCAACAGTTTCCAGATCGGAACGTCCAACACACTTCAAAAAACTGTCAATAGCAATGAGCACTCCACCTCCTCTTGATTTAAAACCTGTTTCAGGGTGGTCGCTACGAAAAACAGAGTAATTATTTGGAAAGAAATCATTGGAAGGAATATCACTTGACAGCCAGGTTTCGCTAACCACAACAGCGGTATAGCAAGAGGACAAGACGCTAGAAAAAAAATTCAGATCCCTTAGTCCGAAGACCTCGGGTGTTTTGATAATAGATATCCAAATTAGGGGCCACTGCAATTTTGCGTCAGTTCAGAGGGATGAAGCATATTGTCGTAAAGCTTCCCTCGAAAGTCCTTGTATATGCAACCCGTCGGCCACATCGAAGGCTCAACAAGCTTGCTGTAGGATTCTTCATCAACTTCAATATGGAAGGACGAGTAGGAGTCGTACCTTTTTTTCAGTTGCCGGCAGGAAATCGGGGTAATATTCACTGATTTTAGATGGTTGGTAAGATCTACCGATGTAGTATCGGGACTGAGTTTAGAGACGAAAATAGTCTTCGGACGCTTCTTTTGGTAAATGGCAACGTTCAGGACAGATGAGCTCGATGCGCCAGTGATGGCTCGACTTCGGTGCTTCTTCATCGCACTGGGTGAGTTAACCGCACGGGGAGAAGCAGAGGCAGAAGATGAACAGGTAATATCGCCAGGAGTCATCCTTCGATGAAGAGCGGTGGAGTAGTCCACAGATGGCTGCTCCTCACGGGTAGGATTGCCTACGGAGACAACGAGAGGACTCTCGACGAGAGGACGCTCACACTGCGAAGCAGCGCACCGCACAAGCTCCTGGCGTAGGCCGCGAACATCGGCACGCAGAGAGGCAATGACCTCGTCTTGTTGCACGAAAGCCCGCAAGTTCTCTCCACGAAAGCGCTCGTTCTCTTCCCGTAGCTGGGCAACCTCATCGCTCAAAAAAGAGATTCCCTCAAGGGCGTTGAGGAGGAGAGCCCGTAGCGAGGCAAACTCACCGCCATGTTCGCCGGTCGCGGTTGAAGGGGGAAAAGCGGTCAGGTGGCTGGCCAGGAGCGGGGCGACGGGAGAAAGTAACGTAGCCGCCGGCGCACCACCGTCGCTAAGCCTAACACCGTCAGACGATGATGACGCACACAAATTACACACAAATGGCCGAAAGCCGGACTTCAGGAGTTGCAGCTCGTCATCCGCCCAGGTGACGCACTTCGTGTGAACACGTTTCGCACAGTCGGCACACCGTAAAAACTGCTGCTTGCCAAATAACGGGCGGGAACACAGCGCACATGCGTCCTTACTGGGCGCCATCTTGGAAAAAAATAATAATATTATGATTATAAATGAGAAGCTCGAATACACGGGTTCGGACTGCCGCTGGCTGCATCTCGATGGAGGTGAGAAGGAGGGTCATCTTTGTGCTGTGCGACGCCAGTGCACGTTAGAAGTACCACTTTTTAATTCGTTATTACATTTAATTCAATTCTTGTTTCTAACCTCATTTCATTTTGTATTCTATTTTATTTTGTTGTTTCTGCTCCTATTTAAATACTTTTTTTGCTTTTTTTCTTTCTTTGGTTACTTCCGCTGCTGTCCTTTTTTCGGCGCCCATCGACTCCCGTACGCTACACAGAGGATAAATATGGACTGGTTTTCGAAGTCGGCTTTCAGTATTGGCAGTCCCGTTCGGCTAGAAAACGGGATTATAGTGATCCGAGCCCTGAGTGGACACGATTCGTAATTAATCATCATCATCCGCCCAACTATAGGGAGAGAGAGTAAACTTTAATTGTTTAACGGAATAGCGTGGGTGGCTTCCTCAGTCCAGGATACCATTGGCCTGGGCTGTCTCCCGGGCCCTGGTGAGCAGGCTGCGCTGCTCAAAGAGACCCGTGTGGGCCAGCTCTGCCTCCCACTCCGCTTGGATGAGTGCTCGAGCTTTATATTTCTCTAATTGCTCTTTGCAGTTCCATATCATGTGAAAGATGTCTGAGACTTCAGCGCATGCAGTGCTTGTGTCATTTTTGAATCTTTCGGGACAGATTTTGTGGTACTTTGATAGATTTTGGAATGTCCTAGCCTGTATGTTCCTCCAGGTTACTGCCTCCTGTCTGCTGAGGTCTTTGGGAGGTTCTCCGTATCGTTTTCTTTCTAACTTGAAGTATTGTATTAGTTCTCCGTATGTGAGAGGGGTTGAAGGCTCTGCGCCAGCTGGCGCAGGTGCCCGGAAAGAATGCCCTCGGGCTATCCTGTCGGCAGCCTCGTTGCCGTCGATTCGCTGGTGTGTCGGTATCCACAGGATTGTGTGCTTCATGATGCCCGTCTTTTTTTTCTGCTCCATAATTCGGTGTGCCTGTTTGCATACGCGTCCCAAGAGGAAGGCACGACAGGCCTTTTGGGAATCGCTGAGCATTATGTGTTCTCTACCTTGGCTGCTGGCGTGTTTAACGGCAAGGGCGATTGCAACTTCCTCTGCATCCTCTATGTAGTTATTGGTCTTGATCGATGAGCTGGTCACCTCTCTTCCGGTAGGGTCAACTGTGATGGCTGCCGCCGCTTTTCTCCCCAGATATGGACTGGCGTCTACATAGAGTATGTCACTATTGTTTCTGACGACGCTGTTTTTTATGTGGCGACTTCGCGCTTTTCGTCTTCCGCTGTTCTGTAGGGGGTCCATGTTTTTGGGAATTGGAAGGACCTGGTATTCAGCTCTACTTTCGGGAGTGAGTGTTTCTCTTAGGGGGTTAGTTTTCTCGTCGATGGGTCATCTCATGATATTCAGTAGGTGTCTACCAGTCCAATTTAGTTCTAGTCTGCGTTTTTAGCAGACCAGGATTGCGTCTTTGGTTCTTCGTAGGCGGCTAAGACGCCCATTGCCATAAAAGCCTTATTGAATGCGTGACATTGTAATACCCACTGCAGGGCGAAAGCCTCTTCCATATTTCTCCATTAACCAGGATCTGTGCTAGCTGCATCAATTTGACCCCTGCGAATGTCTTAACCTCATCCGCTCACCTAACTTTCCGCTGCCCCCTGCTCATTAATACGTAAGCATTAGGTGGCTACGTTTAGATATTGTCACCAGAACTTTGTCGGCAGGATGCTATCGAAGGGAGGAGACAAAAGAAAACGCAAATGGTTGCAGTCTATAGAGGATTAAGTGTAATTTGGTGCACGTGGGGTCCTTATTTAATTATTTAGACAGAATTAGGTCAACTGGCATTGAAATAGCCAGGCGGGGTAATGGTACCTCGCTTTCGCTCACGCGATCTATAATGACGTTAGAATAGTGAAATAGTTATGTCGACGTCGGATGTGACTTTGCTTGTGACGTCATATAACCGGAAATGGACGTGTCTGAACATTAAAGGGCCAAATAAATGAGTGAAAGTGGTCAGAAAGTGTGTAAAGGCTCGCCAGAGAAAAAGCTTTCATGCATATTGGGTGATTAGTTAATAAATTAGACCTAGGTAATCAATTAGACATCCAAACAGCGAAACACGGTAATGTCGGATTCCAAAGCGATCTGCTTTCGCATACCTCCAATACGAGCGGCCGCTGTGATCTCAAACGCTTTCTTTTTCTTTTTTTCTTTACGATGATTGACAGCTGATGAGGACACGCGGTAGTGAAAGCCATGCACACGCCACTCATGAGGCAACGAAGGATTTCTCACTAATATCCTTAGTAAAAAAATAGCGCCTGTAAATAAATAAATGTGTTTAGTAAAACAACTACTTCGCTTCATAAAGGCGAGCGTAGCACCGCTTTAGATTCTCATAAAAAGAACTGTGTGTGAGCAGCTTACCAGATGACGTAATACCATTTCACCCATGCCCTTATCGCACGACATGTCAAGAAGAAATGTCCTCATTTTGTTCTCTTTTCGAAAGCATAATTGGATTACACTTTTCTGCCACAAGCGCGCGGTTTCTCGACTAGGGGTTACGTAATTATAGCGTATCCAAAGCTTCGCAATCGGCTTGATATCTGCCTAGAACATCCCGGTTTTTCGCTGGATTTGAACCAGTTATATATATTTTTTTATTTTTCGTTCATCTATGGTTGGATTCGTGTAGTTAGAGTGGTCATCATTTTTACGTTGGGTTTTAAACTTCGTAGCAGAACTCAGCGCGATTGCCGGTGGCTATCGTTCTAAGCTCTTGAGCTAAATGTTTTGGCATCGGATCATGGCAGCGACCGCCATCATGAAGGCGCGACGCAATGACGCCTTTGCGAGTGAGAGAAACCGTAGCGCGTAAAAACTAAACGTGCTCGAAAAACTTTCGCGGTCACCACAGCACCGCACAAAATTCATCAGGCGCATCAAGCGCCTATATCATGCTTAAATTTTAATGCACATAAAGCATTATCAGGATGTGAAAATAAAAGTGAAACTTTAAAAGACGGCATTCTGCACAAAGATGCATAAAAATTAGGCAAGCTCTTTGCTTTCCCAACACAATGACAACAGTCGGGGCGCGAAATATTTTCGTTACATTTACTGTTTAGTAAACTTTATATACTCCTAATAGTTTTATATAAGTGCACTTTAACAGAGAACAATTGAACAATTCGCATATTTAAGCTGACGTCCGTTGCGTGAGCAGAAGTTCCATGCAAATTCATATCTAAGGTACATCTCCGATTTTCAAGGGTGCTGGTAAGAATCTCCTAGTATTCTTAAGAAACATAAAGCAAGGGAGAGAGCTCAACGCACTGACACGCAATTTATCATGCCTTCTAAAATAACGAGGAATAAGGCTGTCACAGACCAATCCCTCGCGCAATGATGTTTGACCTCTGAAACGTTTAATTGTTGAATCAAGCTTTAGTTTTTCATGGCGCGGAAATCGTCGGAAGACAGGGAAGCCTGGATTCACGCCTCCGGCGATACTGCTGCGCAGTGAACGGCTGTTATTGGTCAAATCTCAATTCTCACTTGAGCGAAAATCGCGCTCACCGTCAGGTGCGTCAACTGGCTAAAGTGAGGCACTACACAATCGGCAAATTTATCAATGCAAAAAGAAATGTTGTGGTTCAGCTATCTTTGAACCAAGTTTTACGAGTGTTAGCTATACGCCGCAGCTACAGTCCCCGCTGCCGTTTCCATCTCGGCTCGCTCCTGCGCTTGTTAAGCTTCACGAAAGTGATCTAGTTTGGCTTCTGGTTATTCGACTGTCTCGGCAGCCTGTCTGGTCTCAGGTCTCTGTCTCTAGCGAGATGGCGCATGTATATAGCGTTATACCTAGGCTGTGTGAAGGAACGGTGCAGATGGAACTTCATAGAGACGACAATGTTTACTACAAAGCGCGAGATTGTTTTGCAGCTTTACACAAGGCATGATCGCTTGCAGCGATGGCATGGTGATCTCGAAGCCTGGGTACGACGACGATGATGTTGGCTGCGCGACGAGAGATATCAATGTCTCGCTTGTACCACTCATTAATCCTAATGTTTGTGCATGAGAGAAGAGGAGCTAGCAGTCTGAAACCAAATACAGAAAAAATATTTTCAAGATCGATTTCTCCATCCAACCAGTAAAAAAGCTTCCCGGCACATCTTACTTCTAATTCAATGAAACTAGCTCTTTCTCTTGCAGTCGGCATTTGCATGAACAAAAGCTAGCACAATAGTGGCGTTGTGTCCTTTCTCCTGTCCAGCGCGTTTTGTAATGACGGCACAGAGAAATTGACGTGCGGCTGACAGCGCACATGGAAATGAGACAGCCGCATGAGCCGCATCATGCATGAGGTTTCAAACAAACAAACGCATCATAATTATTGCAAAGGTATTTGTGTCTATAGAGCGTATGACTGGAAGAACACGGCAGACGCAAATGCGAAACGCCGTGTGTATTTTTTTTGTGCTACCAAAATGCCTGTATATGAACGCAAATCTCGGAGCGCTTAAGTAATTTGACAGAAAAGCCGTTCGCTTACATAACAAACCTTTTAGGCACTGTACTACCTCATCATAGCGCTATACTGGAAATTTGCTACCTTTGAAAAGAGTTGGACAATGAGAGCTGCCCAAATGAAAACTCAATGAATAGCGCATTAACAAACAGACACTGCTGTGCAGAGGTATTTAATAAGCGCACTGCATAAAACGTACTTGCTCGATGGTTAACACAGAGGGCTGTTGAGATAAGGAGTTTGAAGTGCATATATAGTAAGGTAATCGAACATAGCCGTAGGCCAGTTGGTTGGACATCATAAAGAACATACCAGAAACATCAGAAAAGAGGCAATTACAAACTATGTTACTTGTCAGTACCTCCCCCTGTTCTCTCCTTGCCACTGTCCTCTCGTTTGTGCGGTTTTGTTCCTTACGATATTACTTAATGTTTCCCACATTACCGGCTTATTTTTTAGGCTAGCTCTCCCATTTTTATCGTGCCGTTCAATGTCGCCGCATAGAACACGACGCCAAAGAGGTGGAACCACAAGCGCGAGCCTGGAAGTGAAGGAAGCCTACAGGCAAAACTCGTTCCGGTCGACCATTCAAACTGTTTAACTTTTGGCCTTTCTTGGTGTTCTATTAAGACGTGACAATATGTACTCAGCAGTTAAAGACCACTTGGTATAGTGGGAAGTCCTAATTTCAGTGTCTGTTTTTATTGTTTGTTATTTATCGTTGTTGTTCTGCATCTGATCGAAAGCTTTCATGTTGCAGATCGCACAATTTCATTAAGTATCTGAGTGGGACAAAGACGTACGCCAGCCTTGCCTCCATTGTAGATCTGAAGGACACTTAATGCTAGAAAATCTTGTTTTTCCTCGGACTTCTCAAATAAAATGGTCATAAAATATTAAACGGTAAAAAGTGTCCAATAATGTCATCAAATAAAAATGCGAAAAAATTCTGAGTTGATGAAAGCTTTTTTTTTTTTTTTTTTTCATTTTGGTGAGATGAAGGCGTCGGTTTTTCGGGTGGTTAAGCAAGACCTTATCCAGACTGCGCTAGATGTACCATTCCTACGTCAACTCCGAATGGCTACTCTTCATCTTCCTACTATCCTCTTACATCGCGACTATTGCTCAAGATATCCTCATTTGGAGCGATACCTGTCTTATTCTGTAAATGCATGTACGTGTGAGGTGTCTCGAATTCATTCTCTCACTCGCCGAGTATTCTATGAATGAACAATCTATGAATAAACCTCTTCAATGAACCTCTCTATGAATGAACGCTATACGCCTTCTGATACAATAAAACCAGGAGCTTCCCCCTTCCTCGACACAGGCTTGTCTGCCTCGTATTTACACAAAGAGCATATGTTCTCGTTATGACTTTCAGGCCAAACAAGAGATCCATATGATATATGTTTTTTTTTTTTTGGGGGGGGGGGACACATTATTCGCTGTGCAGACACTAACCCTGTAACAATTTTTGAAAGACACTTCGATACATGAATACGGTGCTCGTATTTGATTACAGCGAAATTATTCTCACTTGTCGCACCTCCCTTCTTCCCCTCCTCTCCTTCTCCTTACCTTATAACCTAAAGTTGCTTTTTGCACTACATTGGGTGAGGCGCCTTAGGTCCACGCGTAGGCTATTCCATGAAGTCATTTATTTTCGCCCGGTATTAAAGAATTTTAGTTTCTCCCTAAAGCAGAACAACTTCTACCGCTACCACGCGAGCGTTAGTAGGCTGCGCGTATCATCGTGATGACGACAGATGGCGCCACGTCCCGTCAAATGGCGGCGGACGTGTGCTGTATATTGCGATTCTTAGAAGTAGCCTTGAACCTTCTTCCTGTGACTAGTTTGTTTCTGCTTGATAAAACAAGAGTAAACCTTTTTCTGGGTTCTTCCACCAGAAAATGCTAGATGGGCAACACCCCGTAAGCTCAGCTGACAACAGGGAACGTGAAAATCCGAATAAAGAAGCCCTTTTATACTGGAATAACGCGCGCGATGCCGAATGCAGAACGCGCGTTTGCTCCGCTCAGGTCTTGTTTTCCAGAACTGAATGTCTAGTAGGAACATAGTTGCCTCTATGCACGATTCTCCGTACGCGCCGAGATCCCCCAGCGACCCTCTCTCCAGACGACGAATCCTCGTTGCCACATTTTGGATTTCTACCCGAGCACTCAAACGACTACACCACGCCAAGCATTATTTTTATGCACTCAGGAGACCTTCAAGTCAAGTCAAACGCCTACGATGATACTGGAGTTTTAAATCATTTTTGTTTGTTTATTTCGGATTTGGTGATTACTTTCGCTAAAAATTCTGAGAATAGAGATCCCGCTTTGCGTAGCTTTAGCTACAAAGTATCAAAGGGTGCCCGTTTCTTTAATTTTATGACACATGTCTTGCCTGAATAGTTTCTGCTGAGACCACAGGAGCCTACCACCCGATACAGAGCCGTCTCGATGAGCACTGGAGTCAACAACGAGGATGTATAATGGCTGTCCCGGAGTACTGATTTCTGCGCTCCGGGACGCTTTGTCCGTTCGTTTTTAGACGAAAGCCTTTACTAGCATATGGGCAGCAGATCGGAGCAAATGTTCTAAATTACTGACACTTACATATAAAAAGCTGTCTCCACCGGCAATCAAACCAGCATCCCTTCGATCTACAGCTGGCTCAAACGGACCATGCCGAGCGTTTTTCTTTTTTAATGCACTCAAGATATTAAATATTTATATAGGATCCCACAGCCGTATTTGAATAAGGTAGCATCAGTATAATTTATTCTATATATTTATAGTTTCAATGTGGGGGAATCAGATCTTTGCTTGATCCAAAAATTTAGTAATTGCACAACACCTTGCAACTGCTTTCTTAAAATATTCTCTTACTGGCCGTGCGTCATGAACTGTGGGACGCACCGCCATTCTACTCTCCATATACTATGCGAGCCCAATGCCGTTACAAGATCATATAAATACCTTGCTTGTTTTCAATCGGGAGATGTCTGATGTCACGAGGATCAAGCAAAAACCTTTCTTAAGAGTCCTTTGGAGGACATCCAAGAAGAAATCTGCGTCCCAGGAGTCCAGAAAAACATGGTATATAGTTTCATCCTTTTTGCATAGTAGACAGTGGACTCCCTAAGGCACATATATTTCTTTCTCTTGCAACAAAACAGTGCTCTAACGGTTAAGTCCCGTATTGTAGTCTAGAAAACAACGTTTTGGCTTTCCGTGTTTTATACTCGTTTTAGAGTTTCCTGAGCTGGGCGTGCACTGTAGCAGATGTTTACTGCACTGCATGTACTTGCTGCTACACAATGAAAAGCAACTATGAGTCATATATATCGCTTGTAAGGTTTTTCGTCTCGCATTACTAAGGTAATTCATTGAAAATTGTCATGAAGAAAACGGTCAGTTTGTACGATTCTCGAATATTCATGAATAACTCATTGAATACAATGGGATGTACCAACAAATTCGAATAGTACTCTGCCTAGTCTCAAATGAATAACAGCACGTAAAAAAGGGTTTTTGGGAATACTAAGTAATAAAAACCCTCAACTAACTGACGCAGAAATAAGTGCTATAAACCAAGATCTGCTGCGCGCACGCTTCGAAGCAGAGGAACCCCACGGAAACACTGCAAGCACCCTATGCAATGTTTGCACATTTAGACGGGAACAGTGGAGCACTACATACCACAGGTTGGTGGCCGACAAAGCATTTAAAGGCTGTATCCTCCAAATCCTGTTTTTTTCTCTGTGTTCTGCAGTCTTGTTTTGAAAACAAGGTCTACTATCATCGTGAAACTCGAGGGACACCTGGAAACCTAGGTGCCGTATGTTGTCCACAATACATTGCCGAAGACACTTGTAGTCTGAGGCCATTCACTATGCCAAAATCCCCCTGACAAGGAGAGTGGACAATTAAGCAAACCCAATCGTAATTTTTCTTGTCTAGCGTGATGACAAAGTAGCGATGATATGCCGATGCAGTTACTGATAATGAGGATGACGATAATATCGACCCATGTGATGCTTTAGGGATAATGGTAATGTTAGTAGCGATGACAATGACGGTGCATTTAGGAGATAATGATAGTAGCGATAGCGATTATGGTGATGATGATTATGATGATTGCGATGATAGGAGTGAAGACAGTAACGAAGCAGTCGGTTAATACAGTGTTGTGAAGTGATTTTCGTCTACTTAAGCGCCGTCCTATAATTGTTTTTTTTGTGAAGCAGCTTTCGTTCAAGCGTGGTCGTAATGTGTGAAGGACAGAATGTTATTGCATCAGAGAAAATCAGTTTTCTACTGTTGTGTGGCGAAGATGTCCTAGTGAATCGAAAAACGTCTTGTTTTCATGCCCAAGGAATGAAGCGAAGTACTTGCGCGTAGTAATGGGAACAAATGCTGGTTAGTGATGAAAAGAAAATGAGCGCAATTGTCGTTGCACTGCCGTTGCCCTGCTTTCCTCTTTATGGCAGTACTTACCTTAGCTTACATGCCTTTTGTGGTTGCTAACCCTGCGTTTTTGGCAAAAATGACATTCGCTATCTCCAAATGATATATTTCAGTCAAGATTCTCTTCTCCGAGCTTTAAGGGAAACATCTGAAGCGCGCTGGCTCAAAAAAAAAAAAAAAGACAAAAAAAAAAAAAAAGACGCCCTGAGAACGGCTTGGCTTCCTTCAGAACCCGCCGTGGCGGTTCTGGGACTACGGTGCTCGGATACTAAGGCCAAGGGCGCGTAATCAAATGCCTGCTGCTGCAGCGAAATTTCGATGGAGGCGAACAGCAAGATGGCTGTGCACTGTGCAATGTCAGTGCCTGTTGAACAGCATCAGGTCGTTCAAGTTGCTAGAGCCATCTCCTATGACATCCCTCGTAGGCTGTGTCACTCCAGAACGTTAAACCCTACGAACCAAACGTAACAACAGAAAGGTAAACAAAGCATTCTATCAATATAGTTATTTTATGCTCATCACCCAGAAGACTTTACTCGAAACTCACAGCAGCATATATATTTTTGTGTTACGCAAAACTCAAACAAAGTATTTTTTATCTTGATAGTAAAACTCAATGCGTTCATCAGTATATAGCC
Organism: Amblyomma maculatum; assembly: GCF_055883805.1. NCBI lineage: Eukaryota > Metazoa > Arthropoda > Arachnida > Ixodida > Ixodidae > Amblyomma > Amblyomma maculatum. The sequence goes on along the minus strand of NC_139344.1, from coordinate 449,787,325 downwards.
GATGCCAATACTGTTTGCTGGTTGGTCATAAATGGTGGTTGCGGGGAAAGAGAAAGAAAAAAGCTGCATTCCTCTCTACACGAGCAGACACTCCGTGACTCTTATTGTTCCACGTTTTTCTAACTCGAACCGAGTCACGAAATTCTCTTATTGGCCGAAAAGTTATCGACGTTACAAGCACAAGTGACATGAACGAGCGCTGCTCGGCTCACGAGACCCCGAGCTGAATAAGTTAATCAAGTTCAAGCATGCAGTTGAGGATCCTTGATAAAACAAAACTCTTCAATGACGCTTAAGCACGTTTTAAATTTGACTTTTGCTATTAAAGGGGCTCAAAACAGCTATAGCAATACAGTTTCCCTGTGCCTAGCATGTGAAAGAATGTCGATGTAAGATAACTTTCTTGCAAGAAGTTTTGAAATGCGGTACTTGGAAGCAGAGTTATTGGCAATCAAAATTTCAATATCTGCGATTTCGTGACTTTCCTCCTCCCTTCAACGTTTTAACACGCGTAAAGGCTCGCCCCCCTCCCTGGGTCTCGCCCACTGACACGTCACAACTGACGATTTTGCGCTTTTACTCTTTTGCTTAGCGCCGCACGCCGCAACTTCCGTTTCGTTGCGCTAGCTTGCCGATGCGCCGCCGAGGGCATCTCGACGTCTGCTTCATCGTCATCACCCTTCGGTGCAACTCGGAAGATTTGTTGCCACGCTCTACATTCCTAGACTTGACCTCACCCTCGATTTTGTGTTACGTCGTGTGCAAGACGGGTGCAGGACAGCTCTGTGCTCGACTGACCACGAGTTCACGAAGGCAGTTGTCAAAGCGTGGAATTGTCGTTTTTACGGGACATTAGCGAGAGGTTGCTACAGAGTGCAGTCCCTGGCTGCGAAAGCATTGCTAGTGACGGCAGGAAAAGCATTCTGCATAATATGCCTTAAGACGCCAACCTCCGGAAACCGTGGCTACAGCTCATGGAATAATCAGCATCAACCTGACATCAGCCGAAAAAACGTGCCTACCAAGTAACTCAATTCCAACTTCTGCATAAAGTATAGGCACCCAATGCACCTGATGAGCCGGTTGCCACAACCCTTTCATCCTGATAGCAAATACACTGCTGTAATATTAGCTGAACTTAACTGGTGTCTTTCTTTTCGAAACTTGGAACACTGCCATGTCAAAGACAGTTTTCATACATTTGGAGGAGAGTGTGGTGCACACTTATGATATTCTAAGAATGCTTCTTATAATATGGTAAAAACATATTTGATAAGATGGTAGCACTGGCCATTCTGTAATCCCTTCCATGGAAAAAGTGAGACAGGAGGCTACAGACATACTGCACAGACCACCAAAGAGTCCTCATTGAAAGTCATGGCTGTTACGTTAGAATAATAGGCAAATGAAATGAGATAAATAACAGCACACTAGGAATACATACAGAGAAAAAAGACAACAGCTGAGACACTGCAATGACACAAATTTGAGGGCAAGCATGAAGAGCTGGCTGGAAAAACAACTCATATTCTTTTGTGCTCCTCATCTTAGTGCAGTCCAAAAGCCAAGGTAGTTTTTAAAGAACTAGAAGTTATCATCGCAAGTTTCGACCCCTCTAGAGCCGTCTCAAATGTCCCGAAGCTACTGTATTGAAACTGCAAGAATGCTCAAGGTTCACTTGATCACTTGGACTAATGATGATGACTAGAACACAACAGCAGGCAGAACAAAGGTGATTCACAATATGATGTTGTATGGCCCATTCATTCTGCTGCTTGGAGATCATTGCATCACATTCTTAATTCGATATAAAGGAGCTGGATATAGAAGCTAAAACAGAAGCAATCTATGCCGTAGTGATGTGCATATAAGGTATAATGGTTCATAATGGTAGCCTCTACTCGGCATAATTTTGCTAGTAGGCAAGAAGAAACACATTTTTTTTTTAATTCAAAGTATGAGAAATGCATTAATATTACCTTCTTTTTAGGCAACATCTGGCTGTTATCGATTTCAATGAAAATTCCTCAATGCTCCAGGCAAAAAAGAAAACGAGAGGGCCGCTGGAAATTGAAAATGGCAAAATCAAGAAAAGGGCATTTTAGTGTCACTCCAGTGAAAATGAAGCCTAATTTTTCTAAGTTGAAACTTTGTTCTACTTATAATATTACACGAAAATTAAGTGAACTGTTGTAATCTCGATGACTATTTCACGCAGCGTACGTCCACAGACTCCGCCAGGATGCTGAGAAACGTTCTTAGGGCTCTTCACGTAGAGAGACAGCTGCAAGCACAGCTTCAGAGCGCCACTTTATGACTGATGCTTTTGAAATGCCGTCAAAAGAAGAACTAGTCACTGCACACAGGCACAGATGTGCGCTTCATCACCATTATTCAGTTGCACAGTACAACTGTCAGTATACTTGACTCAAATGCTCAACAGACTGGCATCAGCGCCGCAAGGCATTGGCCGCTGGAGCCAAAACAATTGTTTCAATGTGTTTGCTGCGGCTGACAATACCTGCAGTTCAGTTTCATATGACTTTTCCTGTCGGAGTGAGTGCAGTCTTATTTTACCCATGTCTGTGTGTTTCGCTTCTGGCTGCGGCCAAGCAAAAGTGCACACAAAACATGTTGCTGTTTGCTTATCGCGGCAGCTCCACGTGGTGTGCGACCGCTCGCAGGCCCTTCAAGTATTGCACCAAAGCGGTCGCTTGAAACCAAATGTAGGAGAGGCAGAGCAACTGTGGGTTCAGGGTGCGTGTAAGGCTAGATTGTGAATATTTATGCCGATCAGAGTTGTTCAGCTTCTTGAGGCCAAGCTGGAAGTAAATGGAAGTAATTAAAGTGAGCCGACTTCACAAGTGACCATGCCACATCTCTCTTTTCACGGGTGTGCTGTTCCCCATCAGTTCAGCTACGCCGTTTACAAGACAACAGTGTAACTGCGCTGATTATTGTTATGTGCGCGAAATAATGCTGTGCTTTTAGCGGCAATTTATTCTGGTGAGACAAAGAAAGCATAGCGCTTCGGCGAGGATATATATATATATATATATATATATATATATATATATATATATATATATATATATTAATAACGTTGTTTATTGCCGCAGGGCATACTAGAATATGTTCTAGGACTTATCTAGAGAAATGATGTAGGACTTTTCTCGAAGTAAAGTTGTTTTCTTTGTTTCTTTGGTGCCTCCTAATCACTGCATGTCATGTGAAACCTTGAAATGGGCAGTTGCATGCGTATCCTAATACGTGTTTACCGTGGCGGCCTGTATGTTTCCGGCACAACCGCTCAGTCGTTAGTGGTGAAATTGCACATGAAGCTTTGATATTGCGGTAACTTTTATTTGCTTGTAGTAAGCTAGGTAAGGGTGCTTAATTCGTTGCTTCTGCGTACAATGCGAACCTGAAGTCTGCGCCGGTATCAGGGGCTGAAAGTCGCCAACACCGGCACATGATACCACGGGTTAGCGCATCACGGACGGTCGAGCCAGGTAGGTACAGTTATCTTAGCTAATTTACTATAAGACAAAAGTTTATTCGCTATAAACATTCTGCGCGACAAAATGTGTTTGACGCAATCAAGTGAACAGTTGAGACGGTAGGATTTTAAAAGCTGCCACAGTAATGATGGATCACAACAATCACTAACTCATTGCTGCTGTGAAACCGTCGTTTACCTGTGCGTTGTGTTTAGGCTAGAGAACACATTACTCACCAGTGTATGTTGTCGCCTTGACTCGATCCAAAGTGCGTATCTTGGTTTGGTTTGCCTCCGAAATTTTGCTGCACTGCTTACGGCGCGGTGCACTGGGGCACGGCATTTAAGGCATCAAACTAATGCTGGAGACCGGTAAGCCGACTTCGAAGTCCATTTCGCAACGGAAACACAAGAAACGAGAACATACACAGGCGGTAGGCGCCCCGCAAGGAACTGAAACGAGGTCGCCGTTGCCGTGACGCCGTGGTGCCCGCGTGAAAGGCAAAGGTGAGCGCGCGAGACCTGAAATGCAAGAAAAAAATCTTTCAAAAATGTTTAGTCTACAAAACATCCTAATTTTATATCCTGATAACTAAACGTTAAGCATATTTCAATTATTTTGGCTTAAGTGGTAATTTAATGGATGCGTGACATCGCAAAGAAGCATACCAATTGTCATTCTAAAACGCTAATACGTAGTAGTGTTGCACAGAGGAGAAAGCGGATGGCAAAAGTCGAAGTAAAGAGAGCGCCAACTTTCGAATAGGATTGTGGTAACTTACTGCGCGTAGATGTGTGTTACTGCGTTCAAATGGACATCGCAGCATAATCTAGCGATTGGGATAGTTCGTGAGCAATGCTCGGTAGGTGTTTATGGGCCCCTTAAGGTTTGGTTGTGTTACTTCTGCTCGCTACACACAAAAGCTTCCTTCTCAATCCAAAAAAATTCACTGCGTTCTCTGGTCAGCGAGGACAGTGGACTTATTCTCCCATCTCCACATACTGTATTCAATTTAGGGTTGCGAAATGTATTGTATTTTCTTTCACCTTTCGCGGAATAAAATGTACCTTACTTTTCACAATTTGCACAAATGTAAAATATGCAGCTCACAAAGACAAAAATGCAGATGTTTGAACACGAGGAATTTGATATATGGGTGAACCAAATAGAAAGAGAAAACAAAATAAGGAGACCAGTTTCTTCGATTGTGAAGATGTTCGGTGCAGCTTACTGCTTTCATCAGAAACGGAAAGGATAGTTGTGGTAGCAAGTATGACTTCGTTCTTAAGAAAAATGCAATGGATGTGGAGTCGTCTTTTCTCACCTTTGCTTACCTCCAAATGTCGGCTGGAAGCTTCGTGTATAAAAACTTAGAAGCTTTCATACTATATTTCCTATCATGCTCGACGTAAAATGGAGACATTGTGTGCCTCCGTGTTCTCAAACGGCTTTAGTCTAAACCTTCAAGCATCAGATCCCTTGAAGTTCTTAAAAAAAAAAAAACCTCAACGATGAAAACGCACTTCCTATAGTCGAATGTTTGCCCTCTTTCTTGAGTATAGCGCGCTTTTTTATCAAGCTTTACGGTTTCTTTAATTATAATGGTTTAGTGCTCGCAGTCGGTTGGGACAAATTAATAAGTCGTTACTAGCAACATTACCTGCAGTGTAAATTCTATTCTTCACTTTAGAGCACTTTGCATTCGAGATATTGGTTTTCTTTTTCCATCTTCTTTGCGCCGGCTATAATGCAAAGTTTAGCTCGAATTCAAGAAAGAGTACATACGCGACGCCATCGTTTTTCTTCCTACCCTGATGACCCTAATGCACGCTTTGAAAGTTGTGGTTTCCTACGTGGACATAGGCCACCAACCACCGCGGGTTCGAGCGTCGCGCGAGCCGAAGCCCCGATCAGCCGTTACCACGCGCTCACTGAAACACCGCAGCGCGCATTCAACCTCCACCGGGAGGAGAGCACTTCGCTGCAAGGACACAAACCTCCAAGTTCACAAAGGAGACGTTTATTGAAACGCCATCCTCCAGCGGCACACACACACACACACACACACACACACACACACACACACACACACACACACACACACACACACACACACACACACACACACACACACACACACACACACACACACACACACACACACACACACACACACACACACACACACACACACACACACACACACACACACACACACACACACACACACACACACACACACACACACACACACACACACACACACACACACACACACACACACACACACACACACACACACACACACACACACACACACACACACACACACACACACACACACACACACACACACACACACACACACACACACACACGCACGCACGCACACACACACACACACACACACACACACACACACACACACACACACACACACACACACACATATTTACAAAAGCACATACGCACACATACGCAGTCACCGTGTCAAGGGAGCGCGCGAGGAGCTATAGGCTCCCCTGCGCGCACGAAGTGACACGGAGTGCGCGCCGCAAGCACGCAAGAGCGTGCTGTGATCTCTCTCGCAGTGACCAGAGGGTTCCTTTGAGAGAGAGTGGGCAACCACCGCAAGGCACGCCTGTCGCGGATCGTTGGATCACGATCGACAGGCTCGAGCTTCGCTCTCAGGTACGACCCGGAGCAGACGAACTCGAGTACACACTGGTCTGCGCGGACAAAGGCCGGCAGACAAGAACAGTTGCGTACGCACCTTGCGATGTCTCGGAGGGGTCTCTCTCTGAGCTCCGCTCGGACAGTCTCGCGAGCGCGGCTGTCGAAGCGGTGCCGTGTTCCCGCCAAAAGGCGCCAATGAGAACAGCCACTGGGACGCCAGGGCGGAGCTGTGGCCCGAACGACAGTGACAAGTCGTCCGAGCCTCTCTCCGCCGCCTCAGCAGGGAGAAAGGGAACGAGGAGAACCACTGGGAAGCGGGCGGCGGCCGCGCAAAGGGAAGCCGCAGCAAGCCCGAATCCCACATCCTCCTCTCCTTAATTGCCCTCCTACCCATCACTGAAAGCACGCGGCAGGTCCCCAGCATGAAGAAAAGAATGCTATCCTCACGCAACAAGTCACCTACACTTCAGTTCCAGCAAGAAAGATCTCGAAAAGACAGACACTCAAGAAAGACAAACATTAGCAAGGAGCACAAAAAAAATGAACAAGATGGCATGAAGAATAATGTACAAAGTTCCGGAGGCTAAGTAACAACGACTATGTACAGAACACAATCATATACAGAACACAACTATGTACAAACACAACTATGTACAGAAGTTCCAAAGTTCGTCGGTGCAGCTCAGGGAGCCTGCGGTGACTCACCGCTCGTTGACTTCTGGGTGGCCAACGTTCATCCATGACTGCAAACAATGTCGGTGGTGGTACAGGTTAGGTGCAGGGACAGCGAACACGCCGAAGGGGCCCCAGGTGTGAAAAGTCCGTGACTCCGTGGTGATCCAGGGCGCACATGGGAAGACTGCGCGGGGCTTCCTTTCCACCGCGCTCCGCGCACGCCGGCAAACACACATGGCGCGACGTCGTCGCCTCCACGCCCAGGCACGCACACGCACAGCCACTCACACACCAAAGGGTGATGCCGACGTTCAGCGGCGAACCTGCCCCGAGCACCTTCGCAACCGCGGCCGCCTTGGGTGAAAGGGGCATCGTCCATGCTCCCCGTCCCCAAACGGCCCCAACTTCCTTTCCACACGCACCAGAAAAGTCGCGCGTCGGGGCTGCCTAATGAGCAACCCTCGTATTTCAAGAAGAAAGAGGAGAGAAGACGCGCTGTACAAAAGAAGGCACTCACTGTACAATATTTACAAGATAAGAAGCAAGAATGGAAACAGAAGAAAGCGAAAAAATGGGAACAGAGGCACACAAAACAAAAAAAAAAATAATAAAGCACACAGGCTGGAACTGAGCGAGCCAGAAAAGGCGGAGACCAACCTTGCTTCCGGGTAGGGTTGAACGAGCAAGCTCGCTCGGTGAAGCGGTATGCCTTCGGTTGCGGAAAAGGCCCGCCGTCCGGCATCAATCACACAGGTGAACGTCGCCTCACCTTCTACCGGTGCGGGGCACGGCTGCGTTCCACCGCATCGGGTGTGCCTTGGCGCTTGCCTGTGGTGACAATGGGCACCAGCGCAAGCTCGTCAGACCGTTACGCATAGGCCTTCAGGTCTGCAATGTAGGCACGGCTGGCTTTCCCGATAGGGGGATCCTCCAGCAATGAGCCCCTGCTTGTTACTGGGGAAATGCCCCATGAAATCGCAGGTGGCCATCTGCCACGGACGCACACTGTCAGTTGGTTTCGTCATACCCGGTGGCTTGCCACCCCTCGACTTCTCCATTTGACAGACATGGCAGGAACGGCAACAGCGGAAAATGTCGCGCTTCATGCCGGGCTGCAGTCACCGATTGACTCAGTTTCTTGAAACCTTGGAGCCACTCAGATGACCAGGCAATGGTTTGTCGTGAGAGAAACGCAACAGAGCGCCGCTCAGACATTGGGGAATAGCCACTTCAAATAGTTCATGGACTCATCATCCGTGGCTATGTATTTAAGCGCGAGCCCGTCGTGGCCCAGCAAACATGAATCCCCCGGGGCACGCCGCGACACACGCTGGCTCGTGCCCCCCTGCGCCCGCTCAATACAAGTAGCGTAACGGCGCTGCGCCCGCTGCAATACAAGGAGCGTAACGGCGCTTCGTCTCCCAGAGACCGTCGCTGACATCGCGACAAAACGGGTCATTCTGCTGGACCGTCGTAGCTCTTCATGGCTGACAACGATTCCAGTCATCCCAAAGGAGAGCCTGGTTTCGTCCCCCCGCAGGTTCGCAGCAAAACTTCCGCTGGCAACGGCGTCTCAGATGTGCTCACAAAGAGCTTTCACCCTCGCCTGCTTTGAGAAGCGCTGCTTACCCGGATAGCGGAATGGGGAACCCGCCTGCGGGCGTCCCCTCCGTGCCGATCTGAGGCTCGTCGCTGGTTTGCCCCCTTCGCCCGCCGGCGTAAAGACGCCGCCGCGGGCGAGTGGGGCACGAGATAGCGCGTCAGCTACCACGTTCGTTCTCCCGTTCTCCCCTGTAGATACTGCACCGAAAAGTCGAAATGCTGTACCAGGAGAGAATGGCGCACCAGCCGGCTCGCAAGTTCACGGAGCCGCATCAGCCAACTGAGCGCCCTGTCGGCGCGGTTTCCAGAGGGAACCCCGGCCGACGCCTCGCCGTTCCCCGAACAGACATGGCTGCTAGCGGGGTACGGGTGCTGTTGTGCGGAGATGCCGGCAGTGGCGGCGTCGCGCACATTGCTTCCGCAACGGCGTAAAGCTGAAACAGCGGAGACATATGGTCAACGGTCGCACCGCAGGGTGATCCGAAGAACCATGTAGCGTGTTTCAGTGCCTTTGCCGAGTGCCGCGCAATGGACGGCAGGCATGGCGCTTGAGCTTGATCGTCAAGGCGACCGGCTCGGCCAATGTGCTGTCCAACGACTCATGGAGCCAGATACAATTCACGTTGGGCGCCAGTTGTGGTTTCCTACGTGGACATAGGCCACCAACCACCGCTGGTTCGAGCGTCGCGCGAGCCGAAGCACCGATCAGCCGTTCCCACGCGCACACTGAAACACCGCAGCGCGCATTCAACCTCCACCGGGAGGAGAGCACTTCGCTGCAAGGACACAAACCCCCAAGTTCACAAAGGAGACGTTTATTGAAACGCCATCCTCCAGTGACACACACACACACACACACACACACACACACACACACACACACACACACACACACACACACACACACACACACACACACACACACACACACACACACACACACACACACACACACACACACACACACACACACACACACACACACACACACACACACACACACACACACACACACACACACACACACACACACACACACACACACACACACACACACACACACACACACACACACACACACACACACACACACACACACACACACACACACACACACACACACACACACACACACACACACACACACACACACACACACACACACACACACACACACACACACACACACACACACACACACACACACACACACACACACACACACACACACACACACACACACACACACACACACACACACACACACACACACACACACACACACACACACACACACACACACACACACACACACACACACACACACACACACACACACACACACACACACACACACACACACACACACACACACACACACACACACACACACACACACACACACACACACACACACACACACACACACACACACACACACACACACACACACACACACACACACACACACACATATATTTACAAAAGCACATACGCACACATACGCAGTCACCGTGTCAAGGGAGCGCGCGAGGAGCTATAGGCTCCCCTGCGCGCACGAAGTGACACGGAGTGCGCGCCGCAAGCACGCAAGGGCGTGCTGTGATCTCTCTCGCAGTGACCAGAGGGTTCCTTTGAGAGAGAGTGGGCAACCACCGCAAGGCACGCCTGTCGCGGATCGTTGGATCACGATCGACAGGCTCGAGCTTCGCTCTCAGGTACGACCCGGAGCAGACGAACTCGAGTACACACTGGTCTGCGCGGACAAAGGCCGGCAGACAATAACAGTTGCGTACGCACCTTGCGATGTCTCGGAGGGGTCTCTCTCTGAGCTCCGCTCGGACAGTCGCGCGAGCGCGGCTGTCGAAGCGGTGCCGTGTTCCCGCCAAAAGGCGCCAATGAGAACAGCCACTGGGACGCCAGGGCGGAGCTGTGGCCCGAACGACAGTGACAAGTCGTCCGAGCCTCTCTCCGCCGCCTCAGGCGGGAGAAAGGGAACGAGGAGAACAACTGGGAAGCGGGCGGCGGCCGCGCAAAGGGAAGCCGCAGCAAGCCCGAATCCCACAAAGTAATTTGATTGATGTGAACGCTGTACTAAGCAACGCTAAAGGCTTGAAGTGGGGCAGAAAGCTCATGCAAGAAACATTGCCAGAAAGTAACATCGCCGCTTGCGTCAATCGCGAACACTATAGTGAAGATGGTTCTTCGATCCCTTCTTTAAGAAGGTCTTCCTCTAAGTCAACCCATTATTCACGAGCGACGCCAGGAGCACAAGAGCCAGAGATTTCTGACTGTAATCGTTTCCGGAGCTGAAAGGTTTTTACATACGGAGAGATGACAAGGAGAAGTCTGGGCATACACTTAAATTTTTTCCCTGATACTGCAACTGCGCTAGCTGCGGATAAATATATCATCTGCTCTTCGTATCTCGGCGGGAATATGTTTCACGTATGCTCTTTGCACTGTCTACAGGCGAACGCGCTTGTGACACAGCTGCACAGGATGCCTCTTCAGCCCAGAGCCATATTCAGCGAGCTGGTAGACATCATTTCGGAGCCTGATATAGCTTTGTGGATTGTAGGGCAAGGCCATATCTCATTCACATGCTACAAACCATCTCATTTGCGAGTTACAACGACCCTAACGCGGACACATATCTTTCGTACTTCTCTATAGCTGCCACCTGCTACTATATTTCATTTCTCTTTCAATACATCCCACTTAAAAAAAAGAAAAAAAAGAAGACATCCTGTTAGAATTTGTACGCATAACATCCTCCTGCGATTTGTCCTTTACCTGTGATGCGGTGGTTCAAAAACATCTACAAGAGAAACACAGTTCCGCCCTAAAAATTTGAGACCGATGCACCTCTGCCAGTTCCCCAAGACACTTCACGTGTATACAGGCAACTCACTGAATCCAAATATTGTCCCGATTCCTTCATTCACTTACTGTAGACTGAAGACATCCAAAGCAGCATAAAATTCCTCTGCGGAAAACCTGTTCGGGAAAAAACGTCAGCCTGAGTATCGACCCCATTTGTCTCGGCGAGACTGCAAGGCCTAAAGCACAGTAGCCGAGAATGCACATAGTGTGTTGCAGTAAAACAGTGCTCAAGAAAAGAGCAATTGCCGTTTGTGGCAAAATATAGTCTCGCCAAAAAACAAGGAATACACGCAAAAGTAAAGCGGCAAAAAATTGTCGCCACGTTTGAGGCGGTGCTAAAAATTACTCTGGGGCTTAATGTTAATTATTTGGTAGAATAATTTATCATTAAAGTTTCAGGCTTTCAAAAGTCGATCTTATACTTTTTGCCTCCTCTTTATATTTGCTTGCGTACTTCGCAATGTTTTTCGTGGCCAAAGAAATAATTTTAACTTCCTGTTTTTCTGAGTATTTAGCAACAATTTTCCCCTTTGCTCAGTTATACTCAAGCCTTCTCATTTTCGCCGCGCAATTTTTAGTCACTGAGGGTCGTTATCAGTATTGAAATAAATTTCTGGGGGTTATTTCGGCTTCTCCCAAGCACCTGGAGAGTGAGAGCTCCTATCCTGCACTTTTGGAACAGGAAAGTGGGTCAGGTGGTTCTTGCTTGCACATGACCCTACACCAGATGTCAGACTTTCTTGAGGATGGAGATTGTAATTTTAAAGCAATGATGTCCGGCAAAGCAATGATAAAGCAAAATGTCCGGGCGATTACTATAAAGATATTAATTAATCGTTCTTGAAAATTACCACTTTACAAGTTAGAGTCGATATCTAAAGGAGGGTGCGCGAAAGACTTTAAATTGACAATAATGATTCAGCTTTCAGAAAACATACGATGCTTAGTGGTTCTATACATTCAAAATTCTATAGTTCACGTAGAGTGAAGAAGGTTAGAACTCGAGCGCAAGTGGAAGTCCACACGTTCTAGTTAAACCAGTTTCGGGACCACTGTACCACCATACAAATGGAGCCATCAGCATCAACGCAAAAGAAAACATAGGCGATACGCATCTTTGATCTCGTTAATGCAAAATAAAGTATTCGGGGCGTTGATTGATTACAAAGTAGAAGAAAATTTGTGGTCTAATCTGTGCGAAGCCTAGATTATTCCACTGAAGCAATGCAGAGGTGCTGGTCCATGTTCTGCCAGCGTAAACAAAGAGCAGATTGTGGTGAAACTTGGTTTCAATTACATCTGTATTCCTGTTGTGTCGCACGGGGCAGCGACTAGCGGAATGTGGCGACTGGAGTAACACACATTGCCCATGTTGGTTCCCTTGCACTTCTTTCGTAGTCTTTGTCTGACGCTTCCTTAGCCGATCGAGGTCTCTGTCCTGTTCCGTGGTAAGCCTTGTCGCCTGTGGTCTATGAAGGCGATCGCGTTCTCAACGATCGTCAGCAGCACTTGTGGAATTTTCTGCCGATAAAGACGTCATTATGTGACGTCCTAGCGTCTTAGTAACATAGGTCGCACTAGGCAAGTGGGTTATCCAAAAGGAGAAACAGTTCTTGAGGAAGGATTCCTGGATTCGCTCTGTATGTGGCTACTCTGTCAGATCTGTCCCTGCCAGATATTTGGCGCGTTAGCGCACGTACTACACTCGTCGGAAACTAACGCTCGGTTAATAACATTAGAAGGGGACCGCGCAGCTGCCTCCCAATCCTTTATGATCGTCTTGAAGTCTACTTATCTCCCTGTGGCCCTTTCCTCGCAGCTTGGGTGCCCTTTCAGGAGCCCCCTGCTCTCAGTCGGCGCGAGATGTAAGCGAGACAGCACAAGTACAAGGCACGCGGAGATGCATGCACCTTTTTCACAGCTGTTGTGGCGCTGGCGCTGACGTTAGCGGCACGTGGCAAGTGCTTCGAAGTCCTCACAATCGCAATTGGCTATCCCATCGGTGGTCTATCCAAGTATATGGGTTCCGAGTTTTGTCACAATCGATTTGAAGCGCACAGTGTAAAGGTATCAGAAATTGATATATTCTTAGAAAATAGCGCTGCTCGACATACCCGCTGTAGCAGACGAGTCGGCAAAAAATCTTTACATCTCCAGCTATTAACTTGGGTAAACTCGTGCCTTCTGCAAAAAATAAAACTAAATAAAAAACTTCGAAGTGAACAATCTTCAGCGTTGCGAAATCGCAGTGTTTAGGAAAGCGCAGTCACACACGCTGGGTGCCGCAACAAGGCACTGTCCCCATGCTGGCCACCGATGAACCTTTGCCTTATGAAGAGTAAGTTCTGGAACATATCCGCGGCTACAACAGGATGTTGTTACCGTGATCCCCACAAGCAGCGAGGACATGTCGCAAAAGCGCTTGCGGAGAAATCTAAACTCTGGCTCTCCGCTCGTTGCCTCTCAAGCGCTGCCGCAGCCGCAAGCGTATATGCAGGTCATCCGTTCCAAGAACAGGCCTAGCATGCGCAGTCATGTTCAACCAGCATGCAGTTCGCACTTGTATAAAGAGGAGGGCACGTACGTGATAGCACGTGCCGTACAACCTTGTGCGTTGAGGTCCACAATGTTAGGGTGGACGCTTCACTGTTCATTTATTAGGAAAAAACTGTTCTGCCGCCGTTCAAATTTTCTAGTAGGCAACACTGAAGCGTTGAACTTGTAATGTAAACCAGTGGTGAACAGTGAAGTCAGTTCTTTTTTGAAGCTATCGCTTAGTCTGCCATCCAGTGAAAATTGAAGTCGTTTCTGCGCCATTTTTTATTACTACCGAAAAGATACTTTTTTACCTAAAGTCTATGTCAAGGACTCAAGAGAGATATATTCTCAGTTTCCTCGAAGAATTTGTAAAATTAGTGGAAATGGCAAACCTGAAGCGGAAAACTTGTATTGTGCAGCAGTGACAAATAGTGAAATTATTTTTGTTTCAAAACTCCGTCCTTCATTAAAATTTTCGAAATAAATATTGACAATTTTGCTGTTTGAAAAAAACCGTCCCCTTAAAAAGCACATCTTCTTGAACGGCAGTTCACTTTATTCACAAGTCTGGAAAAAGCTCATCAAATTATTATTCACTGTATAAGCCATCCTGATAGCATGAACAGCTTGCGATCTTCTTCGGTCGCCATGAGAGCTATTACCTTCAAGCTCAGTGCCTGTGTACTTGCGGAAGCAAACTAGCCACATTGTCCAGGCCGCTTGACCTTGCACGTCTGTAAGAAAGAGGAAATGTTTGGGCTATTGGTTCATTTTACAATCCGTGGAGGCCGCAATCCGCTTCAGTGTGGGTCACCTTCGGACACTGCGCTGGCTTGTAACAAATGCGCCAGTATTCAAGGTTTTTCAACACGGAGAGTTCGTACAGATATTGAGATGCAAGATGGTAGTAAGTAATTCTAGGCGCGTTGAAACAATTTTTAACACACAGTGATTGTCAAGAAAGCTAGCGTAAGTCATAGATCACGCACTAAATGCGGCAGTGCGGGAGGTGTGGCTTACGAGCAGCCACACCACAGCTCACAATATTGCTATGACGTCACATTGGCAAATTTTCCTAACACGGTTTTCAAATCCTGGATTACGATTCCTGCGATGCTTTCTCGACCGAACAAGCACATTATACGCTATCGCGGATAGTGAGGCACGCGTAGCGCATTCATAACAGTGAAAAGATACCGAAATAAAGAGCTAAGCAGATAAAAACAATGGAAACGTAGCTGTGTCCGTGCTGGCTCCAATAGAGAGAAGAGTATCGAAAATAGAACAAAAACTAAGTGGTAGAAAGTAGTAAATTTTTGTTCACCAAATTCGAATAACGGGGTGAGAAAAAATCAGCGTCCGGTGAAGAAGCGGAAAGTCGAGAAATCGATACTGATAGAGCACTAGTGCTGACGCGCTCAGCGCTGGAAGCAGAGCCCGTGACTACATTTGCACATTCAGGGGCTTCCCTCTGCATTCCCTATTTATTGCGCGCCACCCGAACGACGTTCTCAATCTCTCCTTTGAGCTTTGCTGTCTGAAACACATTCAGAATACTGTCCTGTTGGCGGACGTCGTCAATCCCGCACTCTTTCACGTTCCCGAATGAGGGCTTTTCCTTGCCTTGGACACTGGAATAGTATCTTTCGCCTCTCTACTCCGTCTATTCCACTTAAACCCTTACCCGCAAAGAGAACTTTCAGTGCTAATATTTGTTTGTCTTCTTACTTCCTGTATTGGTTTTCCGTGTCTGTTCTGCGTAATCATTTTTTGCCTTCGCTTGTGCTTTTGCACTTCAAGTCTAGTGGGGTCCAATACATCACTGCCTTTTGAAACCCCGGAACTTCCGAGTTCGTTCCGAAGCCGAAAGCAACGGCGAGAATGAATTCCTCCAGGTATTTGTGTCGCTTTTCAGGCTTCAATACAGGAATTTGTTCTCCATCGACGAATTCCAGCAGTGCTAGGCTGAAAATTCTGTTTTTAAAAGATTACAAGCAGCCACAGGGCATTTCATCTTGCTGCTACCGACTTCAGTTTCCCGGATATGTTCCCAGTTGTAAGATTGACCGTGACCGCGTTTTATTTCTTTTTGTGGGGGAAACACTACCGCCGCTTTTGCGCAATCATTTTTGTGGTCGATTGTTTAATGTTCCTTTATTGCACTTGCCCGCTAGTAGCAGTGTCATTCAATTTGTGCAGTACGTGGAAGCGAAAAGGGGAAATCGAGAGAAGTTTTAATTGTTTTGCCTCGAGGTCACAGAAGCAAAGTTTTAATCAATTGTCGGAGCCCCGATCTTCGAAACAGTGTGAGTCCTATGAAAGAGAAAGAGAATTGTTCTATAATGCGCAAGAAGCGACAGAACAAAATAAAGGGGTACAGTTGAAGTTCATGACGAAATATCACCGGAGGGTAATTGTGTTATTGATTTTCAGGTACCGCGTGCCGTGCAAGCCCGGCAAAATATTTACTGCAAACATACTTTGATGACTTGAGCTCGCCACACGTTGTAACAAAATACAAAAAAAATAATATGGCTTTCTGCTCTCTGTTCCAGCTCTCTCTGCGATACTTTCATAGGGATAAGATGATGTGACAAAACTTCTTATAACTATTTAGCCGTAAACAGGTGTAGAAAGGTGCCTTACGGGGGCCCGTTATACAGGCCCGTTGTTCTTTTCTCACTCTTGACTCCAAAACAAGACTTGCCAATCAATCAAACTGCAACCCTATATTGTGAACTGCTACTGCTTTATTCCGATTTGTTGGTGTTGGTTTTGAATTTTCATGAATGTAAAACAACTTTAGCATCATTATTTTTATGAAAGAAGTTTACCTGAGAGGGAAGGTTTAGCTGGAGATGCATTTATGAAATTTCAATCGTGATCTTTTGAGTAAAGGAAACATTGATACTTCCGAAAAACGAAGGCCGCAGTTGCACTGATTGCAATGAAAAATAAAAAACAAAAGCAGGCGTTCAATTCAATTTCGTTCACACAGTTTTGAACATGCGTACAAAAGTGAGTCACGAATGAGACAGCATATTAATAGTTTGGCATGCTTTAAAATGTTCCGCTGGAAATATTAGTTTGATATTTATTGCCTCAAAATACCTGGCTCCACCGTTAAGCAATAGTTCACATGGGCTGTGTGCCGCATTCGTTTCACTCTGTTTCATTACTTTGCCGCGTTTTGTCTCCGTATTGCGAGCGAGAGCGAGCTCCACTACTGGAGCGAACGGCTCTCATGTCTACCTACAGGAGAAAAGAGAATCACGTCAGTCTTCTTACTGTTACTGCAGGTGATGGTAAAAACGTTTACTGGATATTTACAAGGACGTACAGCCTTTGTCAAATGTTTAGAGCCCAGAGGGTTCGCTTTTAAGCCGTATATTATGACTTCTTTAACAGTCCTGGACAGGGTATGACAAAAAATCTTGCCGTAAGCAAGTTTGGAAACCTGGGGATGCATTCAGAGACACATAGCATGCTCAGACGAAGATTCCCTGTGCTCTAAACTTTTAAAAAAGGCTATATGTTTGGTGCGCTGCCTTAGGAGCATCGGCCTTAAACATACTATGGGGGAGTCCCTAGTCAGGGACTCCATTGGCGGTTGCCGTCGCACGCGCACGCCACGTGAAGGCCGTTTGGGCCTGTAGGTAGCAGCAGCTGAGAAGAGTCGCCTAGCAGTCCTGCCGGGAAGGGTTATAGTGATGGGGCATACACATTCAAAGACATTCTAACTTTCCATCAAAACTCGCATTGCAAATACCCTAACCACTGAAAAGGGTTATGAACAGTGAACGAGAAGCTGCTCCTGCGCCTTTCCACCAACGCGATGCTGTGACCGGCAATACTTCAACATTTGGGTGGCTGACATTTACCACATGGTATGGGCTTTCTACAAGATGCGCTCGATCAGTTCATGCGTGTCGCTTCTTTGTAATTTTGTTTGTTAACGAGCGCCCGGATTGCATATTTTGATCTTCGTTTCTCGCTGGACTTTTTTCAGTTTATTGAAGCTGTTACCATGATTCATTAGAGCTCTGTACCTAAATGCCGGTGGGTACGCGACACAACTCGGCGGAAGCTCGAATTTATAGCTGGTATTCAAGCTGAAATAAGCTTTGGTTATTCAAGCTAGGAATGCGCAGAGGAAGTGATCATTGTCATCTGTTTTATAAATTGAAATTTGCCACTTCGGTTAATGATGGCTGAATTCAAGCGCGTCTATAAGTTCTTGTTTCTACCACTTGTGAAACTAACGAAGGCTAAATATTAACAGGGTGAAGAATATGATTGATTCTTCTCGGCGCAGTACACGGCCTCAAAGCGAGCAAGGCTCGTCGTAAAGCCGGAAGGTTCCAAATGTATTGTAGTGAACACACTGATGCCTTTCAAAGAAAGTTTTAATGAAATAATCAGAAGATTCTCCAAAATATAGTGCTACGCATGATAGTGCCTTAAGCAGGTTCAGCAGTTTTGAAGGAGTAATTCCAAATAACCGAAAAAACAATAAAACATGAGCAAAAATAACAGCTTGTGTCCTGCTGGGGTAAGAGTCAAGAGGCCGTTAGTTATTAGAATAGGCGTACTGAGCTCCTAACATGGGGATGAACCAGAAAAGCCAACCTTAGCAAAAACTTCAGTGTGTTGTAGCGATGCTTAGCCATATATTTGGCTAAGGCCCTTTAAGATGTGTGTCATATTTAAACGTTGCGAAATGATCCTCCAGGCTCACTGTGGTATTGGCTCACTACGTAACTATTACAAAACAGGCAGCTCTAAATATACAACAATGAGTAAGATCCAAACTCAATATAACAGTTTAAAATTTTGATCACTTTCAGGCTGCTAGAAACACGCGTTAGCTTGCTCTCTTCGCCCATACCTGAAGAACTTCACTGCGTTTTTTTTTTTTTTTCAAACTGTATTTTTCCTCGGTGCATTTGCTTTTTGTTTTGTTCCTTCTCCAAAACCTACTTTCCAGTGGGCGAAAAGCTCGCACGTGTCGCCTTACTACCGTAAGCAATATGGCCTTACACCGAATAAACTGGGTTGAGTTGTGGGGTTTAACGTCCCAAAGCGACTTAGGCTATCAGAAACGCACATTGCATAAACTGTCCTTCCGGGAGCCTCCAAGCTTTTTTTTCATAGATGTTGGATTGCTACAAATGCTCAGCCGCACTTTGAGCCATTTGCACTACGCATCTAGGTGACAGTGATTATCGACTAGCTTTTCTCCGAGTAGCCAAATTTGCTGACGAGGTTTGAATATTGATAGCCATAACGCAGACAAGTAACATGGAGAAGCATTGCGGATGACCCAAAACCATCTTGCCCGTCTGGGTGAGCTGTAAGAAACTTACTCCGCGCAGAAAAAATGCGCATTACCGAACTCAGCGCCTTACAAGGCTGCTGCCGAAAGATGGCATCACTGTGTGCTATCACGCCTCAATGTAAAGCCAGCACCATTCGGCCGTAATCATAGGCGATCGTTTCATTATGAACAAGAACCTTGTAGCCTGTACGGAGCATTACTTCTACGCTTACAACTGATCGCCGGTTAACTTGAGGGCTCGTATCCCTCCAGCGCTATGCCGTCTATGCCTTCAGAGTTGCGTGCCTATCATGCTAACAATGCCGTGCATGGCTACGCAGCTGAGTTCCAGCGCTCGCAAACCAAATGGAGAAGTCCTTTCAGGCCCATTCGCCTATGCAAAACCAAGGCCGTGCATGGCACGCAGCTGAGTTCCAGCACTCGCACCTCAAACGGCGAAGTCCTTTAAGGCCCATTCGCCTATGCAAAACCAATGTTTGCGGTGAGTACCTAGCATTTATAGCAAACATGCCTACTGTAGGCAGTTCCTCTCATCCAAGGTTTTCGAGCACTAACACTGCAAACGCACAGTACAAGGCTGAGAGACACAAGTGTCATATATTGAGGGCAGAGATCCTGTATTCTTGTGGTAGCAGTTTAGACAAAAATCGAGCTTCATGGTGGTAAATGCTACATAACCTCATTTTATCTCCTCTGTCACAATGCTTTACTGGGCGCCGGTGGGAAGCCCTGCTACTTTCGAACTGTAGAAGTTGATGGTACGTTCGCTTCAGGGCGGTGAACTACCAGATCATTTAGGGCAACTTTAGAATGAAGTCTGGTTTGTTGCCTTAAGCGTGGAATAATATTAATAATCAATCAATCAATCAATCTTTATTTAATGTACTCAGGAACAACCATGTGATGTTCGTGCTTCAGTACAAAATATGCACACCCAAGTTTTACACACAGAGATAGAACACAAAAGAAGAAACAGATAACACATGAAATGAAATTTAGACGAAAAGAGTAGCGGAGAGAAAAAAAATAAATGAGTAGCATGTCGTGTTATACACGTGAGAAAATTGTAGAGCACGTCACGAAATAAAAACACCCCGATATATGAGAGAAAAAAAATCAAATACCTGTCATCGACTATTGTAATATAGAAATATACACACACAAGAAAAAAAACGGCCACTCGAGGCGCAACAAGTGTGTGGTATCTAAAACACAGACTAGAAATACAGGGAAATGAAATATAGAAATAGAGTTGAACGCGAGACAGTAAGGTTCTAGTATAAAGTTTAAAGTTAGAATTTAAATAAGAAACTGCTAAAAAGCAGTTCAAGATAAAAACAGCACTGAACAGGAGGAAAAGCAAAAAGTGAAATAAATACACTATTTAGGCTAGAAAGTGGAAGTCATATGGGGTAAAGTACTGTTTACAATACAACGCTACGAATATCCAATATAAATGAAGAGAGCTAGTTTTGGAAGATGCCAAGTTGAAGACAAAAATAGTTAAACAACATCTGCATTCTGTTCAGAGGGAAATGGGAATGAAGGAAGAGAGAAAGTTGAAACAGTCCTAATTCCCTCATGCTCTTTCGTGGAAGACGCAGCAAGATGTACTCTAAGAGCTGAGGGCACATAATGTAGCCATGAAGGAGTTTGTAGAGAAAACTTATATCTACTCTGGCATGACGGCAGCTAAGAGAAGGAAGATTTAGTGGGGTACTCCTGGAGGAGCAAGAGGAGGAAGATGTTCAAAGAAAGCGATATCGAAATATCCGCAAATATTTTTGCTGTACTCTGTCAACCTTGTCCCAGCTTGATTTACAAGTGCCATACAAAACAACCGACGCGTACTCCAAAAGCAGCAAGCACATGGACAGGTAAAGCTTAAGGAACACAAGTGGAGTACGGAACTCTCCCGAATGTCTGCAGACAAATCAGAGTGCGAGCATAGTCCGCTGAGCAATGAGTTTAGTATGAGGGGAGAAGCTGAGGGTGCGGTCAAAACTTACACCAAAGTAATTAATTTCATCAGCCCTGTCCAACAGCACAGAATTCACAGAATAATGGTAGAGAAAGCTGTGCGTTTTACGAGTAAATGGGACAACCCTAGTTTTGGAAGAATTGACGGTAAGTCCATTCTTTGCGCACCAATCAGAAAAACCAGATATGTGCGATTGCAACAGCATACAATTTTCCAAAGAATGTATGACCTTGAATAATTTTAGATCATCAGCATAAAGGTGAAACGAGGCGTTCTCGATCACGGAGGAAACGTCATTAATAAAAACAGAGCAGAGAAGCGGGCCAAAACAGTGCCTTGAAGAACTTCACTGTTTGTAGGCTTAACGAAGGAGGTCTGTTCATTGACACTGACAAAGCAGGAGCAATCAAGGAGATAGTTACGTAGGAGGGCTACAATCGAGGCTTTTACGCCAGAGAGTAGAAGCTTTTCAAGTAGTAATGAGTGAGTAACCACGTCGAAATCTTTGCTCAAATCACAGTACAGAGTGTCAACCTGACCTCTCTGAAGGACTGCTACAGAGGCATACGTCATAAACCTGACTAGGTTGGTAGAAGTAGGGCGACCAGATATGAAGCATGGAAGAAAATACTTTGTGCAAAGCTAATTCGAAAAGCTTAGAAGTTGCATATAGAAGAGAAATCTGACAATAATTGGAAACATCAGATTTGTTTCCTGACCTGAAGGCAGGAAACACGCGTGCCATTTTCCACACGCGAGGAAAGGCAACACTTTTCAAAGTTTTTACATATGACAGTGAGTATTGGTACAAAGGTACAACCGAAGTTATTATGGCGGCTGGAATGCCATCAGGGAGAGTAGACAAAGATGGTCGCAGTCGCTTAACACTCGCAGTTATTAACTTCTCGTCAAAGAAAATTTAATTAGATGGTGGACCAGATGGGAGGCATACAGGATTGCCGTATGGAGGTTTGCATACGGAGAAAAAATGTTGGGCAAAACTGTCGGCAACATCCCGAATTTACGACCCTTGAGAGTCAACTAAGTTCATACTGGAATCCGATTTAAAGTACCGCTTGCGAACGTAACGCCAGAACTCACTAGGACGATTTGAAGCACTCCTTTCTAATGATTCAAGATAAGAGTCGTAGTCGTAAGAGTCGCCGATAGCTACAAACCTGCTCGTCGGTCTTCGAACAAAGAATGCCTGTCGCACACGTCAACGTTCAGTTTAAAAGGCGGTTCACAACATTTCTAGTTTAAATAGGAAACTGTTACCAGACAACCTCGAACATTGTACATTGTGCAGACATACACGAGTGGCCGGAATCTTCGAGGCAGATCTCGGCCCATCTGGCGTGACAAAGAAGATGATAAAGGTACGTCTCGCGACATCTAGCGTTAACAAACAAAGCATGCAGAACTGGTATTTGCGCAAGAATCAGAGTGATAAGGGAGCATGCCGGCGGCTGCTAAAACACAACAAATACAGTTTTGAAGGTTTCGCAGAAATATAATACCTCATATTATATGCGCATTCGTTACGGGTGGTGCTGTTCCACGTGTAGCGTTGACAAAGGGCCAAACTTCAAGCTCCGGAAAAAGATTCAGTCCTTCTGCTGCTCCAGAAAGAGTGCCCAGGAGAAGTAATTGAACAGTGACAGGAATATAGGATGCTGCAAGGAGAGGTGTGGACGTTATCCCAAATCGTATTTTGATGCGAACTTTAGTCGCTATGATAAAGTAAAGAATGCGTAAGGATGTGCGATAGCCTACAAATAAACTTCCAAAGTATGCTACAGTCATAACCTTGAAAGCAACCATGTTGAAAAACAGATGAAGTTCGAACTATGTGCTAGGCAGAACTATTTAGGTAGCGTGGCCGGCATGGGCATTGTTAGCATGATGACGACTATGCGTCGTATGATGATTTGAATGATTGAGGGGTACGTAAATAGATTGATTTATCAAGTGCATAAGGCGAATTTCGGTGTAGTACCCATAACAATGAAGACATAAAACAATAAACTACAAACATTCACGTCTATGTTGGGTTTCAAACCACGGGACTCCAGATTCCGAGCTGGGCATGCTAACCACTAACCAACAGCTGGCTACTTTAGTACAAGTAAAGTATACAATAGCTACACAGGAACCGTCTGCCGTATTTGACTGACGTGCCAAGGTCAAAATGTATTTAAAGATTTCAAAATATCATTGTGCGAAAGCCATCAGGTGCTGGTTCCACAAGTTTTATAATTTGACAATATCTTGCAACACTGTCCTTGAAGTATTCTCCGACTAGCCGTGCGTGAAGATCTGCATGACGTGCTGCCATCCGGCTTTTCCATATACTGTGAAGGCCCAACGCCAATACATCATATTAAAAGTCGTCCTCGAAAATGTGAAATTCCGCACTTGGCTCATTATTGCCAAGTGCTCATATTGCACTCTTTTACCTGGTCTCATGAGCTGTTTGTGTCACTCAGTAGGGAAGAAGCGACGCAGCAGAATCAAGATTATGTTTACACAAATAGGTAGTTGTGTTCCTATGCTCCTCTCGCCCCCCTGCGCACTCTTTTAGGTTTGTGTCGCCCCCCGGCGCCCCCCCCCCCCCCCTTACGCGTGTAGGTACCGCCTTATTCATTATAGGCCGTGTATCGTCTTGTGTTTCTCATTGTTGCACAAAGCTTCTGAGACGGAGTATACCTAGCTTGTTGCCTTTCAGTGCGCACAGTCTTATGTGCACTTAGGAACAGTCTCCTTGGTCCCATATGCTCTTTAGCATACTTTGTTGTAGGACAATCTGTGAGTGTCATAATTTATCAATGCTGGATGTCATGTGGTGCGCTCAGGATGCCCGTAAATGTTTCCACAGACTTATACCTACATTGCTCATTCGTTGCTTGCATTAATAATCATGTGGTTTCTTATGCGATCATAGCAGGAGCGTACAATCACACGTAGAACGAACCATCGATTGGTGGGCGCATTATCGTTGTAGGGTACTCAGTAGTTTTTATATGGTTACCTAGTTGATTTAGATATCCATTATAATGAGACTTTGCCCAAATGACGGTCCAGATTAGAATAATGTAACCTGGCCATAATGGGTATATAGGAACTTATGACGGGGGCTCAATGAGCAAGTATGCCTAAAATGACACATGGATGCAAGACCCATCTAGTTTATATGCTCCATATAGCCCTTCTGCCATTGTAGAGGTGGGGCCGAAATATTACGGAGCACACTTTTAGTGCTGGAATATGTATCACGCCTTGTGTAGAGTAGTTACTATGTTTACCTTGGTGCATATGCAACCGCACCTGTGGCATGCGCTGAAATATGTACAAGTTACCGCCTAATATTCGCTACATAACTCGCAACGGACGTCTTTCTAGCCAAAGTGTGTAGCGTAATATGTTTGCGGCGCGGCGAGTCGATGAATATAGAGAAAAGAGAGAGAGGGACGATGGCCATGACTGGAGAAGATTTAATGAATCGCAGTGGGCCTAGCGCAAGCACTTCTGCCCAATTTCTTCTCGTCCGTAATATTACTCGGGGCCATCGAGCGATCGTCCCGATTGTCCGGATCATGGACGAGAAAGTGTGTCGGTGTCGATGAGATACATGGCATGAAAATGGACGTGACTGGATAGCTGAAGAAAGAGAGGAAAAAGGAAGGCAACTGCTTTCCGCTACGATGATTCCCGATGAAGCCTGGCCCAGGACACGTACGTGCGACAGGTCGCCTAGATCGGATGGCGGAGGCCCAGACACGCACCGCATGGCACGCGAGGGGGCACTCTCTTCATGAGTAGCGGTGTCTAGGGTTGTCTGGTCTCAGGTCATTGAGGTCTTTTGTCGACTATTCAGGTCAGTGGATTCATCTGGTATTTAGCTCTCTCATCGTGTCTTGTGGTCGTGTGGGTGGAGTCTCGTATCCGTCTCTCCTTCGTCGTGTCTTGTGGCCAGGGCCGTGGAACGGCAACGTCGCATCGAGTACGGCAGGCTGCCAAGCGATGCCTCGGAGGCCATCTGCCAACGGCGCAAGAAGACGTACGGGGCTGAATCTCCGGGCCAGGATGAGCAGAGATAAATTACCCTGCACCTCCAACCAAAATGTTACGAGTAGGCAAGCCAATGAACACAGACAACAGAGAGAGATATGATGGCCATGACTGAGATGATTTAATGAATCGCGCTGGGCCTAGCGCGAGCGCTCCTGCTAACGTCACTGCCCGCTTTTTTGTCGTCCGTACAAATCCTATAGCTGGAAGTGCACAAATATCGGCTACATATGACCTGGACTAATATACCCGGAGACGTTGCATGCGAAACACATTTGGGCCCATATTTCCTCCTTGAAACACCCCATATCACGTACTCTTCTTCTGTGTGCTCTATAAGAAGTATTATTTTGTATACATGAATTCCAATGCATCAATGCATCTTGCATGAAAACATTGGTTTTTACACGGCAGTGTAAAGGCCCTGCAATGCAGAGAAGTTATTTCAGATTGAAATCGAGCCTACTAGCACTTTTGGCCGAGAAGCATGAAACTTACTGCCCCTTCACTACTCCGTATGGCTTGGCAAAGGGAACCTATACAGGTATCTTTTTCCGTTGGCCTTTGAATAAATTCGCGGCATAAGACTGTATTCTTGTGGATACGTCGAAATAATAGAGGCACCAAGTATTTGGATAGTGATTAATAGGTATGAAAGTATATGTACGGGAACGATGATCCGAAAAAGGACCCGCACACGGGTCTCACCAGCAATATTGCATTAAGCACTTGGCAGCGGCGGCGAGGAATGCACCATATTTTTTTTTTTTTAATGCGGACAAGCGAGCGCATCAAAACGATCGACAGCCTGCGAGTTTCGAATATTTGGAGATCAGTAGTTTTTGCAAGCAGTCTATATGATCATCTCTAGAGGATTGTGCGCCCGTTTAAGAATACAAAATTCATGTCGTTGCTGGGCCTTTTAATAAACCTTTACTTACCTTACTACGCTTTCTTTCGTGCGAAATTAGAGACAGGATTAAGGAAGGCTGTTATTACAGTCCCACTAATTGGATGAAGGCGACGAAGACGACGATAAGCGGGTCGGCTTCCTAGTACTATCTCCATTTCTCTAATTGTAAAGAGCTTTCGAGAGCCATCCCATCCCTGCAAATAAAAACCTTATTCGTTCATTCTGTCATTGTCTTGGTCTGTTTCTCTAGTATAAGTCTCCTGAACAATTTATGGGTTGTGTAGATCCCTTGCGAAGGTCTGTTGTTCGCCGCCCACAGAATGAAGCACATCATCACGCGATCCTCTTAGCTATTTCGTCGTGTATTTCCAGCCACGAACGTCGCTGTTAGCTGCTCTCTGTGCAGCACTCATGGGAGCGGTGCAAACCAGTATCTGATAGTCGCCGCAGTCCTAGCCATCGACAAGGGTTCAGTGAATAAAAGACTGCAGGAAGAAAAAGCCACTTGCGGTTATCCGGACGGACAAGCAGAGGGGACGGAATAGGCAGTCGTTTTCGTATCACACAAGAATGGAAAAGCTAATGGTGTGCCTGAAGTAATTCAGACGGGGTTAGCGGGGTTAATTCAGGAAGGGGTTAGCTTGTGGAAATCGAACGATAACGTTGTGGTATCTCCGACACTAATGTCGGTCCAGGAGAAAGTTCTCAGCCCCTGACTTACCCAGGACGGAATACTGGACGCTGCCCTCCCCCAACCTCCTGTTTGCTGTTACTGAACAAACTGGACTAGCTATTGAGCTGCACATGTCGTACTTATTTAATTCTAGTTACGATAAAAGTCAAGATGTACTAATTACTTACTGAAATGAACTACAGGGGTACCTTCGTGCCCAATGTATTGTCTGAGCAAGAACGCACAGCACGTACACTCCTGAAGAGAGTGGCAAGGTATGGCAATGAAAACAGGGTATTAATATCTACTTGCCAGTTCTCTGAAACAGAAGATTGATTACACTATACAGATTCTATGTTCATTATGAACAGACTGAAACGGTATTTCTATAAAAATGATTTCCGTTTTGCGTGTACGTCCTTGAGTCCGCACTATTTGGAAGTTTCGTTTCGCCCTGCTGCTCTTTCTATACAAAATGCATATCTTTTTATGTTATCTATTGCACCAATGTTGACAAGTATTTGTATGGAGGTGTAGCCCTTAATTAAGCCTTTCTTAGGCTTTTTGGCGGCGCCCTTAACATCTCTGCGATGTTGAAATAGAGATGGCTTGACTTGACTTGAACTCACTAAGAAAGCACTGTTGCCTAAGCGGACGATGCTTTAATTTTGCCGCTACCCCGTAATCACAACTGGAGGCAGTGCACTGGTGACGTTCGTTTAAAAGTACACCCTGGAGAAAGACTGCGCCACTGAGCGTAGCCCAACTGTACAAGCTGCGGCAACCCATACAGCGGTTCCTGCAGAAGAACCATAAAAGGAAGATCACTACACTTTTTCGCGCGGTGGATCAAATTTAAGAAAAAGATTTCAAAGGTCAAAACATAATGCCTAACTCCGAGGTTTTATTCAGAAGTGCGTGTCAGAAATATTAAATACATAAACATAGCAAGAAGAGAGAGCTGGAAACAATTCTGCTGCAGCAGAAGTAATAATCTTGGGCTGTGTGGGCTACATAATCATCATCATCATCACCATCATCATCTGGGCTATAGCCGCTGCACCTGACCCCTTGGGTTTTTTAACTTCCGCGCACCTAACATTCTGTCACTCCTGCTACGCTTTCCTCCCCTTGTAATCAAATTTCCTACCCAAACCGACTACCGCTTATACCCTCGTTGCACTACATGCCCTGCATCTGCCCATGACCATTTCTTCTCCTTGATTTCGACTAGGATATCAGTAACTTGTGCTATTTCTCTGACCCACTCTGCACGCTTCCTATCCCTTAAAGTTACCCCGACCATTTTTCGTTTCACAGCCCTCTACCTTGTTCTTAACTCGAGAGTAAAACCCTTTTCGTTAGCGTCCAACTTTCAGCCCCAAAGAGGAGTGCAGATTAGATGCAACTGTTGTATATTGTCCTCTTGAGCGATACCCGTAAGCTGCTAGTCATAATCTGGGAGTGTTTGCCAAATGCACTATATCCCAATCTTATGCGTCTTGTTATTTCCCTTTCATCGGCCGGATCTGCGGTTACTACCTGTCCTAAGTAGACATATTCGCCTACTACTTCCAGTGCTTCGCTACCTAACGTAAACTTCTATTCCTTCCTGAGGCTGTTGAATAATGCCATAGTCTTTGGCATATTGATTTTGAAGCCTAAATTTCTACTTTTCCTGTCTAGGTCATGAATCATTATTTGCAGTTCATCTCCCGAGTTACTTAGCAAGGCAATGTCATCACCAAATAGCAGATTACTGGGGTATTCTCCATCCACACTTATCCCTGACGGCTCCAATTCCAAGTGTCTCAATACCTCCTTTCTGCAAGCATTGAATAGTACTGGGTAGATTGCGCCTCCTTCCTAGCACCTTTGTGGAAATTTTGTTACTTTCTTCATGCATAACTATGTTTGCTATCCATCCACTATACATATGTCTTCAGTACTTTCTGTTTCCAGTAGTTGCCTACACCCTGATTTCGCAGTTCCTGCATGAGTGCTGATGTCTGTACTGAGTAAAATGCTTTTTAGCAATAAAAGAATGCTATGTATTAGGGCTGGTTATATTCGGAGAACTTTTCCATCACTTGATTGATGATATGAATACTATCAATAATAGAGTAGGCTTTTCTAAAACCTGCTCGATCATTGGCTTTTTGAGATCTAAGTTGGTCCATTTCTGTTCCTGATTACTTTATAAAATACACGGAGCATAACGGATAGTAAGCTGATTGGTCTGTAAGTTAAGTCATTAGCGTCCGCTTCTTAAGAACTAATGTAATGTTAGCGTTCATCCAGATTTTCGGTACCGTCGATCACACCAGTCATTGCGTACACAAGCTGGCCAGTCATCATCATTATACTTTATTATTCACCATCAATTCGGGGCTTGCAGGCCTCTGGGTCCCTGCATGGCTCCAATTGACTCAAACTTTCATCACTAAAAGCGAAACTGGGGCAACAAGCAGCACAAGCCCCTAGAACCGCCACCTCTCGCTCACAGCATGAGGCACCGCAGTGCGACTGGAGGACCTGCGAAAAGCATAAAAAGACATCAGCCAAGCAATTTCAAGGTTTCGGAATAGCCAGCCGAAACCCCTATTCCGGTAGTCTCTCAGAGATGGAGACTGTCTGGCAATGAAGCCGTTTGTGCCAGTATCGCACTGTCCTAGGGACTTAAAATACCTTAGCAAGGATAATGGTGTCTATAGCAACGGCATCAACCGTATTGGCATTATGAATATATCACACTTTCATCATGCTCCTGTGGAATGCTCACGTCTTCCTCTTAAAACCGCGATTTCCGGCAGCTGTTCCGAGCGTACCGCCACTGTTTCATTGTCAGCTAATCATAAAAGGTCGAATAATTCGGATTTTTGATTGAACTGATCCTATTTGTATTACTCAGAAGAAAAAAAGGGCTGAAGCACATAATGGCCGGCTTCGGCAAGGATCATTTTGCTTTGTTCAGTAAGCTTGCTTGACAATATGAGCGGATACTTCTGCGTCATGACTTTAATTGCCAGCCAAGTGTACTCCTTCAATAGAGTATATACCAAATCCATGGTAGAAGCAAGTGATTCGATTTCTCCAGACTACAAGACATCGCCAGTACACGGGCGCCCTGGTTTCGCCTCTAATTTTCTATCCTGAAAACAGTCATTCCTACTTCTGTCATGTTCAGTTAGAATCCTAGCTTTCCTTCTGGTCGAAACAGTTTTTGTCCAATTAGAAGTTCCCAAGTTTTTTCATTCCATTTTTCGATAGTGCCCATCAGTGCACCCAACAAGAATGCATTCTCCTGCGTTCTCTTTCGTGACGCATCGCCGCGTACGATGGTCTATCCTCTCATCGCTTAGGGAGCACAGCAACGGCCTCTCGGCTGAGCAGTCCATTTTCTCGTACCGTGATAAACGAGCTGATGGCGAGCGCTGTCGTTTTCTTCACGCCTGGAATAACGCCCTGGAGCTGCTCTCTAGCCTCTTCGACGTCGCTGCGGGCGCGTCCCCGCGAAGCAGATATTTCGTCCACGGACGACGTTATGCCACGTTATGCATCCGGCGTCGAAAGCAAGAGTTGAGATAAGCTAAGTGCGCTCTATCGTCCTGACTGGCTAAGGCAAAACATGCATGACAAAGTAAGAGCCCGACGACCGGCCGGCTCCCGTCTGCTGTGAGCTGCTCCGTTGTGCCCGTATGAGCTGTTGAGCTGACGTTGTGTATGTGGGAGGCGGGTGCGCGGGCTGTCGCTTCTTGACGTGTGTTTGTACTGTCCTGTCGGTGCGAGCCACCGGTTTGGCGCGCGGCTCGAAACGTAAACACTGTACGTTCGCGAATGTATCACCCTTCCAGACGTTGATGGAATTCGCGGCCCAGAACAAATTTCTCTGCTGGGCCATATGATGATACTAGAGCCCCAGGGGTGCAATACTCGTCGGCGGGGGCAGAGTTCTTACCTCTACCGAAACTAAGCAGCATGCAGTACGTTGCATACAGACGCTAAAGCCCGTTCGTACGGTAAACAACAAAGCGAAATGTACGCAAAAGGAGGCACCAGCTGTCATGCGTGGATCATAAAAGCTGTGTATCGACTCTCATTCTTTCGAGTTCTGTTTTATTTTGCGGCCTAGCTTTACACACACTTATTCGTGCGTCATATTTGTGGGAACTTAGTTCCCCGAAAAAGCGTAAACTTTGGGCTACCTCACCTATGTATATTTTTAGCTGAGCCCAATGAGTTTGCGTGCGTAGCACGTAAGCAGCCCATTTTTTAGAGCACAGCTCTTTGGAGTCCGTTCCTGCATTTTCCGTCATCGTAGCCGTCGCCATTGTCTCTCGTAACCAGCTTCGCAGATGGGGCCGCGCACGTGGTGGTGGTGGTGGTGACTATGGTTTATTTTTGGGGAGGGGGTACTGGTCACGTCTTATGTTAGCCATCTTTGTGGCATCACTCTTGGTGACCAGGGGGAAGGGGAAGTTGGGATTAGGGGAAGGTTGGGGAGGGGAAGGTTGCTGGCGCCCCTATGTCGCCGCCATTTCCGCACGAAGCACTATAGGCCCATGCAGGCCTACAGAACAGAGCTGAGGCCAGACTCCTCCAGATAAATCAGGAGGAGCCGGTGAGCAGAAAGTTGGTTCCGAGCTGGGAAGAGCAATTGCCCTTCCGTATCAGCTGGGAGACCAAGATTCCGATAGCCATTCAGAAGTTTCTGGCGATGGCCAGCGGAGGCTGGACACACGAGGAGCAAGTGTCCCAGTGTGCCAGTATTGCCGCAAGAGGGACAGGCTGGGCTGGGAGCTCGGCCACAGGCATACATGCGGGACGGAGTCCACGTGCAGCCTATTCGAAGTCGTAGGAGGAGGGATTTGTCCTTCCGTGAAAGTTTGTCAGAGAGCCGTTGGAGATGTTCACCAGCGGCAATACGACGGTCAGGATGGAAAGACCTTATCGACCTTCTCAAGAGGGGTCTTGAAAAGTCAAAAGGTGTGACAGCCTCAGTGACTGGGGCGCCGTTGTCGTGCGCCGCTTTGGCCAAGGCATCCGCCTCTTCATTGCCCTGGACTCCAGTATGTCCTGGAACCCAATGTAGGGCCAGTTGATACCCCGAGTCCTGAAGGGCTAGGAGACGGGCTCGGAGAATGTTCACCGAGAGGTTGGTGCCGTGGTAGATAGTCAGGAGCTGCAGAGCAGATCTGGAGTCGCACAGAACATTCACTGGTCCAGGAGGGACACTGGAAGCGATGAACTGTGCGGCTAGGTGTAGACCGGCCAGCTCAGCAGCTGTTGAACTGGCAGGGAATGACAGGCGGCAGGACCTAGACTGGTCTAGCTGAGGTGCTGTCATAGCAGCAGCTGCTTGGAAGGTAGCGGGTCGAACCGAGCCATCCGTAAAGAGGAGTGTAGATCCTCTACACTCCTCAAGGAGGGCTGCAGTTGTCTGCTGGAAGGCAGCTGCAGGGGTGTGACGTTTGGTGTGACCATCCGTATCCAAAAAGACAGGAATTGGGGGTCGACTGGGTGGAGGGGGTAGGACTGAGAAACCTGGGACAGGACCGATGATTTCTCTGTACACTGTATACAGCTTACCCATACGAGAATGGGATTTGCTGTGCAGCCGTGCTAGGAGTGAGGCACCATCTGGAGCATGGCTGAGACGATCAATGTGGGTCAGTCCCCTCTGGGCGAGGAGAAGATCCAGTGGGTAGATACCAGCTTCCGCAAGGGTAGCGGGAATCTGTGAGGATTGAGGGACTCCGAGGAATCTTCTAATCCAGCGCCTTCGAATCGTGTCGAGACGAATGACTCGAGACGACCGAAGGGAGACGAAGGGAAGGGCATAAAGGATGACCGAAGTCGCCGCTGCCTCGAAGAGCTCCTGCCGCCACCGTTCGCCGCTGCGTGTACCCTCCCCACTACCTCTTCCTCCGTGGTGGCGACCGCGCGTGTTCTCCGATGGCTGCGCCCACTCCTGCCACCACCGTTAGCCGCTGCGTGGACACACCGCCTCCTCTCCCTGCGTGGCGCCAACCGTGTTATCCGGTTGCCTATGCGCCCGCTCGCCATCAACGGATCACGGTGGTGCATACCAAAACGAAACGCAGATGCATGTTGACTTAACTCGCTAGCGGCGTCAGCGGCATCATTCAGTCACTTCTATCTCTTCGCCGCGCAATGTTCCTATGGACCCAAGCGCTGCCTCCCGCGACCTCCCGATAACTTAATTGAGCTCTTCAATCCTCCAATGCCACCCTTGTGCGGCGGCAATCAGAGCGCCGGATTGGTGGCGGCGGATCTCGATATTTTTACCGCCCGAGCCGATACGCAAACCTCTATCTATCGAAAATCTGAAACAGCTAATGAGTTGAGCTCAAATTTCGCATTAGGAAGTGACGTAATCGTCGGTAATTTTTTTCAGCCGAAGCCTTACTTCGTAAATTTAATCACAGAAAAGGTTTTGCAGTACTGCCGTCCCTGCCGTTACTAACGAAATCGGCAACATACAGCGCCAAGGGTGCATTGTATTTCAAGATTGTGAAACGGGCGTTCACCCAGAGGAAAATGAATGCTCTTAAGTACTCGTGAAGGAGTCAAGGGGTGCTATGATTTAACAAAAGCAAAGAACAAAAAAAGCAAAAAACTGCCCTAGCAATTCACTCTAGCAACGCACGATTTCCAGGGTTGCTTCGCTTGCGCACGCCACCACGTGACCGGTAGCCACGATGCCTCCTTTTTTTGTTTCTCTGACGGCGGCCTCTCCGCTCCTCCACCTGTGACAAAACCTACTGTACTAAGTCATGTTGCTATGTCGACCAGCAAGCAGTGACAGGATTTTTATTTAATTGGTCTGGGCACTTCCTGTCTACGCCACTCTGGAGCCAAGTAATTAAGGTTTTGCACATGGCTTCTGATAGGGTTTTTGTGAATAGTTGTCAATATAGCAGCACATGCAATAAAACCAGCGTGCGCTACGAGCGCAGTCAGCTCCAAAGAATGATTATGTGGGCCTATTCATGAGTTATGCATTTCGTCTCCTGTCGTACTGCTAGCCCAGGTTATTCAACATACTTAGAAGGAGGCTTATAATGAACACACTACGAGCCGTTTTCTGAAACGGCGTGAAATGGCTGTCTGCGCAGTTTGTTTACACAGCTGGTTCACATGTCACTCCAAAACACTTGAAGCGAGTGCTTTAGGGCTCCAATAAATTGAAAAACTCGGCGCCCTACCTTATGAGTCTTAAATGGCGTCACCAAAATTCTGATTGGTCGCGAGTGTTGACGTCACTATACATCACTTCCGAATCAAAAACCTGAGAAAGCGTTTAAAACTACAGCGGAATATTCTGTCGTTTTGTCGCCGACAGAATTTTGTGTATTTCTGTTGTACTTTGTGGTAGCCTTGAATATATAATCGTAATCATTGTATGCACTCTAAGTATTGTAGTGCGTTTCTACTGTAAGGCCCCAAAAGTTTGATGTAACTCAAGTTGATTTTGTCGCATGCTAACGATCGAAACCGCAAGCGCACATACATTCTGTGGGTTCGTTTACTTATTTAACATTTACGGCATGTACTAAATACGCATTAGCAGGGGCGACGAAATGAGTACTCCATTTTGTAACACCAGCTCATTGCAACAAAAATACGAAACATAGCTAAAAATATACTACAATGAGACATGTTCAGCACTAACAAGAGAATATATGCAAAATAGAAACATAACTAACAATACACTAGCTCAGCTACTTTGGTCATCTGTTGAGAAGAGAGGAGTCGCTGCAGAAAGATTTGATATTGGTAAAGGTTGAGGGTCACCGGAGAAGGGGTAGGCAGCGAACGCCGTGGTTAGAAGGCATCTTCGAGCGCTGCAGATGAAGTTATGTGATGTTAGGAAGATAGTGAGACCGGAAAGCGTGGCGTGAAATGGTCCATAGGGTCACGAAGAGTCGGACACAACTGAACGACTGAACTGAACTGAACAATATACTACAATGAGACATGTTCAGCACTAACAAAAGAATATATATAAAAATGAAACACGACTATGGGTAGGACGCATCAGAAGGCAGCTTGCAATCCTCAACAGTACGTGGACACTTAAGCGCATTAATTTGCCTTGATACGGAGATAGAAACTGATGTCTTGCTCGACAAGTTGTAAGGTGCGTAAGGTTAGGTTTAGGACTCATAGCAAGCTTGTTGTTTTCAGCAGAGATTAGAACTTTGTCTGGACTTTCCTTTGTGTTTCCAGCAGTTGGATAAAACGTTTTTTTTTTCAATAGAATTTTGTTTGATTGTTTTTATTTCGTTTTTACTTGGTCTTGCGGAAGTGTCAAATGCTTCACAATAATCAAATGAAACGGGACGTAATGGCCACAATGAAAGTGACTAAAGCACATATAACGCTAATATATCTCAAGAGATTTAACACTCTCAAGAAAGTTAAGTGATTTTAAAAAAGCTCGGAAACATTTTTGGTTTCTCGTGGCATTGGAACTCGAGATCCTGGTGCTGGGAAGCAGTGAAGCGGCTGAGAATTTCATGACAGATCCCCGCAAGGTCTGCTTTTACGGAGCGGAGGCAATCCAGTTTATATACGTTGTGCGGTCTTTTGCGTGAGGTTGTTGCTTACCACTAATTGCTAAGTAATACGTGCTTAATTAGAGAGGACCGCTGGCAGCTATAGCTTCATAGCCCTAAGTATTCCCTCATTGCTTAACTCGCTTAAACACTTTAGACCAAATGTTAAGGCGGATCTTTGGGGCGCCGGTAATTTTTTATTCTTTCGGAGATTTTCTCTTCCATTAAAGCTTACTTCTCACGTATATCTTACCTCTCTGCTTCATTTACTTTGCGATTGTCTTCGGCAAATTTCTGAGTTCTACTAATATGAACGTGATCACCAAATTGAAAATAACTGCCGATGACTTGCGCTCTGAATAAATTTGCTGTAACCACCGTACCCAGCAAGCGACCCGAGATTAAGCGAAAGCTTCCTTTTCATTCAGAGCTCATAGACGCATCCATCGCTGATGCTCAAAATATATCGGACAAAAGAAACAAGAAAAGGTAACACCGCATTTTAAACTGGCAGCGTTATAAGATGTGTTCCCAAGGAAAGTTGGCGCCCGAGTTGTGAAAGAAAAAATGTCTCGTGGTTTACTATCGTTAAACTTGTATTTCCAGTATTTCAAGAGTTTTGTTGCTAAAAGTTATTTCGGGCCCGCGAGGCAACGAGGTGGCGCCACCGGTGTCATCGCTGTAGCCTTTGGCAGCGGTTTCTTTTGCTTCCTTACTGCCACAGACGATGCAAACATCCGACTTCTGATCGATTGAGGCAGGTACACCAAACAAGTTTTCTATAAAACATAGTGGCTACCAAGCGCCATTTCTATGCAAAATATCAGCTACAAAAACTCAGTGGTCTAGTTGGCATAAACGATGGAAGGCACGGCCCGCACGTTATTCACAAAGAGCAAGTTCTTCTGCTTCAACCGCGGCTCTAAACCCAGCCGCTTGTAACGTAGTTGCGTTCTTCAAGGGGTCAGTAGGCTTGCGATTGGTTTCTTGCGACGAAGCTCGTTCGTAGGACAAGAAATTCATGAATGTCGCCCATGTTTATGCGTGAGCACAGGCCAACGCTTACCATGCAGTTGCGCATATCGACTGAACACGGGTCGGTACCAAAGTTTTGTTTCGTACAGGTCTCTGTCCGCATCGCGAAGACTTTGCCGATAAATCGAACTGTCACTCATGATACCGATTGAGTTTTCATAACAACGGTGCTGGCATGAAGCAGAGTGACAGAGCAAACGGACGCGCACGAACAGCTAAGCTAACAGCCGCCCCGTACTAGTACTAGTCAGAACAGGACGCAAAGATGGCGTCGGCTGCATACTGACGTCAGCTGTGACGTCAAGTGAATACTCCTATATGCTAGTTATACTACTTTACCATTTATTTTATTTTTCCCCGTGGTATCACTATGGTTCTAATATGTCGTTTTTGTTGTTGTTGATCAAATAACATATGGCACTTACCCACAGCGGGGGATCGAACAGGAATTAGGTAGCAAAGGACTTTTTTGAAGTATACTTTCATGTTTAAAAAAAAAATTGATTTGAAGGGTATAAAAAAAAGAAAACAAAAAGAGACATCAATGAAATATAAAATGAAAAGTGGTAACATGCACGGGAGATTGACACTGGAAAATGTCGAACAAGTGATGTTGAAATGCTTAGCAAGGCGGACGAGTTTATTCCAGTTAACAATTCTGCATGGCGGTAGAAACAGACCTGTGACTGTGCCCAAGGATAGTGGCGACAAACGATAACTATATCGGGCTACTTCAACTGAGACCAAGCTGTTACAATGGCCTTTCCATCAACTGCCTTCTCAAAGTAGTGAAGCGGTGGTAAAACAATAAAAAGGGATCTAATGATTCCTGTTCAACGCAAAATTCGTAGGCTGGAGAAAGTGCCAAACCAAACCTGTTAAAATAGAAATCCAAATGAGGACAACGGCATCGCAGACTTGTTAGAAAAATATCAAGTTGCCGTAAATGACATAATTTCCTAATCCAAGAATGATTTAGATGCAGATAGTCATCAGATCTTAAAAGATGTCCAGTTTGCATATTCAATAGAACGTTTCTCCGAAACCTTGCTGCGGTGATGTACGCTGTCGCCGGAAGGATAGATAATACGGGGTCATTGAGGGACTCTTTTGCCAGTCTATCAGCATATTCATTGAAAGTCACATTGCTGTGGCCTGGTACCCATACCATATATACAAGTTTCAAATGTCGAGGGATCAGGGAGAGAAAGCTTTTTACAATTGAGAATACACTGACGAAGAGAGGGATGAACACAAGAATAGAGAGTGGGAAATTACAGTCGCTTTAGAAAAATAGGAGTCTAGTTTGCGTAAAGCGAGTACCACCGCCAGAAACTCCGCTTCAAAAATTGGAGGGAAGACCAGAACACTAATAGAAAAAGAATAGTCTAAATGTGGACAATGTATACACACACCCGCCTTTTCATTACACTGAGATGCGTCAGTAGCTATTGCTAATCTGGCAAAGAGGCTTCCTAAATGATCTTCTAATAATTTGTTTAGAATAACGGATGATAAGTATTTAGCATTATTCGGGAATATGTGGTCAAAGACAATTTCAACAGACGACCCGTTGGTTTGCATGGGTAGAATACTAGGAAGGGAAACATTTAAAGGGCCTAGCAAATTTAGGACCATAACTACCTGCAGGGTGGGAAATGTAGACCAACGGAGACCTGAAAAGGAGGTCGGTTGACAGCAAAATATAGACATAGATTGGTGAATCTCTTATTTATATATACTTAGGCACGTCTGAGCAGTTATAATTTGCAATCTACATATCAAAAGAGGAATCCAGGCTTCAAGGTAGAGCACATTGTTGGCAACAAATTTTGGAAGTATGATACAACCGCACCGCTTCTCGTTTCAAGAGAACAAGTTGTAGAATTTTATAAGCTACTGAACCAGAAAACAAGGCTGAACCGAACTCTAAAATTGGACGCACATACATAACATAAATCATTAAAAGCACTACTATCCGCATTCCAGACTGGGGATGACTAATTCGGCCCATGCTCACGGCCCGAGCACCTTTCATAGCAATATGGTTAATGTGGGCCTGCCATGAAATAGTATCATCTTAAGTGACACCTATATACTTTAATGATTTAACCTGAGGTATTATTTGTTGCTGATACATTACAGATTGACTTACAGGATCGTTAATATTGAATACAAGAACCCCGATTTTCTTCAAATTTATTGTGAGACGCAAGCCACACAACCAATTCTCAATAGAGTTTACGTATGTTTGCAAGAGGAGAAAAGGAATTGAATATCCGATGCAGCTGCAAAAAACACGATATCACCTGCATATACGTAAGTGCGAACGTCACGATTAACTAGAATTTAGTGGCGTAGTATGTAGAAAAGCATAAGTGAGAGGACTGTTTCGTGCGGCACTCCCCTGGCTTGCTTATATTTGCCAGAATGAACGCCATTTAATGCACAGTAAACTCTCGGTCTTGAAGAAATGCAAATATCCATATAGAATTAATTGAACAACGAGAGGCAACAAGGGATACGAAGCAAAAGTACGTTATGCCCATAGCATCATTGTACAACGAGGTGGCAGTTCGAACACCACCAATGGCTGACCCCCCTTCGTGGGAATTCACGACTATATTACGACAAACAAGACCACTCGGCTTCGTCGCAAAGAAAAGCTGACATCTCGACCTCTGGTTGATGCACTTCCAAGTACCTGTATTGCATATACGGACGCATCAATTATAGAAAATGGCGGTAGAACAGCAGCTACTAGTCCAACACACAGCGAACTAAAGGTACATAAAGAATATGTTTCAGAATACCCGGACCCGCTTGCGATGGAACTCTATGCAATCCGCGATGCTATGGAGGCCATAAATAAAATAGATTCGATAACAGAAGCCCACATCTATACAGACTCTTTAGCCGCCATAAAACAACTGCAGAAAGTGACGAAGACGCTATGTGTTACCCAGGAAATCTACGCACTCAGTAAAAAAACAAAGATAAGCATCCAGATACATTGGACACAAGAAAATGTTGGGAACGCTGAGAAGAGAAAAGTTGACCACCTCACACACGAAGTTCCAAACACTAATGCGCCCCCCCCCCCCCCCCAGGCTCCCTTTCGATTCCCGCTCCGCTGTTCCCATCTCAGCATCCTCTTTAAGGAAAAGTACACGTGCCCTCATTCCTCCGTGTACATTCCCACTCCCTCGTAACTTAACGAGATTGGAGGAGGTTTCCCTTAGAAGGATAGGAGCTGGGGCGGCCCTTACCCCATCGGTAAAATGCCGATGGGAATCCCAAGCAGACATCGGACCAACGACATGCCCGAAGTGTTCCACACCAGCTGCAGAGGTGGATGTTCGCCACCTGCTATTGACTTGTGCAGGTACAAGGGCATCAAGGACACAGGTTCTGCGCGAAGTGGGACTAAACACAACAAGGGAAGAGGACTTTTCTAAATGGCTCACCGACAACGCTAAGAGCGGGAGCTTGCTCCGGTTCCTCACGGAAAACCACTTACATGAGTTTATAAAATATGCCTTAAGGCAAGCTTGCGTACAAAAAAAAAAAAAATATCCATGCGACTAAATAATGTGGAAACTGAAGAATATTTAATGTTTGCAATAGAATGCTATGTTCAACACTATCATAGGCTTTGGTTATATATAGCGTTATCAAAGCAGCGTGCATTTTTTGGCACCGCTCTAAAAGAACTCGACTCTCGAGGTCAGCATGCGCATTCCAGATGGGACACTTGACGGAAACCAATTTGACAAGGACTTAGGATATTGTCTTGGTTCACGAAGTCTGAATAACACATAAGTATGACTGTTTCAATTAATTGTAAATGTTTGATATTAATGAAAATGGTGTAATATTATTTATGACAAAGGCAGCCGCATTTGTTCTTATGTAAAGGAATTGCTTTGGCAAGTTTCCATTCTGGATGTATCCAAGCATGTTTGATGGAATAATTTATTGGCTCTAGTAGCGTGTCAGGTGACTCCTCAAAAAGAATCTTTATCATTTTTGAAGTTGCGTTATCAGGACCTGGAGCAGAGGCTGGTATTGTCATAACTATAGGAGGAAGCTCAAAAACGGAATTTTGAGGATCATAATTAACTGGGTCCGTTGGCATTGCAGATATCGAGCATGAAGTGTAGACAAAAAACGCTTCTCCAGTCCTTTGGCAATTGTTTCAATGGTGTCTATTGCTTCATGGGGAGTCAAAATAAGAGAATGTAGATTTTGTGATTGCGGAATCGTTTTCCCCGAGCGTAAAAAAACAAAACGAGCAGTTCGGTGACCAGATTTAGAAAGGGAATGCCTAAAATCTTACTCATCCTTCGCCTTTGCAACTGTACTTTTAAACATACCTGCGATGAACTTATAATCATGCCAGTTTTTCGGGCACTGATTTTGAAGACGCTTTTTCTATGCCGCCTTTCTACGTCTGTAATCTTGGGAACAATCATAATTCCACCAAATAGCTGAAGTATTCGCCTTTGAATTCTGTACCAAGATATCACACTTCTTACGGCAATCCTCAATCACCGAGCATAAGAGTATGGATTTTTATTCTTCATCTGTGTTTGCCACTGACTCAAGATTAGAGAGTAGTCTTATCTGAAGATTATTATATTTAATAAATGACTTCAACTGAAAAGTCGCTGGAGTTACAGGGCAATTAACATCAAAAGGAATCGGCATGTGGCCACACAATCAAGTGTCGACCAATTATTTACAAACAGGCTGGGAGAGGTAAAAGTAAATCTAACACAGTCTGAGTGTGTTTTCTTATGAAAGTGACCGAACCCAAATTTCTGCCGGAAAAGTTATTATGTGTTACGCAATCCCAAAGACACTTGCCGCAAGTATCTGTCTGGTAGCCCCATGACACGTGATGCGAATTAAAATCAGCAGCCAGAAGAACTGAGTTCCAATAACTAACTAATAGCAGATCTAGAGGTTTTGTATCTTGTACACCGCTAGGGAAATAAACATTCACTAAGGAAAACGGACAGTGCCCTATAATTTCAAAGTGTAGAGCCAATACCTCATTACCTAGAGAAGATGGATGGAA
Source organism: Amblyomma maculatum (assembly GCF_055883805.1). NCBI lineage: Eukaryota > Metazoa > Arthropoda > Arachnida > Ixodida > Ixodidae > Amblyomma > Amblyomma maculatum. The sequence goes on along the minus strand of NC_139344.1, from coordinate 449,745,772 downwards.
AAAATTCTTTGTTCTGTGGAAGAATTTTGTAGAGACAAATATAATTAAACCTCCTTCTTTCGAATGACGATCTTGTCGGAATGAAAGATGATTTTGTAAATCGAAAATGCTTATTGGTTGTTAGCCAAGTTGCTTGGGAAATATTTATATGTGCATCATGCTGAGAAGAAGTGTAAGCTACATCTGTTGAAGATGTTAGAATTAGTCGACAGTTCCACTGGATAAAAGTTAGTACCCTATGATTGCGAAATTCGGACAGCCGCAACTGCCTGTCCCAAAATATTCTCCTTTGGCTTTGATCCATGCTGATGTTTCTTTGATTTTGGTTGCGACAGCGGAGAAGGATTGGACATGGGAGGCACGCAACGTTTTAGAATGCTTACATCTGATTGCACCATCTCTGCGTCATTAATGATGGTGGGTTGGTTTGTGGGGTTTAACGTCCCAAAGCGACTAAGGCTATGAGAGACGCCGTAGTGGACTCCGTCCTCATCTGGAGGAGTAGTCCTATGAGGCAAAGCAACAGTAGTGCTTTCAAGCAGTTGAGACCGTTCAGAGGGCATGTTTGCTATGACAGGGGCTGTTCCTGATTGCAGGGCTTGAGTTAGCTGAACTGCCAGAACGTTCGTTAAACTCTGTGACCGCAGCAACTATTCGGTTGACCATTTTAGTAATTGAAGCTTCCACAGCACTGATTATCGCCTTTTAGATTGATGCATCCAGAGCCACACCTGATCAGGCTGGCACACCTGCATAACCATGTAATCGCTCTTTAACTTCTGTTACAACGTACAACGTCAAGATGCGAACAGAGTTTTCTCTGTATTACTTCTAGAATTTGAAGCTCCTGTTTCTGAGATGAAAAATCCTAGGAGTTGCAGCATGGGCTCCACCAGATAGGCACCATTTGTCGTTCTGTTGTGGTAATGTGACGAATGATGACCACCGCCACATTTGCAACACCACACGGAGGACTTACAACCACGAGCACTGTGGCCATTTTGCCAGAAATTAGTACATTGCAGTGGTTTAGATTCCAGAGGATCCACACGAAAGATCAATGGCTGTGCTTTTATCTCTGACGGGCATGAAGTTCCGCAAATGTGGCAATCACTGACTGTGTGGTACCCGCGTATTTTTAACTTCCCGACTGCAACGATACACCGCTACTACTCCAGCCGCAGAGAGAATATCATAGCTGGAGTTAAAGAAGAGTCCACTCCTCGGACCATTCCTTTTGTGCATGCAGGGTAAGAAGGGATGAAGCTGCTGATCTGACGCGCTCTAAATGAATTGCATTTAAGCAAATCCTTAACGCAATTAAGGTCTGGAGGTCGGCACAATACCCCCCCCCCCCCCCCCCCGTCCGAACTGCCTCACTTCTGTAATTGAGTCATAAAGGGAAAGGGCTGCCTGGAGAGCAGATCGAACAGTCCAATGATTCTCATTTTGATAAAACTGCCAATCTTAGGCACCAGCGCTACAGGAATGTTTCGAACGCCAGATCATCGCTTCCAGGGGTAGATCATGAGGCGCAATGAAAGTTGACCAGTGGGAGCACCCCTAGCCGGGAGACTGCGTAGACATAGCTTGACAGCTACAATCTCTCCGCGAGCGTTATCAGCATGGTAAAAGGCGCAAAGGCTCAGGGTAAACAGAAAAAGATGGACCAGCCGCCCAAAACTTAGCCGATTTACAGCAGTGCCGTCTCCTCTGTCGTCTTCTCCTATGGCGTAGACCATGCAGCGCGTGCACAGACGTCGGAATATCAACCCTCTTGAAAGGTTTGCTTGCGACTTGTTCACCACATGCATGTATCGCGACGCAACTACGTATGCATTCATTTTATCACTAAGCGCCTCTATCTGGCCCCGATCGATGTTAGCAGAACGGAATGACGTCGTAGCCGTTATTTTGCGTTACAAAATCAACAGTGCCTCGATGGCATCATTTTACTGCCCTAGGCGGCACATGCGCGTCGCCAGCACTGTCATGCAACATGATGTTACATGACAAGACGTTAAACGAAAAAAAAAGGCCGCTTGGGCAACTCGCTTCCTAGACGTGGGGGGTTCGTCTGGAAGCACGCCGAAACATATTCATTGATAAATATGCTTTACAGAGATATCAAGCGCGAAATGTTGTTGCATACATATATTCATGGTCTTAAAATTATGAACCAGCTATCAACAAACAACTGCTTTCGTAGGCGCAAAGTCAGCTCCTTTGAAACCGTTCTTTATATATATTTTGCATGGACCACGCTACCTTAGTGCATGTAATCTAACTCAGATTCTACATAACGAAGGGTTTTTGTAGCGTAAACCTGCACTACACGGATCAGAGCAGAGTTTCGCGTGAGTGCGCGCCGCCCGTCAAGCGCATGCGCGAGAGTAGCCTTCAGACATTTTATAGTTGCGTGAGCAAAGACACACACAAGACAGGGTACAGGACGAGCGCTAAGCTTTTGTAGAGAGAGAGAGAGAGAAAACTTTTAATGAGCATAATAATCAGTAAGAATTCGCAGGAGCTGGGTGGTCGGTGCCCCTAGTCCATGGCTCCGCTGGCAGCAGCTGACTTGCGGACTAGCTGGATAATCCAGGCTTGCTGGTCCAGGTTGTCGCTGGTCAGGGCCGCCTCCCACTGCCGTGTGTCGGGCATGGCACTAGTAACGTTGGGTCAGGTTTGTCCTGGCATTCCCAAGAGATGTGATAGAGTGTGGGGCGTGCACCGCACCAAGGACAGTAACTCGTGTATTTGGTTGGGCTTATCTTATTTAAAATGTGAAGATTAGGGAATGTGTTTGTATTTTTCTCCAGTCTATAGCATCCGAGGAAGGAAGTTTGTGTGGTGGTGAGAAAATTCTTTCTAACCGTAGGTGTTCCAGCCTGTCACCGTAGGGTCCTAGGAGAGGGGTGGGGTAGGGATGGGGATCCACCCGGTTTGTGAGAGCTAGGGCTAGATCATTCGCTACCTCATTTCCTTCTAGGCCTTCGAGTCCAGGTGTCCATGTAATTCTGTGCGTCTGGGAGATGGAACGTAATATTGCACACGCTCTTCTGTGAGGTTTTCCGGCCAGGTAGTCCCTTCAGGCTGGTTGAGAGTCCGTCACTACGTGTGATAACTTCTTTTGGTGGTCTTGTGTTTTTATGGTGACGGCTATTGCCAGTGATTCCGCTTCCGCAGGATCCTTTGCATAGATCGAAGCCTGGATAATTGGCCTCTTCTGGTGGTCAACTGCAGCTATTGTGAACTTGCCAGGCTCGCCGTAAGCCCCTATGTCCACGTAGACAACTTCCGCGTCTTTAGACAATTGTTTTTCCAATGATTTGACTCTGGCTTTCCTTCGACCCTTCTGTAACTCATGGTGCATGTGCTTGGGCATCGGGTTCACATAGATGTTGTTTCTTGTGAATGTCGGAATTTGTGATTTGATCTCGGAAGTTCTTAGTGCCTGCCATAGCCCTAGTTTTGACAGGATTTCCCTACCCGCCTGCGTTGTTGTTAGGCGTTGTTTCTGACACTCTAGAACCGCCTCCTTGAGCTCCTCGAAGTTGTTGTGCACTCCGAGTGCCCAAAGACGTTCCGTTGATGTTGTTGACGGGAGGTTTAGGGCCGTTTTATAGGCTCCTCTTATGATAGTGTCAATGGCCCTTTTATCAGTGATTCTAATTTCGTGATATGGGAGCCCGTAAGTAATCCTGTTAACGGCTAGGGCTTGTACAAGGCGGAGGGTGTCCTCCTCCCTCATCCCTTTCCGTTGCCAGGTCACCCTTGTAATCATTCTGGAAATTTGGTTGACTGTGGTTTTGAGTGTTTTGATTGTATAATCCACTCTAAAATTGCTTTGCAACCACAGCCCCAAAACTCTGATCTTGTCCTTCCCTTGAATTGTCTGGTCTCCAAGAGAGAGCTGAATTTCTCCTGGGGACTTGTAATTTCTTCTGTGTAGCCTGATAATTTTTGATTTTTCTAAGGAGCATTGAAGACCGCTCTCCCCGGCAAATTCCTCGACTAGCGGCTTTCAGAGCTTCTTTTCGCGCCAAGGATCCCTGAGTAGCCCAGATGGTGATGTCGTGAAGCCAATATCATTGCGAGTCAACAGTATTTTGCTAAATTTATCATTGCTATGTTAAATAGCATTGGAGAGATTATAGAACCCTGCGGTGTACCTTTGTTCGGCATGGGTACTTTTGGTGATCGGATCTCTCCTATTCCTATGGTGGCTGTGCGATCTGAGAGGAAAACCTTCACGCATTTGAAGATTTTCTCCCCGCAGTTGATACTGTTTAATTCGTTCAATATGGTTTGGGCCAATGTTGTCGAATGCTCCTTTGAAATCTAGTGCCAGAATGAAATTTTCGCCTTTTCGTGGTATGGTGTTGATGACTTCTTCCCTAATCCGGAGGAAAGCATCTTGCGGGCAGAGTACCTTGCGGAAGCCCAGCATGCAGGAAGGAAAGATATTGTTTTCGTCGATGTAATTTTGGAGCCTGAGGTGGACTACATTTTCATAGAGTTTTCCGAGGCAAGAAGTGAGGGAGATAGGACGGAGACTCTCCACAGCCGATGGCTTTCCAGCCTTTGTTATGCTGATGATATCCGCGTGTCTCCAAGCTGATGGGACCTGTCCCTTCTCCCACAGTTCTTCGTTGATGCACTTCGTTAGGTCTTGCAGATGTTCGCTGCTTAAGATCCTAATCATGGCGTAGGTGACTTTGTCTCCTCCAGGGGCAGTGTTTCTTGTAAATGTACGGGCGGCTGAGTAGACCTCCGCCAGTGTTATTGGGGTGTCAAGGGAGGGGTTTGGTTGACCCGCATATGAAGTTTGGCAAGCCGGAGTAGCGTCTCCTATATATTTCTTGTGCATGGCGGTGATCAACTCTGCATCTGTGCCCGGGTATTTAGGGGCTATGGTGTGGAGGGTTCTTCTTGCGGCCGCTTTGGTTTTTGAGAGGTCTATCATGCTTCCTAATATTTACCATGCTTTAGCCGTGCTTAGGGTACCTTTCAGCGAATTGCAGAAATCTGCCCAGTTTTGCTTTGCGAGCTTTATAGCATACTCTTATGCTTCAGCCGTAATCTGTGCTATCTTCATTTTAGGTTTTCTATTTAATTTTTGCATTTTCCACCGTTTAAATAGACTTTTTCGGGCTTCCCATAGATGTAGGAGATGTCTGTCTACTTCTGGGGTTTTTGTCGTTGTGTTGATGGTCTGGGTCGTTTTTGCATGAGCATCCTTTAGGCTTTGAACCCAATCTTCAATTGTTGTGATGCCGTCGTGTGGCGGTCTAATTTGTCTGAACTTATCCCAGTCCGTTATTTTAGTAGAGCCAATGTTCCTTTTCATACGGGTTGTCATTAAGGATAAGCTAAGGATTTTGTGATCGCTGCCGAGTGTTCCTTCTAGATTGGTCCAGGTGCAATGTCTTATGTTTTTGGTGAAAGCTAGGTCTGGGCAGGTGTCTCTGCTTACACTGTTTCCTATTCTAGTGGGGGACATGGTGTCCGTCATAAGACAGAGACCTAGCTGCTCAGCCGCTTCCAACAACTTGGTTCCCTTCGGGGTGTCCTTGTGGTAGCCCCATGCCGTATGTACAGCGTTTAAGTCCCCCATAATAAGGGGGTTCGTTCCCGCTATGCGTGTGCATTCCAGTAAAAGTGGCTTGAAATCTTCCTGCGTGTTGCTTGGAGGACTGTAAAGGTTTAGGACGAACACACTCTACCTTCTTTTTTTTTCTAGAGATGACCTCGATGAGAACTTGATTAATTTCGCTGAAGGAAGGTCGTGCGGTATGACTGTTAGTGTGGGGGCCACTAGTGTAGCTATTTTAGGTGCCGTGTCATGGGTGTATGTGAGGTATCCTTTGAGGTATGTTGTGCATCCTGTTTCTTGGAGACAGATGACGTCCGGAGGTATCGGTTGATTTTGAATAAACATCTGCAGGGAGCTGCGTTACCTCTTGAAGGAGCGACAGTTCCACTGCCAGAGCTCTAGGTGGTTTGGGTGCCGGTTAGGGGAGGCAGCCATCAGCGTTGCTCGCCACTGACTCGCAGTCGCTGAGATCTGTCATGCCAGTGGACCTTCGGTGGGCTTTTGGTCGAGGGTCATCGGGGATTCCCGTGCGTTTTCGCACCCCCTGAGTTATTATTTGGATTTTCGAATTGAATTCTTCTTGAACTGCCGCAAATTGAGTTTTCGTGGCAATTTGTTGGTCTGGGAGTTGTTTGGTTAGTTGTGTCATGGTCTGCTGCATTTGATTAATCATTTGTTGCATTTGACTAAGAATGCGTGGTGCGTTTTCTTGAGTGTGAAGTCCAAGAGATTGTGTAAGCGGTTTCTGCCGTTGCGTTTGGAGTACACTCGCCTGTTGAGTTTGAGATGCGGAGGTGTTTACAGCATTTTGTAAAGGTTGTGGCTGTACCGATACTATTGATGGGCGTTGGGGGGCAGTTTGCTTCTGACCCATTTGTAGGAGTTGTTGTAGTTGTTGTTCTACCTTATTAAGGCGTTTCTGTTGTTCTGATAGTTTGATTTTCAGTTGTCTATTTTGCTCTTCGAGCCATGTGCAATCCTGGCATGGACCGTACCCGTTTAGAGCAGTGGGAGAGGCAACCTGAGCCCAGCTTACCCTTTTGGTGTCGTGCTCTAGCTGGTCTGGCGTCGCCCTTATCGCTTCTGGTGGTCCCTGCTGGTTGGGCCTAATCTGTTGTGTCTTCTGTTGGGAATAGTAGGTTGTCAAGTCTTGTCCCTTGGATCTCGATCGGGACTGGGGTCTCTGTTTCTCTGCCAGCTGCTGTTCCTCCTCCTCCGATGAAAACCAGCGGTACTCCATCGGCTTGATCTGCTGATCTCTTCGGCTGACGTGCTGCTTGGGGGGCTTCTGTTGCTGATTGTTATTGCTTTGTTTAGATTTGTTGTTGTAACGTTCGATATGTGCCCTGAGGCGCTGCTTGCAGGCCTTGTCTCCCGTTGGGTGGTTTCCCTGGCAGGCCACGCACTTGGCTTCACAGATGTGGTTTTCCTCTGGTTCATGAAGGCCGCAGTTCCGACATACTTTGGCGTTGGGTCTTGGGCAGACATCCGCTCTGTGGCCTGCCTTGAGACAGTCTTGGCAGATCTGTTGGGTTGGTCGATTGGGTAACATGCCGTCTCTCCCCCGTAATAGATGACGTAGCGGGGTAGAATGGGGCCTATGAATGTTAGCACTGCCGTGCTATACTTTCTTAACATTCGTGCTTGAAAGATCTCGACCCCTTGTGTGCGTAGTCGGATGTTGGATAGAAGCTCCTCTGATGGTGTGTTTGGATCCACTCCATGAATAGCTCTCTGATGACGTCCTCAGGCACTGCCAGGTAGACGTTGACTTCGTAAGCCTTGTTTTCCAAGGTCAGACTCTTGATGTGACGTATGGCGTCCGCAGTCTCTTCGTAAGGAGTGCTGACTATGATGATGTACGATCCTGTACAGGGTCTCACAATAAATTTGGAGAAGTCGCACAATGCTGGGTTGTTGCAGGCAGCCACGATGGCTCTTGAGAACTGGGCAGGAACGAATTTTCTGACTTCCATGCCTTTCTTGGGTCTTATTATCACCTTATATTCAGTTTAAGGAAGGGGTGGTAATTTCCTCCTCTTCTGAGACGTTGTTTGATCCATACCCGGCTGTACTGGCGATGCTATCATTTTCATCGGTTTCACAACGGTCTGCAGCAAGTGCGTCGGGGGAGCATAGATCTTTCCTGCGATCACGACTTGTTCGCCTCTTGCTAACCTTTGGCGATTCTTCTTGCATATGTTTACGTGCCAGTTGGAGTAAAGTTCATCTGGCGTCCAAGCACGACCCTCTTCCATGTCATTAGAAGTTTGGATTTGGACTTCTAATTCCATTCCCTGGTGTTTAGCAGAGTGAGCTGGGTTAGCGGTTGTTGAACACAGACCACTAGATCCAGCTTCGCCTTGGTCCAAGGTATCCATGCGCTCTGAGTCGGCATTACTAGGCCTCGCATCGCCTAGCATGGCCGCCGCCGAGGAGCTTCAAAAGCCCATTTCGATGTCCAATAAAACACTCACGGGTTTGAGAAAGGCCTCGGTGAATTCCGGATGACTTCAGGAAGGTCCTCGAAACACACTCTCCAGGATATGTTGGATTTTCCACACAATTTCCTTTCTTGTTAGCCGAGCACAATCGAAGTGCGTCCGCTCCCGTCGGCTTCTTCTTCCCCCTTTCGTAGAGTAGTCCCACTTCGTCGTCATCTCCTTGTTTTTCTGTGAGGCAAGGGAAGGAAACACTTCGTCGACGTCTTCTTGTTACAATAATAACGTCTCCAGCATCAGAAATTTATGTGCATAGCTGTCGTGTTTTGTAGCGCAAGTGCGCTCACGAGAACCGCAGGTGCGTCACCTCCTCGCAACAGCCGGTGCGTGCTCCTCGCCGCCGCCGCCTCCGCCGGCGTGCGCTCCTCTCCGACGCGTGACCTTTAGCCGGACCCGTGTTGACGACAGTTGCGGCGCACTACTGCGCATGCTTTACGCTATCTATATCCAGGCATAGCTGAGCTAAGCCACTGCCAATTTTTTAAAGTATATTGCCTCTGTAATGACGCAGCATACTTTGTCACACACTTCATCAAAGCGCTAGTCATCGTTTACGACCGGCCACCACTTCTGGTGCTCTGCGAAACGAGTAAAATGTTGCGCTAAGTTGTGTTTACATTTGTTTCTATGGGTCGCACTCCCAACTCGTACCCCGATATATCTAGCGGTATTTTAAAAATACTTACCTTCAGTAACGAGACTTCATAATTTCACGATCTGTTCTGGGGTGTTCATGGTTGCTCTGTGCCGAATAACTACACCGTCGGTGCCCTGTGAAATGAGGCAAGTGCTTTGAAATATTTCGGTTTTATGTATTCGAATGGGCGCTAATCCTACTTTTTACGCTCAGTCGGTCCAGCCTGCTGACAGAAGCGTAACCGCATCCTGCTTACGTCACAGATCAGTGTTGATCTATACTCTGTCACAAGCGTTATTTACCACGTGACACCGAACCACATGCCCACATCATAAATTATCCATTCGGCCTGTGATACCAACCTTAACCTCTCACTTTTGTTATCATGGGGGAGGGGGGACGACACCATAGCGACATGGGAAGTGTTTTGTGGTTTGACTTTTTTCTCACTTGAAGGTCAAATTGTAGTTGGCGAAACATTAGGTTTACATTGCGCAGTAAAGCTATCGCTTCAAAATCGCGGGAATGCTTGTCCCAGGTGATAGCGTCCTTGGAATCAGTTGACGAACGCGCTAACCAATAAGCCTTCATGGCGGGGCAGTTTTGCTTCAAAAATGATCCCACACGTTTACTTTAGTGCGTGCATAATTTGTCACACCTAATCATTTTTCTGCTTGAGACTGACAGGTTAGCCCAGCAGTAATGATTAATCATCATTTTTATCTTTATGATTTATTCTTTTTTTCTTATTATTAACCCGAATGTAAAAGCCTCGCATATCAAAATAAACATTGGCTTCACGTTTTACAATGATGTTAATTACTGTGATTGATAGTAGTACTGTAAAAACGTCAGTCTTTAACAGAGTTTTCGGAATAGCCATTTTTTTTGTAACACCGCAGTTAATAGCGATATAACTTCCTGCCTGCAAGCAAGAGATAAAGAATTTTTAGTTTGAAAGCGCCAAAGGGGAGAGGGAGATTGAATGCTTATGCGTAATCTGCATAGACGCTTCAACAAAAACTTCACAAGATGCTTTAGCAAGCCTGAGTCAACTACGTCAGCAGTTCTTCAATCACTGCCAGAGCCATTTACCAGCACTGCATAATTAATACCAGAAGTGCTTAAGGGCTCAATAGCATCATCAGCAACCTTGTTTTAATCATGTTCCAATGAAAACACCAGATATAAAGCGAAAACAATCGCTTACTCTTGGCTGTCTGGGCCGCCAATGATGTAAATGATAATGAGTTCTTTTCGAAACGAACTCTTCCTAAGGTGACACTTTGGACAACGTAGGTTAAATTAACAAATGAAAATTCCGAAATAAATTCCTCTTGAAGCCTTTAATTTTATGTGGCGTGAAATGCGATCAGCTGATGTCGAAACTGAGCTGTGAGCGAAAGTAGCCCCGGTCTTTCGCTGTTGCAATCGGTCCACGGCACGTCGTGGGATGAGTGCCTTGCATTCAGAGGTCATATGAAGACACCTTCTTGCTCGATCAGAGCGCTATGTGCCAAGCAGAGGGTCAACCTGGACATAAAAAATAAAACCCTAACTGAAGGACGCTGACATCTTCCGGAAGCCGCACGCCAAGGAAATGTTCTTCTTTGTCAATATTGGCTTTCTAGACTCAGACGAGAGCGGTAATGAAATATTGTGATGCAGAGCCCCAGCCACACATTATTATGTCCGCCTGAGTTCGCTAATTAATTATTGATTACGTCCTCGGGAAAGAGCTCCTTAAGGTCACAAGAAGTTTGCTTGACTTCCGGGGCAGCTGTCAACATTTACTATATTCTGAGTCTCACAGTCGTGACATGTATTTACTTTTTGACCATTTCTTCAGATAAGGTGTGCTAAAGCAATAATAAAAAATGAGGCCTCGAAAATGAAAACAACAAATGCTTAAGAAGCACGTGATACAGGAAAGAATAAGTTTTTGCTTAAATTCAACTGGAATAGGACACGTAAACGCTGCTACGTGATGCGCAGAAGCCTGTCGATTACCAGTACCTAAAGTGAAAAAAAAAAGGAAGATCGAACAAAGACAGTGGCCTCTTCTTTCTTTCAACGCAAAAAGATCCTGCTTCACTTTTAACATACCTTAAAGGAAACAAGAACACGGCATGATATTTTCAAACATTTTCGCATCTGTAATTTTAATTCCTGTTCAAGTTATTACTAAGCGGCTTAAAACGAATACGTAAATCTGGATGAAGTAAGGCGATATTGAATATGAATATGCATGTATGCATTCACGTTGGGTTGCTCTCACGTGCGTGCGTGCGTGCCTGTGTGTGTGTGTGTGTGTGTGTGTGTGTGTGTGTGTGTGTGTGTGTGTGTGTGTGTGTGTGTGTGCGTGTGCGTGTGCGTGTGCGTGTGCGTGTGCGTGTGCGTGCGTGTGCGTGTGTGTGTGTGTGTGTGTGTGTGTGTGTGTGTGTGTGTGTGTGTGTGTGTGTGTGTGTGTGTGTGTGTGTGTGTGTGTGTGTGTGTGTGTGTGTGTGTGTGTGTGTGTGTGTGTGTGTGTCTGTGTGTGTGTGTGTGTGTGTGTGTGTGTGTGTGTGTGTGTGTGTGTAGCGCTTGGTTTGCACAAACGTTACCTTCACACAATTTGGCAATACGTATTTGCAAGACACCTGATGGCGCGTTAAAGGTGAGTTATGAGGTGGCAGAGCAAAGAAAGTAGTGCGCGCGCCGCGCAAGTTAATTCGAAGCTGGTACTGTGCCGTGTACCGTTTGAGAATTAAGGCTTAGTACCTAGTCATAATTCCCGCTATATGCAACCTCCTTTCCCCCCCCCCTCCAAAAAGATCACGTTTTGCTAAACCGTCAGAAACAATCAGCCTCAGAAACCGGGTCAATGTCTTGAATTTTGTCTATAGTCAATTTTCTGGTGCAAACTACTCTGTTTCCTCTATGAGAAAGGTCATTGTTGTCGTCAACACGATCAAAGGCAAATTTTCACAAGGCGATAACAGCTTGCCAACTTTCATACCAGCCACTTCAATCGTGGTTCCAACTTTAACAACTGTTTCTAAACAGTATCCACAAACGGCGATAGACAAAGATAAACAAAACTAGGCAGCTGTTCTAGGTTAGGCATTTCTCTGAACTTCAAGGTCCACAATTACTGCGAAAAAAAAAATCCAGATACACGACTCTAATTATGCTGTACACCCTCAGTGCATGTTAGCGCGCAAGTGGAAGCCCCAGCGGAAGACGATACTATTGAGTTTAGCCCTAACTGGTACAATGTGAAAGTCCAGCAAGTAAGAATCCTCGAACTTTTTATTGAAGAGGACGAATACAACGGCGGAATTGTAAAACCTTAACACGCGACTCAAGTAATTGGAATATTTAGGAGGATCACACTTAAAGGCAGACGCCTCAAAAATAGAATATTCATGGGACTGATGCAGGCGTACATAATAAGCTGAATATGATAAGCCATGCCGATCCTCAGCATGAGGACTAACGAAAAATGTAAGATATACACCGTTATTAGCCACTGGGGGCACTGGGTAGTCCCAGATGGGTAGTCCCAGTGCATCAAGGGGGCACTGGGACTACCCATCTCCTCCTGCTAAAACGGGGGTGCATAACAGCTGGTCGGAACTTACTGAAACGGTGAGAAACGCCCAACTTAAGAGATTAAGTAGGACAAGCACGGATCGAACCATCTTAGAATCGGTGGGCCGAAAAACAGTAGGGGCACATCAACAGGGTCGCCCTACCGCCACAATGTCTCAGATAGTCCCTCCTCTCCCCCGCAATACCTCAAGGATAGAACAAAAAAGCAAGCAAAATATCCAAAGTACATTCTCCCTGTTGCTGATCGTCTGATGAGTTAATGTTCGCGGTAAATTTGTTATAGTCAAGAACACTGCAAATTTGTATCCAGCTCCATTTTTGAGTTCTTTCACCCGAAAAGTTGTCGCCGTACTATTGAACTGATAACCTTATACCGAAGAACTTGTCGATAAAAACTGTGCATTTTAATAAACTAAAGGTGTCGCAATTAAGTGACCACAGAGTGTCCGTCCGCAAAAAGTGTCACACCATCCCTGGCGGAGAATGACGTGATCTATGAGTAAATCGAAATACAAGTAAAACAAAGTACATAATATGATGCCCTTCAATAGGCGAGACTGCACAACTATAAATTTAACTTATGATGGAGCTATGATAGAACGGGTAAAAAAACAAACATTTCTGGGCGTATGGCTCCGCAAAGAATTGTAATGGCTGGACTACGCATGTTAATCAACTAAAAGCCCATTTGGCGCTAGTAACTGGGAGCATCTATAGAATTTAAAATCTTATACCCACCTCCTTAAAACATGTATTATGTTATCCTCTTTTTTTCCTCTAAGCTAAGTTATGAAACATTAGTTTGGGGAATGACGACCGCCTATATCTATAAAAAATTAATTGTCGCACAAAAAAGGTTCTACGCTTGTGCGAGAACTACAGTGGCGATAGACGCAACGTACGGACCCCGCCACTTTTCATTAAATACAACATGCTAAAAGCAAACCAGGTCTATTACTTTTCATTGCTACAGCGGATCCACCAAAACAGACCGCTTATCACCCTAGGGGAACATATCAGTGTATATACAATCCGCGATTTTAAAAGGAGAGTGCCTATGACACGAACTAATTATGGTCGCCTAACACCAACTTTTCAGTCTACCAAACCATTGAACTCTGGAATGCGCATCGATTTCAAAAATCGTTTGCTGTTTTTAAGCGGGAATGCAGACGCTTCTTAGTTACTTCTGTAATTTCATACACGGCTCAATGATGTGTATGCTATAACTATGGTGTCAACAAAATAGTTGAATCATCAATCCGAGCTTTTTAGATTCCACATGAAATTATATGTAATTCGTGTAGTTGGATACAAAATTGTTGCTATGTTCTAGTATTTCTTCTCATGTATTGATTTTGGTGTTGTCTTGCGAGCTTTCCACTTTTAGTTTTCAGTGACTTACACGTCACTGCCTACACGTGTTACAAGAAGCCGCATTTTCTTTCGTGCATCCACAAACTTGGGTCTTTGTAGAAGGAGGTACAATTTTTCCTTTTAATGAGTTTGTTAGGTTGCATTCCTGCTAACGGCAGAAGTGTTGTCTTTAGTTCTGTTCTTGATGCAAAAACTTGTAAAAAATGTTAAGGCTTTGTCAGGCTTTTAGCTTTTACCCTTTGCCTCCCGTTAGACACTGTCTGAGGAGCAAATAAAGGAAGAAAAAAAAAGAATGGGCACGTGATGTAGAGGGGGAAAATGTCTAAGTGTGCAATAATTCGTTCATGTGGAGTAATTCGTAACTATAGACATAGATACTGTTGTGCAGATGTCAAAACAGCCACGGACGTCGAAATTTCGCAAAATACATAAAATTTCAAAAAAAAAAGTGCAAAAATGTTTCAAAGCTTTTATGTCAGACCTTGTCATTTCGGTACAACATCGAAAACAGCCTGCCCAGTGTAAAAGAAGAAAAATGATAAAAAACAGTAAAATAAAAAAAAATAAACAGAAAGAGACAAGCAGAAAAAGTAAACCAAGAAAAAGAGAGGGAAATGAAAAAAAAGAAGTAACTCAGTGAAAACGAAGCAAATGAGAGCAAAGAGTCGAGGGGCATGTTTCGCCTTACCGCTGTTAAGAGCGATCTAAGCGTCGCCAACGAACATTAATACATCCTTACTTTCACATCTGCAGGATACTGAACGATATGCACTATCACTGGCTACAAGACGTCAAGAATTCTTTTTACAGGTGCTTTTTGGTCACGGAACATAGCTATTCTATTCACATTCCTACTTTAAAAGGTGCAAAAGAGAAACAACCTCGCTAGTAAAATTGAGATGGCTTAACCATGGCTTGAACCTATAGTGCTTGAAGCGAAAGCTGTGAGCGTCGCAGCCATAGACCCTCTAGCACCTAATTTTCAATCAGCGTTTTTTTTTTTTTCTCATAATATCGCTTATAGATGTTCTACAGGAAAGTAGCGGCGTAGTGTGTGGGGCACTTTTCTATGAACACCTGAGCAGCGCCATAAGGGAAGGAAGGTGAGAGCGAATGTGAGAGGAGAGAAAGAGGAGGTGTAGTGGAGGATTACGGAGTAATTTCGACCACTTAGGGATATTTAACGCGCACTTAAATCGTACAGCGCATGGATGTCTCTTCGTTTCACCTCCATAGAAACGAAGCTGCTAGAGGTCGGGTTCCAGCCCGGGTACTCCGGTCGAGTAGTCGGTCTTTTTTTGATCACTGTATCACCAAGGCGAGGGTCGTAATTTTCATTTCCACTCTGTCCCCAGCTCCATGTTTGAAAAGTCAAATGCAAACGTGAAATTTCGCCCAAAGGTCAAAAAGTCAAAATCAAGACCTTCTGGCGCGACACCAAAGTGTCCCATAAGGTTACACTTCATGCGGTCAGATGTTTAGGGGGAAATGAAGGTACATTAAATTTACAGCCAACTTTTTCCCTTGCGTCCTTGAATGTCAATGGGTAGCCCACGCTTACATTTTGTGTTGTTTTAAAGCAAAGAAAAAGAACAGTGTCACAGTTTATGCGGACACATGAACCGCATAGCAGCGGTTTCTCTTGCTGCTCCTTGAAGCTCAAATGAGGGCATATTGAACCTCACGCTACGACCGGCTGTGTCTTGTGTAGTGCAACTTTCATTAAAAAAACACTCAGCCGTCTGCATTTGATGCTCCTAGCCGACTCAAAATTTTTCGGTAAGTCATGACACAGTCAAATTTGAAAATCCTGTCGCAGAAAAGTATAGCCATGAGCACATAAAATAAACCTGGGCGTTGTTTGTCTTAAACCAAGTCAACTACTATGTACTGAGCGAAAGTAATTTGTACTGCTTGTTCTCTCCCAAACTGAACACAACATGAAGACCACTAGCAATTTGTCGATTTTCTGCGCATTAACCCTTCACATAGATACCGTTTGCAATATATACCAGGTTTTTGCAGCAGTGAAAAAATTGAATTTAATTTAAAGGGCTCTTCTTTATAGTATATATCACCGACCTACCATATAACATCTATTCCAGAACGTAACTTGTTGCTCATGACGTTCAATGTAAGATTTCCCACTCATCTTTCAAGCGCAGCCGTAACTATGTCGCTCGTACTTATTTCCTTAAGCGCGACCTCATTCCCTATTCTACCTCGTATACTTTGTAATCCAAATTTATAAGGATTTAACTTGGGCACACCATCTTAAGAAATCACTAACTCGGCTAACCGGTTGTTGAGCAGTTTGCGTCCCAATCTATCTCTTGCATCTCCTTTTCCTAAATTGCTTAACTACAAGACTCTCATCCCACCAAAACCTGAACATGGTCCCGCTATTTTCGACCCTCATCATAATAAGCTAAATATTATCCCCAAATCCAATCGAAGCCGCGCCACTCGTAGTATTCGATCTGAGTACTTTACATTAGCAGTATTACAGCATTAAAAGCACAGCTTGGTGTCTCCTCCACTTCCATCCTCCCTGACATCTCACCGTAAAATAGGTCGTCTCGTTAATTTTCATACATTTTGACACTCATTGCTACCAGAAAACAATGTTGTCATGCCGTCCTACCGCTGTTCACGCCATACCCACCCCAGCGCTGTATACACCCTTGCACTCACGCACTGTCACATAGGAAAGTTTTTCATCGCGCCATGTGACTTGGGGCATAGTCAAGTTTGCCACCAAGTGCCCCGTTACAGCTGTTAAGGTCAAGGTCACGTGAGGAGGGCGCTAAAGGGGCGATACCGGTTTAAATAGGAGCCCTCGGGCTCCTGCCCAGGTTACAACATTGCGCGAGATGGAGGAGGACGAAAAACCTGCTACTGTAGCGCGTCGGAACACGAAGGCACGTTGAAATGAGGCCGTAAAAAGGTGGCGTGCAGAAGATGTCTATGAAGAAGGGACATCAACATTATCACGTTCAAAGTAGTCGCCTTCAGCATTCACACACTTCTGCATTCGGTGCTGCCACTGCTGGTAATTACAGTCCTGGAAAAACGTTTTTGGAAGGCCCTTCAGGAGATTCTCCGTTTTCGCCTGAACCTTTTTACCTGAGGTAAAGTGGGCTCCCTTTAAGCAAAATTTACCTTTAGGAAATAAAAAAAAAGTCTCTTAGAGGAAAATCAGGTGAATAAGGAAGATGCTCCATCGCAGAAATGTTTTTGCTGGTCAGAAACTACTTGACAGATAGGGCCGTGGGAGTAGGCGCATTGTCCTGCGGTGCAACAGCCATCCATCACTCTACAACTGTGACCTTTTTTTGCTAAATTGTTTCACAAAGCCGTCTTAGCACTTGCATGTAGTAGTGTTGATTAACGGTTGGCCACTGGGAACCCGCTCAATTATTACAATTCCACTGTTATTTGAAGCTACACACTTAGTCTCGTTTCTTTTGTGCCATACCTCCATGCGTAACGCATGAGAAAACCAAAAGGCGATATAAACTCAATATATCCTCTCCTCAGTTCACCGTTTAGGAACCTCTCGAAATGTCCTGCCTAAAGCGCCAAGCACCTTGCACTGTGTTCCCTAAGAAAACTAAATCTCCGTGACGCCTAAGACTGTGCACGTTGATAATTAAGGCTACGAAAAGAAAAGCAGTCCTTGAACTTTTTTCGAAATGTTTCAAATGTTCTAACTTGGAAGACTTCAATGTATTAAAAGAAAGTTTATTTCCAGTAAAAGCATTGCTTGCTTGATGAGGAGAACAGTTTTCAAAGTTAGTGCTCTTTCCTGCGCCATGCGCCATAGGCAGCTTTACACAATTTCCCTAGCTTTGGATGCCCATATCTCACCGGAGATTAGATATATTTTTTTTTAATTCCGCGCAACCTATTTCCTTTTAGACATTGTGCCTGTCGGCTGAGGCGCTCGATATAGCTTGGCGTGGGAAGCGATGCAGCTGGGACTGCGCTTTCCACAGGTGAATGGACGATGCATCCAGTGATGGGTGAACGCCTGGCTAGCATGCTGACATAAGAATTCGTGAGATGTATGAAAACTTTGCAATGCCTGTGTTTATTTACTTACATTTTCAAACAAAGGGGAAATAGTTTTTGCACTTAACGATGCCACGATGTTTGCTTTTAATGAAGAGCACGAGATTGTAAAAACATGAACTGCTTTTCTAACAAGCACCTGGTGCACAAATAGGTGCGCCTCTTTCATCGTGTTTCCAAAAAAACTTCGGCGATGGGCAGCAGTTCATGCCTTCTTGTGATTTGCCTTATTTGTTTGCAGGCAGCAAGCGTGGATTCATCAGCCCTTCGCGGGGCATCTTTCGCTTTATATTAGGTTTACTAAGCAATGCTGAATAGTAAGGGCTGATATAACTTCCCAGCTTTGACAAGCGGATTTCACAGAACACTTACATGCTTCAAGGGTGCAGTGCCTAATTTATTGGAGTAGAATATTGATTGTCTCATAAAAAAATGAACTACTTCATGAGAAAACGTTCCCTTGTACTTTATCGTTGGGATACGAGGCTGAAATTTAGCTTAGAAAATTTCCTGTTGTCTCCAATTTAACAGGAGAGCAGGTTTTGTATTTTAAGATAATGTCACCTCAATATAGGTTGATGGTCAGCACTACATCAGTGCGATGTTAGGCCTATTTGACGATTTCTGTTGACCCCAAACTTAACAGCACTCCTGTCCAAATTTCTTTGAATGATGAAGCCTACAGTTCACCTTGACTGCTACCTCCATCGCTTGTTTCCTTTCCATTACATAGACTACTTTCGGTCCATGCACCATGAGGGCAGCCTTCGCTCCTTTGTGCTTGCGTATTTGAAATTTTAGCTCCTTACAAATTTCTTTTTCCAACTTGCTCTATGACACTCGTGTACATCTTTCTCCGTAACAGCCTGCAGTGCGGAAAATAAAGCAGGAAAGAGAAAAATAGTAAACGCCCCTATCAAATTAGAGAGAGAACTTTTGAGGCTATTGTGAACCAGATGTGTGCAGTCTTCTCGCTGAAGTTCGTACTGCTGCTTTTTTATATCGCCGGCACGTTTGGTGAAAGCGTCTAAGGGTCCGTCAAAGCATTATTGCAGCATAATATTTATGGAAGAGTGTACTGGCTTATTGTCTCGAAATGCTGCACCCAGATAACATAAATGTCGGGGGGGGGGGGGGGGGGGGGGGGGAATCGGCACCGTTCCAAAAACGGGAAAAAAGCACGCACGTGATTTCTTATCACAATTAATACGCAATGGTTCTTCTTGCAGAGTTCAGCGTGGTGTCAGACCATTTCGCTTTCGATGTAGCATTCATCCGTTAGTTTGGAGGCAAGTTAGTGATTGGGATTGCAACTGACGGCAGTATGTAAAGTCTTCCTCATCCATTTATTGCCCAGCGGGTTTATTTATGAGCCACATGATTGTGTTTTTAATGCTTTCCCAGTGCTCAAACTTTTGTGGAATTTAGGATTTCTCAGTTACCCTTTTCAGAGGGTAGGACTTCAGCGAATGACAAACTTCACTATACGGATTATTTAAAAAAAAAAAAGCTTTAACATCACCCTATTCTTTTCGTTGCCTTTATTAAATCAATCAAAATCTGTTCTTTTTCGTGCTGAGTATGGCTGGAGTCCGTGAACATTTTACAATGCACTGGAACCTCCACTTTCAAGTCGCTTAATGGCATTCCGAAACGCTTTCAATTTATTAGATTCCGATTTTAATACCATGTTTTCACCTCTTCGTCACCACAGCTTTCTGTCTTCAACGTCACTCAGTACAGTTACTGATTGACGTGTTTAGTTCCTGAAATCAACACAAACCCCGCCGGGATGGTGCAGTGGTAAGACGCCCGACTACCCTGCCGGAGTGCCCGGGTTCGAACCCGACCTCGGCGGCTGCGTCTCGATGGAGGCGAAACGGGGTGGCGCCCGTGTGCTGTGCGATGTCAGTGCACGTTAAAGAACCCCAGGTGGTTCAAATTTCCGGAGTCCTCCATTACGGCGTCTCTCTCAGCCTTAGTCGCTTTGGGACGTTAAACCCCACAAACCAAACAAACCAAACCAAACAAGCCCTATGCGGGACTGATTTTTTTCAGTGGTTAGCAGTGTCGAATGCTGTGTCCTACTGCGAACACTAATTCTTGGAAGGGGCCGAAGCATATTGCAGAAGCTAGGCATCAGGTGCAAACATACGCATGCCAATCTTGCAGCAAAGTATCTGGAACACCAGGTGCCGACCATGACCTCGAACAGCGAAGGACATACGAGCCATGGCAGCGGCTTTTAATACGCGGAATCGGAGAGTACCGTGCGCACACGTGGAAGAACGCATTAGCAGGGACTGTGGAAAAGCACTTTGTATAAGTAAACTATACTGCTGTCACGAGAGACCGGAACATTCCACAGAGGCATGTCTAATGCATTGCCAGTTATACATTTATGTTATAACCTGGGACCAGGCGAAGGTTTCGCATCGGAAGGAGAATAATACTGGAGTGAGTTTTAATGCGAGAAAGAAAAAGGTCGCTGCTAACAATAACAACTTTGCTTAAAACTGCCACAGTCGCAGCCTGACTGCACGACGGCCATTTATGGAAATGATTTCTTTAGATGGCTAGGTGCTTGTCTTTGTTTCTAAGTTTCCTGTCTGAAGAAGAATAATTTTTTTTTACACACGTCAACCTCTGTTTAGAAGCAAACATTGGCGCTTCACAGGTGCGCTGGCTGCTTCTTTCTGTAGAGAAGGAACATGGAAAAAGTGAAGTCACGGAAAATGAAAAAAAAACACACACACAGAAGCGACGTACAGGCCTCCATGCATGAATGACGACCAATTTTAGTGGCTTGAGAATAACAAAAGAACCGCGCCTCAATGTGCTTTCATGTAGTCTTCATTGAGGAAATATTCAGTTTATAGGCATTTCACCATAGAGAGGCAGAGTAGTAGGGTAACGAGCAATATGTACCCCGTTGAGGCCATTGAGGACTGGTAGGTGCCCCGTCGCGACACCCAGCATTGATTTAAATGCACATCTTCCACAAAACATAGATGCCAGAACTACAAGACCACCGATACGGTCAATTTCAGTACTAAATTATTAGGATCAAACGAGCAATGTCAGTCACATCAAACAAAGAAAAGCAATAAGATATAAACGCAGGAAAAGAATACTAAACGGCAGGTTACGTGTAATCAACGAAACACTAAGGAAACTATTAGGCTTGAACATAATAGAATTTGTGGTATATTACGATTCGTTTTCCACTTGCTTTGCTAATTTAGGCGCCAAGCGTTCCTTCGTATTTCAAAGAAAGCAACAGTCATTCAAGATGTCTGCACACCAGGATGTTATAGAATATTGAAGAGTGTTTAGAATAATCGTTACCAAAGAAAAGAATGGCGAGCGTTAGCGCGGCTGCTACCTTTCAACCTTCGCGTGGAGAATATCCAGACAGCTCAGACTTCAGAAGAAAAAAAGGAAAAACTGGAGCGTTGAAGCAGTAATACGCAAGAACGTTGAAGGGCTGAAGGAACATATTTCAAGCGTGAGGCTTCGTAAGGTGGGCCCATCATGCTTTGAGCGAAACGGCAGAGAGAAGTGCTGACTCACCAAAATGGGTGGGATAAGAGAAAAGACATGCATGGACACCGATGGGTGGAAGTCAGGATCTCGGGGAAATAAATACATACAGGAAAAAGGCACGTCTACGTGGAATTCGACCTCTTGGCACTCCCTTCAGCGCGTGAATCATTTTTTCTCATGCTTGTTGCCACGGTAAAGCGCATCGGCTCTCTGTTGGAGAGGAGCTTTCTTCAAGACCACTGTTCCATGTCTTCTCCTCTCTTTGATGCCGCCCGTTCAAAAAAGCATAGGAAATAAAGCTGAGCGCCTACGAAAGGAGCAAGCACCCATGGAATTCTCCCTGACCTATGCTGTCCTGACAGGTGCGTAGTGGCCATTATTTGCTTTGCCGCTTCCTTGCACGGTTAGAACGAAGCACTATCTCTCTTTATTCTTCACGCGCCTACGCGGTCCATACATTCTGCGGCCAGCAGGTGTCTTGAGAAGATGTCTGCTATATAGTCTTCTTGCTCTGAAAAAGGCCAGCGAGCTTCTCTCAATTCATGGAAAGAAGTTTGCAACGTCAGGGTATAATGCTTTTTGCTCCATCTGACATGTGTAGTATACATTTATGCCGGCAATGTAGGCGTTGTGGTTACGGTTAAATATTTCTGCCCCTTTTGAATTCACAGACCAGACGTTTACCGTCAAAGTTTTTGAATAACATCAGTGGTCTGTCGTTAAAAGCTACGAGCCAAGCATTTCCGTGGTAAAGGGAATACAAAACTTCTAAATGAGCATTTACGGCTGATTTCTTTGTTCCGTGAACCATTGGAGTGTTGCAGTACAGTTTATCAAACGTTGTCACGAAGCTCTGGTGGTTGTTCGGTGTGTTTAATTAATACAATAAGCTATTGAATCTACAAATAAACAAATGGTTAATAAAGAGGACGTATAAGCTCGGCCTTGAGCATGACTCGACCGCCATGTGTGGTTCATCGTATTTATTTTTCGGGATTCCAACCTCCCAAGCACAATACTGTGTCCAGACTACTTGCTTTATTTTAAGGAAAGAATAACATAGGACATTCATTACAGTCTATTTGTTCAATTATTTCAATGGTCCTTTGAAACTACAATAAAAGAAGTTGTTTTGCATTGGCTTTCAGAAATCAAATATGTATTTAAATTCCTCTTTTAAGGCAGACAGTTGTGTGTGGCACTCTTCTATTACAGAAGTACTCGTTGGCACACAGTCGCAGGATGCAACGGGGAAGGCCACAGGGCATACATATAAACCACCGCCTCTCCACTAATATGTGCTAGATATTCCTTCCGCTTTAGAAATGGTGCTTATCGTTGCCGCCATTTTAGGAGTCTTTTCTATGAATGTAAAGCATCTCAGAAAGAACTCAGTGCTTTTGAAAAATGTCTGCGTATATATAGGCTTTCTATATATAACCACGTATAATATATATGTGAAAACATTCCGAGATCACTGCGGAATCTACACTGTAGTAATGCGAAAGCCAAAGCTTTCCTGGTGCACTTAGCGAATCACCTTTGCTCTCATTATCGTTATCAACTGGATGCACCATCACTATCATTACTAATGCCATCATTATTATTATCACTAATTACAGATTCATTGTCATCGCTACTATCATCCACACGGTAGACAACGGGAATTACGCGCGATTCACCCTTCCGGGCATGGCGCAGTTGGTTAAAGCACTCTGCTGGGGGTCCAAGGGACGGAGATATTGCACGTTCGTGAAGGAATCTGCAAAAAGAACCAAAAGGAGTCAAAGCGCCATGTTGGCATATTGACAGGTGGGGACAGCAGGGAATGAAACGAATTCAGAGGCGTCCTGGTGTCTCCATGGTTCTTCTATAAGAGTTTCAATTCGCGGCGGAGACAGTATTTGTTTTTTTAACTCTCTTCCTCACGTCAACACAGGTTGTGTGATGGCGTTACAATCTAGCGGTATCCTGCGCAGTCTGGCGAAGTGTGGCACTTCTCATGACCGGACGGACAGGGTCATGGCAGCGTGTATAGAGCCATTGAAGGCTTTCGCTCTAATATACCCAGTATATTATATAATACATGTGAAAAAAGGAAATAGTGTTGCGTTGACATTACAGGAGAAATGCATAGACTAATCTCAACTTTGTTATGGTTCTCTAAATGGAAACCCATGCGTCGTTGCAACCTGTTTATTCCAATAAAGTTTGCAACATTAGGCTTTGCTCACTTGTTTGTACAACAGCTAGTTTGACTTTTGTTTTCTAATTGACAAGCCTTTCATTTTTAGTGTCTGTCTTATTATGCGTCTCAGTTATTAGTTAAATTACCTAATCGCACCGACTGGACAGGTGCATGAAGGGACTCCGGGGATTCATTAAGTAGGTACTGGACACCTGGAATTCCCCTCGCAGATTTCTTTTTATTACTTTTATTGCCTACACGGAAGGCAGATGACCGCGATTCTTATCGAGCCTTTGTTCCCAATACATGTTTGTTGGCAACCTTATCAGGAGTTTCTTGACACATTGTTTGAAAGCCTTTTAAGCGCATGTTCATTCAGTCTGTTTCAAAAACGTTCGTTTTTAATCTACACACATCAACGCTCCCTGTTAAGACATGACCACACGCCATGAAAACAGTTCTGCCATAACCTGTGAAATGCTAACTGCGTTACTCTCCAGAGACGACAAGACTACTTCTTTATTCGGTGCCGTGACGTTGAATCTTTCAGGGGCACATTGCAGCGGGACGCTGAAAAGGGGAATATAAATCGCATCCTGTAGTATTCGCTTTTTGCTCGTTCGGAATAACTGTGGTGGGCCTCGGGATATGTTTATAATTATGGATCTATTACTTTATGCAAATGCCGAACGATTGGCCACCACAGTGAATCACAAGCGGCATGGAAACCTTTATTCCGAGAGATGTTCGTTTTGGTCCTGGCATAGCGCTTCGGTGCATTAAGGAAAGGAAAAGCTGCGTGGTCTAGTAGGCAGCGTGCCTCTTTCTCAATACGAGAGCGTTCTGTTCAAATCCCGGCTAAACATTCTCTTTTTTAAGGTAGATCGTGTGAGATATGCGGCGGCATTCATTCTTTTTTAACTTATGTTTTATTTAGTTCATTCCACGCGCGGCGTATTGCTTGACGTCAGTGTTATGAGTCTGGTATTGTCTCGCGGTGTCCCGTGGCTGGGACGTCGTCACCCTTTTGACCGAGCAGTATTTTTCGCTCACGTCCAAATACGCTTACCTCGCTGACGACGCTTGATTTTCTACAGCATGAAACTTTAACCCTGTCGCTACTTGCCACGTTAATAAACACACTTTAGAGATTCACGCTGTATTGCATCACGCAAGACGATCCAAAAATGCTGCAGGCTTAAGCATGCAGTATGCCTGGCTACACGAGCGAAAACTGTGTTGAAAATGGTCTCGTACGGTTTAGCAAGCTTTTCCACGGTTTCGCAGTTTCATTTAGTGGGATGCTGTAGCTTTACCTTAACTATAGACGCGATAGTGCTTTTAGCGTTTCATTTTATGAAGAAATATTTTTGTATTTAAAATAATTAACAATTCCTTTACAGGAACGGAAAACCACGATCTCTTTGTTGTCTCCTGAACAGGGCCATTAGGGCAGAGAGGGAGGTCAGAATTAAAGCGGAAAGATAGAAAGAGGTGGCATAGGGGAGGGCTGTGGAGTAATTTCGACCACCTGGGAACCTTTAACACGCGTTGACATCTTACAGGACACGGACGCCTCTCCGTTTCGCCTTCATCACGATTTTGAATAGGAACCTGCGTATTATTTTAAACACGTTGATTTTTATTATCAATCGTGCCATAGCCTTTACCCTCGCCCGAGTAACGTTCTATCTAAGGCGGAGGAGCGGCTTCTATTCCGTCTCTATACCGACACTCTGCTAAGCCTGGCAGCACGTTTTAATCCTTACTTAACGGGCAGTTGTCCGCACTGTGCGTAGAAGTCTTCGGACATCTGCCACATGATGTAGGCTTGCCCATTCAGCGCAGCTATTCCTCCTTAGCACAACCCCATCCGGGAGGACTAGGAGGCGAACCCGCTCGGTTGCTATGATTAAAAGTTAAAGACGCCAAAACAACACGCACACACACAAGAAAAGAAGAACGGGACAGAGAGCTCTGTCCCGTTCTTCTTTTCTTGTGTGTGTGCGTGTTGTTTTGGCGCCTTTAACTTATAATTAATAGACACCAACTAGCCCAGCAAGAAGTTCTCGGCTGCTATGACCTGTAGGCCCAAAATGCCTTGGTCGAGCGCGCCCAGGCAGCGGCCGATGCTACTTGGGTCCCGTACTAGGGACCCCCCCAAGTATTTGTAAGATACGGATCTTCAATTTCCGGCTCAAGCATACCTCTATCCCCTTTTCATATATTAAACGTTGGGCGCCACAAACACCACCATCGAAACGCAGTCGCCGGCGGTCGGGATCGAACCCGAGTATTCCGACACAGCAGTCGGTCACTTCAAACACTGCGCCCCAACTTCGGGCCAACGATTCTCCGTTTACGTTTTTTTTAGAAGGATAGGCTGAAAGGCGCAGATCTGTCTCACGTTTCGGCGGACGCCTACACCTGAATAAATGGACACTAAAGACACCCAAATATGCTATCAAAATCTAATAAACGGCATTTGGTGATACTGTCGCCGTAAATCCGGCAGCGAAAAATCGAATTATGGCTGAAATAGTGCGGTAAAAAGTTGAGGTGTTTTTTTTTTTGTTCCCGTCGGACGAATTCAAAATTTCTCCTACTAGATAGCAGGGTAGGATGACCCATACTATGACGCAATAGAAGACTCCGTGATTGCTGGCGCGCGGGGAGCAGAGAAAACTTCGCAGGTGCGTGCCGAGTCATGATCTTCATTCGTTACGCACTTAGGGTAGGTGCATCTGCTGCTCCGAGCTCGTATTTCAGCCGCCGCTGGCACGAATCAAACTATACGAGCACGCACGAAGTGCCTGAGCCAGAACATAATCAAAACTGAAGTGGACGCTTGTAGCGCCGTGTTAGCTAAGAGATTAACGGCATCTACCGACAAGCGGACGAAATGAGTATATGTTTATATTTGCCTTGCACCATTTAGGTTGTTTTTCGTCTTTTCGCCGTCATTTTCCGTGTGATAAAAGCATGTTATCATATTCGAGACAGAATTGACTACCGCATTCAAATGCTCAACGTAATTCTCATTTGTCAGCCTGCGGGATCCCTTGCGCACCACGTGATTTGTAAATGCGAGCCTCCGCCGTTGTGGCTGTGGCGCGATACCCGTATTCCTGTTCATTTCCTTTACTACCTTATAACAGCACGGGTTTCAGTAAGCATGGCTTTTTTTTAACCCGGAACTAGCATTCTATCGATGCAACCCCACTTCATGTTTCTCTTTAGTGTCCCTTTTAGTCGCGGTCACACCGCCTTTCAGCCTTGATTTTCGGAGTTAAAGCTTCAGTGGGCTAACTGCAGCGCGTTTCGCGTACGGCGCACTTTGACTATCAGCCGGCCTTAGTTGCGTGCTTAGAGGCGCGCATCCTGATCGCCTCCGGCTCCTTCTCCGCACGTGTGGAGCACGCAGCGGGTGGCGCTTCTTTCTTCGTCTTCCTCTTCTTCCTCTCCTTTCTTTTCTCCCTCCTCCTCCTCCTCCTCCTCTTCTTCTTCTTCTTCTTGTTCTTCTTCTTTGCAGAGCTGACAAATTTCTTTCATGCCGGTACATATTGCCGATTCAGCAGGATGGATGGATGCAAAAGATATTTTGTACAGATTCGATGGGTTTGTGGCCGTTGCTGATCACTTGTGCGCCGTGGCCGATACTCGGTCCATAATGCCGCACTTCACTGCTGCCATTGTGGCTTGGGGCACGAGCAATTTTTGCGGTTCCTCGTCCTCGCTGGCCAGCATGTGCTCCGACTTTGTCACATTCAGTTTTTCTATTTTTAGGCGCCACTTAGCGCTCAACTGGACAGACTCACGCAAACAAGAACGGGAAGGCATCTAATGGACAAATTAGGGATCCATGGCCACGCAAAAAGACAAGGAAGCGATTCGGAATGAAAAGAGAAAAAGACGTAAGGGTACGACCCATACCCAGACACATATGCACCATGACAGACGACAAGCCAGAGTCCGAGCACTCAACAGGGAATGCATACATGGACGAAGCAAAGTACCGATACCAACGCAAAACAGGTGTCGTAGTAACGGACGTTGGAAAGAACGAAATATGCAGCCTTACAATTAACAATTCAAGCATAGAGGCAGCTTCAGAAGCAGTGATCGCTCTGGCAACAGCGCAAGGCGATACAAAGGAACAGAACCTCACTGTACTGACGGACTACAAACATGCATGCCGAAACTACATAACGAGTATAATTGACAGGATCGCCGGTTTCTGCAGAGCGCAACATGAGACGTCATTATTTAACAAGGCATCTCACTGCTGATATGCGGTGCTCCAACAGGTGCGCCGCAGTTGGAGGTGGATATAAGCCGTGGAGCCGACGCTTGAGACTCGCTACGTTCGCCTACAAACCTAATCTACTTATCCTGCCGACATCACGTGCCGTGACGAAGCGGCACATAGAAAAAATGAAATTGAGAGAGATAAGCGAGCGAAGAAAACTCCCAAATAGTGAGAAGAGATACCTGGAAAGCGACGACGTAAGAAGGCGGAGAAGAAGGTGTGACAAGAACAGCAGACAAACGATTCGTGCTCTTTCTCGACTACTACTGCTTTTGCTTTTTACAACCTGGCTTTGCTGAGTTTTTGTAAACTTTTTTTTTTTTAATTTAGATTTTTTGGCGAAAGAAAGGCGGAGTATATCCGTAATTTCACGCCGAATTTGCACTTCGAATAGTGGAGCTTACGCTCTGGAAGCAATTAGTATTATAGTGCATGCCCCACCTCATTTAGGCAACTTAAAGCGGCCACAAATACTGCCCTGAAAGTAAGACTACTGTCCAACTGCGTCCGATTGATTCGTATTCTATAGGTAGAACGTAAGTTTTCATGTTGGGCAAGAAGAAAGTATTCATGCTGTGGATTTACATCCACAGAGTAAGGAATTTCAGTAGAAAATGGAGTATTACTTTCCCGACCTGCTGGTTCTTCAGGCGCGGTTAGGAAAGCACCTAGAAGTCGAACTGAGATAGCAAATTGAATGTCATGTAATCGTAACATAATGCATGACTGTAATATTTGCTAGCAAACTTCTAAATGGACCCGGATGTCATTAAAACCTGCAAAGCCGATATAAGTTTTTCATTACATTGTCCAATTTGTTTTTCTTTTCCGCATAACTACCTCTTTGTAAGGTCTAATGATAGCAGATGTCTCAAAGCAATTTGTATGAAAGTCTGACCAACTCAGTCAAAAATCAAGAGTTGAAGTATTTCTACGGGACAAAAACGTTATTATCGCTTCTTCCCGGAGTTATAAAAGTGTTACTGATGTGTGCTATATAACGCATAAAGATAGGAAAAGGCATCAAATCTATCATTTGGAACAATAATTTGCTTACATCTCATTATTCCTTTGAAACCGTTACGCTTTTCTAAAATATTTTACCTTCACAAAATTACAAATAATACCAATGAAAATGTGCATTTTGTGCACAAAAAGGAATAAACATGCATTTCTTAAGTCATAATTATTAAAGTTTAGTTTGTTTTTTTGCATGCTAAAAACATTTATCAGACGGCTATTTAGTTATTATCGTTTCATTTTTTCAAACAAGAAATTGCAAATAAATAATCTTAAACTCAACCTTTCGACGATGTGAGCAAAAAATGAAAATCCCCCAGCCCACGCCGACCCCCCCCCCCCCCCCCCCCCCATAAAAGAACTCTTGGAGGTCAGACATGCGCAACTGTGTTGTGTACGCTCAGAGAATTTTATGGAAAGTAGAAAATATTTTTCTCACAACAAAATATTATCTCATACCACTATAGTGAATCTAAAAGAGAGAAACTGCATTTTTTGCATTAAAGGTACAGACCTCACTATTAACGAACGATTGAATAGAAGCTGTTATTTTTGCCTGGCGAATTATTGTTGAGTAGTATACCGACATGAATGCACTTTCTCTAAATTCGGTGCTACATTCTTTTCATGTATCATTAATCGCTCTCCCAAAACTTTGATCGAACCGCAGGCCTGTCTGAAGACGTTATTTAAAAGTGATTGAAGCAGAGTTTAGAAGAACCAAGCAAAAATTAAATGTTAACAGAATATCTGCGGCAAATTAACATAACCGTCGATCCGAAGAAGACATGACTACTAGTTTGCTTAAGAACATCAGAGTCACCAATGGCATAAAATACATTTTAAGACATAGTTACTGAATACTGTGTAAGAAATAACGACAATGCTGCCATTCCAGAGGATCAAAAAATTAACTTTGCACTAAAAATGTTTTTACTGCATTCCGTCGTTTTTGCTTGTTCGAAGTTCAACCCTTTGATATGTTGTTTTGCGCGACTCACCTTTCTACCACGGTTCTTTTCATTACAGTGAAACACCAGAAGTGCGTTAGCAGAGGTATATTCATCACAGCGTAGCGCCATAAATTGCCCTTGTTTGCAAACATCATTCTTCCTTGTCGATGGAAAAACAACTGAAGGCTGCAGTGATATTATTGATAGTTACGTTAGTAGCTTGAAGTCGCTAACCATCCCACGGCCTAAGCTGACTGACAAATTATTTCATCGGCGAGAAACGTGCTCTTTTTCTTTTTTTGAACTCTTGCACAGTCATCCATCTTCTGGCCCTCTCGGACAGCCTATTTATTATTGTCCTTTTGGCGTGGCAACACTTGTACGAACCGGGTTACGAAGTCAGTGCATTACAGGTTTGTCAAGAAATGTTGTCCCTGATGCGTTTTTTCATCCAAGCTTAAAAGCACTACGTACCCAGATTAGTCAGACGACGACGACAAAATGTCATTATTTTTCCCTGTTATGTGCCCGAGCTTATATTTTTATCCTACAGAAATGTCAAAAACTTTATTAATTAAACCCAATTCGCATCCCTTTCCCTTTTTAGGTAAAACGCAAACAGTGTCTACGTTTCTCTTCATAATCTCTCTTCATAACGATGTAATTAAAAATAATCTGATCCTGTCGCGGTAATTATTGTTTGGCATAGCTCCGAAGCGAAAAGCACTCCATACTGAGGAAAATCTTGCCTGTGCAAACTATTACGCTGGTGCATCAGAAATTGTGGTAACCCTCATTCCGTTTTTTAGTTTCATGGACAGATACGTCTATAAATCAGCACAACACAGATGAGCCACAGCGCCTGCAGGAGTGCAGCGTATATATTCCTCATTCTAGATCCCTTGATAAGGTGACGGCTGGAGTATAGAAAAGGTAGCTGTGGTTAGGCTTGTGGTTAAACCTTTAGCTATACGAGAGACATCTGTATGCCGGCGCTTAGGTTCGGAATGAATGTAAATGCATAACTTTTGCACACAGTAGTTCACTCTGTGTTTTCAGCTTTATTTATACCATAGGGGAATCACTTCACGTATGAGCACCCATTGCCTCTCGTCGTTGACCATTCTCATTCGGGTGTAGATGCGTTTAGGGTTATGACGTCGTCTCTACGTCGAGCTCCAGGGCACACCGCCGTCGTAACTTTCGAACGAGCCTTCTGTCCTAGCAACTTGCTGTTGCCGTTCGCATCTATCAACTACTGAGTTTTAGTTCTTCTTATTTTCTTCTCTTCTTTTCATTTTTTCGCCTTCTTCCTGCGCTCAAAGACGGAGAAAAGGCTGAGAACAAATTCAAGTTCAGTTCGCCTATCTTAGGATACAACGCAGTGGGTTTGTGCAGAAAGAGAAAGAACATCTCTTGTTCACTTTTATTGCAAAAATTTATTTTGTTTTGCATATTTCGTAAGATATGTTGAACAAACAGTAGGATGATCCAAAAGAATTTAAACAGAAAAAAGCGCACATTAGTAGGATAATGAATCAACTAAGAAAATGCCGTAGAAGGTACTCAAACTTTCTGTAATGCGCGGAAATCATTTCTATTTGTACAATCAGTGGGGCGGCTTAATGGTGCTTTGTTTCGTTCAAGAACGCTTGGAGATAGCTATAGCTTAGAACATTAATAATAGATGTCTAGTGACTGTAACCACGGAGGTCTACTTATTAGGAGGAACAGTTTGAAACTTTCACCGCCACTATGTACAGAAACCAGAGGATGCCTGCACAAAGAAGAAAAAGATGCGACTTAGGTCAGATTTAATTGCCGCTCTCACAGTGGGAAAACATAACGCGGAGAGCCTTCTTTTCTACCCAGTTAATATTCATTTACGCATAAAAGATATTCAGAGCAATAAAAGTTGTAATATTTTTTGTAATAAACTATGTGCACATTTCTATGCACAGCCCTGTTGAGAATCATGAACCAACAATGATTTAATTGAATTATAAAGGCCACAATCATCTGCTTGCAGACCTGTTTTCTTAATGCTTCACAGGATATATCCGCGAAGCCTGAATGGAAAAGTGCACCAGAGCAGAAGGCTATGGGAAGCGGGACGAAAATTCCCTTGACCGGTGCTATAACGTAATCGAAATATACGTGTATGAAGCGAAAACTATGTCGAACAGCTATCCAACTGCAAAATTACAATTTGTAATATGCAATCGAGCTTCTTGCAATAGATCTTAGTTATTGTCAGTATTTAACGCTTTCGTTAAGTGTATATGTAGGCAGTCAACTAATTTACCTACAAGCGAACGAAATATGCTGAGAGGAAATTAAGTCTAATCAGACCGAAAAATCTTCCAACTTCGGCTGCGTAGCTCATCAAAAGTGAACTGATGGAATGCTCGCTTCCCTACCCAGAGGTGGCACCACGAGAGCGGTGCTATTATATCAATAGTTCTGCTTACAATACTTTTTCCACATGTGTTTCGTACTACATAGGTTCCTTGCTACTAAGGCCGAAGCAATTTGCACGCCTTTATCAGCAAAATATATGAGCTACAGAGAAATACCCTTGAGAACTTTCTACTCGGATATGTTATACAGGGAGTGCACAGCCTGTCCTCGTAGTGGGACAGTTTATGTTTTGTGACTCAACACTGTTTCTATGGGAACTCGGTTTCAGAAAAGGTCAGTCCGTGTCGAAATGTCAGCGGAAAGCATTAAGCTTTCTTAATCGACATTTCGTCAGTATCGACATTTCCGGATACCAGTAAGCGCAAAGCAACGACAATAAAAATGCAACCTTCGCACTTTGAGGATAGTGCGACGGTTATATGCATTACGTCATGGTCAACGCAGCGGGAAAGGCATGCAAAAAATGAAAAAAAAAAGTCTTCTGTGTCCTGTGCGATGTCAGCGCACGTTAAAGATCCCCAGGTGGTCGAAATTACTCCGTAGCCCTCCACTACGGCTCCCCTTTCTCTCTATCCACTTTCACTCCCACCTTAATCCCTTCCCTTACGGCGCGGTTCAGGTGTCCACAGAGCAAGTGTGAAGATACTGCGCCTTTCCCTTCCAATGAACCAACCAAACCAACCAACCTTTTCCATTAAAGATCGATCACCAAAGGTTGGAGAATGAAAGTACATTTTTCCGATGGTTGAGGCTTTTCAATTAATTTCTGGTAACAGGTGTAAGGTGAACTCGAAGTTTTTGTCTGAAGTGTAGAGCCCACCACGAAGGACTGCGCAGTTCAGGCCGACATAGGGCGCGCCTCTGTGCCTAAAACGTACCTACAATAGTTGGTGATAAGCGGGAAGGCAGATCCATGCGTTAATCGCGCAATCGACGTCGAGGTCTGCGCCACGTACAATTTGCGAAACTGCAATGTGAAAATTGAAAAATGATGCTTTCTGTCTAATCTATGCTTTGCTTCCATGAAAAGCTAGCTGCGCCATGCAAACTTCGAGCCGATGAATAAGCCGCAGCTCATATATTGCCATTGGCGTAAAAGCACTTCGATCTAACGGAGTGCTAACGCTTTCTCGTTCATTCTTATCGCCAGGCTAAACGGAATGTCGACGTGTCATTTTTCTTTTGCCTTCACTGAGAGATTTCTTTTTACACCTGTCACGAACGTGCCGGCGTTTAACGGCTCAACCGATTTTGACAGGTAGGAGCCTGGACCCGAGACGGCGGCCTGACAGCCAGCAGCACCGTGAAATCTTCCTTGCCACCCACAAAGGCCGAGGCGTCTCCGGAGGGAGCAGCGGGGGAGCCCACCGCCTGGGACCAAGCGTCGGCCCACCTGAGACACCGGCAGCTTCTGCGCGTCACCACCATCGTCGTAGGTGTCCCGACGTAAGACGATCAATACTGGCCCCCACGCACCGGCGGTAGCAGAGAGCATACGGGAGAGCTCTGAATGGGGCAGACAGTCGAGCGCTATGCACCCACACAAAAAAAAACATACATACAGTATATACACAAAAAAAACAAAAAACGAACGCTTCTGAAGACATAACATTCGCACACTGCCTTAATGACAAATACAAAAAAACAACAACTCTGAAGAGGGCTGAAATTATACCGCAGTCTGAGCTTAACAGATAGGTTTAGATGACGGCAGATGGAGAACGCTCTTGGAACGCGTCTGGCGTTTGCCGTGAAATAGGAATGGGATGTTTTTGGGACTTGGCTTCCCGGCGCGGTACACGGAGGCTGGTATTGCACCGCTCTAGACGGCCCCTGGTTAATTTCGGTTCGGATTTAACTCGCGCTGACTTAGCAAGGCTAACTGATCTCTCAGCCCATTGAAGATTCAGCACTTCGCATCAGTCGAAACGCAATTTTCACGATATCCTGTTTTGTGACCATGGGGTAAGCTACTGTATGACGAAAATGCCGCCACGACTGCACGTATACAGCAAAAACATGTCAAATCTTTCTATAGCGTAGTAGCATAAAATAGCTGGATTAATGAAATTCTTTATGACAAAGGAGAGGACGACACAGGCCCGCTGTCCATGAATTACACTGAAGTGATGTTACGAACCAATAAATAAATATACGATGGTTAAAGTGCGAAGGAACACGCTATAGAATTTCACTTATGCAAAGGCAGATATTTTTATTAGTTATTTGCAGATACCACAGACCATACATATACATGGTCCAGGCAGGAGAGGCATCTTCGGCAAAAAAAAATAAATACACATATAACAAGCATATATGACTCTACAAAAAACAAACAGATTTCATACAAAAATTCGTAACGAGCGAAATACAATTAAAAAACACAAGAATTGACGCTCCAATTCTTTAACAAAGTCGCTGGCTGCGGCAGTGTGCGCAGGCAAGGAATTCCATTCAGTGGTAGTTCAGGAAAAAAAAACTGTGCTTAAAGGTATTTGTTCGTGCGAAGCTTGGAGACAAGGAATGAGGGTGTGTGTGTCGTTTTCCATGTGGATGTGGCTTAACGCAGTCTGGCCTGTTTAACTTCAGCGTACCTGAGAAGCAGTGGTGCAAAAAAGGTAGCCGGCTGATTTTTCGACGAGATTCCAGTGATTCTATGTTATGCTGCCTCATCAATAGAAAAAGAGAATCGGGGGCTTTTATATTTGCTAAAAACATAGTGGACAGTATTTCTCTGGACTCGCTCGAGCTGCCCTAATAATGTGCTGATCCTATACAATGGAGGAATATTCGAGCTTGGCTATAGTGCCGGAATTATACGCTAGAAGATTATCTAGGACAGGTGCACCTTTAAGTATCCTTTTTAGGGACCACAGCTTACTGAGAGCGAAAGAAGAAATTGCAGATATGTGCGGAGACCAGGTTAGTTTATTAGTAAGCGTCACACAAAGATATTTATGCGCGTGTGCTTCTGTTATAATATTGTTGTTAAGTATAATTAAGAACAGGTGCTGATAGGTTTCTTCCTTATAACTCGTAACAGAACTGGTATGGAATACACCGTAGTGGAAGACACTAAAATTCGACCACCTGGGGCTCTTTAACCTGCACTGACATTGCATAGTACACAGGTGCGTTGCTTTCCGCCTCCATCAGAAAGCGGCCGCCGTGGCAGGGGTTTGATTTCATGTCCTTGGGTTCAGTAGGCGAGTGCCCTAAACACTGAGCCACAGCAGCGGAATTATCTCGTATGCGTTCGTGTGGGTTGCTCTTTGAGTTTCGCAACTCCTAAAAATGTTCTACCATCTTCGCCGTGAAGTCAACTTCTCATGTACATTTTTGCGCAAGTGGGCTGCACAAATATCATTCTCTCAAGCTTATTTATTGTTCAAAACAAAAATATTTTGATTTTACGTAGCAAAATGTACCATACATTTAAAGAACTATCAAGAATATGATATATGCACGGCAATAATATGTTCTCTTTGCTTTTTTCAAAGCTGCAGTGACGGAACGCCACACTATTGATTCCTGGCGAACCGGAAGCGGCCCGCAAAGCGTGTAACATCAACGTTTTAGCTTGAAGGATGTGAATGCCCGTGGTTTAAATGGGAATACTTCAATTGAAGCAAGCCCCGCCGGGGTGGTGCAGTGGTAAGACGCCCGACTACTGTGCCGGAGTTCCCGGGTTCGAACCCGACCGCGGCGGCTGCGTTTCGATGGAGGCGAAACGAAGAGGCGTCGTGTGCTGTGCGATGTCAGCGCACGTTAAAGATCCCCAGGTGGTCGAAATTACTCCGTAGCCCTCCACTACGGCTCCTCTTTCTCTCTTTCCACTTTCATTCCCACCCTCCTCCCTTCCCTTACGGCGCGGTTCGGGTGTCCACAGAGCAAGTGTGACAGTTACTGCGCTTTTCCCTTCCTGTGAACCAATTTAACTTATTTTAATTGAAGCAAACGCTGCTGACGCAACAGTTGCAATCTTGAGGCAAGCATTAGCAAAAGGAAAGACGGAATATTGACGACTTTTCCAAACTGGAATTTCCCGCAACTTACTGAGACAAGGCTTTTCTTTCTCTCTCCCGTCCCTTTCTTCCTCTTTTCTATTCCCCTGCTTGCATATTTGCTCCCTCCTTCAAACGCCATCCCCTTCGCAATCCCTCCCACCATTTCAATTCTCCCTTCCTCTATGTCACTTCCTTTTCCGGAATACTCTTACTGGTCTGGTGTACTTTTTATTTCCTTTCCCCTTCCCTGCGCCTTTCCTCATCCCCTCCGCCGACCAGCACCCTCCCTATGTGATAGCACATGCCGTACCAGGATCGCGGGCGCCATCGGTCAACGGTACAGCTTCTTCCCCGCCGAAACGCCTGCGTTACACGGGCTTTGCCGTCCAGCTTCTGGACATGCTGGCGTCGGCTCTGGGTCTCGAGTACGAGATTCGCCTTTCTGCTGACGGCTCCGACTACGGCACGCTTTCAGCGCGCGAAGGCCGCTGGAGAGGCCTGGTGCGAGAGGTCTTCGAGAGAGTAAGTAAATCTTGCATTATTTTCCCCAAAGAGGAAGCAGTACATAGAACTGGCAGTCAAAAAGAAAAGATAATTTTTTCTCTTAATGTGGGCAAGAACTTTCTAGAAATACTCCAAAAGGAACAATTTAGGAATAGCATAAACAATAGAATGTCTATAAAAATTCTCTTGCCATGCCTTTAATATAAGGCCGACAGCTTCCCTGACATGTGGCACCAAACTCTAGGGATTCTTTAAAATTTATTTCATTGTTGGGTTTATACCTGATCTTTAAAAATTCAAAGTTGCAAGAAAATTTGAAGCATTTAACATCGATTCGGAGGCTCGTTTGAGATGAAGTCACTATCGGTCTTTTAGACACACACAGATATTGCCACGCGAGCAGGCTCCACGAGGCTCCCACGCGAGTCGTTAGCACATCAGATAGCACAGTGTCAATGGAGTCGATGCGACAAAAATAAGAAAGACTTTGAACTTTTCATTATTACCGGCACCTTTGCTGCGCGACGCCTTTAGAAGCCCATACGTGACATAATAAAATGCTAGCAACTAAAAGGCCAAGTGAAGCGTCCTTGTTTAGGCAGTCTCTTTTACGCTTGGCCGTTCGAAACTTTGCTCTGCCAGTCTCCCTGGGGCACATGTTTAATGGAGCGCAGGCTTAAGAGATTGCAGGCAAGATGCTCTCGACGAAAAGATGAATTGCAAGGTCTTGCTTTTTCCATTTTCTCGGCTGCCATCTCTCCTGATCGATGATCGTCCCAAACTGTGTGAACCTGTAATTGAATTCTGGAGAGCATACGCGTTTGAACCACCTTAAT
The DNA here is from genome assembly GCF_055883805.1 of Amblyomma maculatum. Taxonomy (NCBI): domain Eukaryota; kingdom Metazoa; phylum Arthropoda; class Arachnida; order Ixodida; family Ixodidae; genus Amblyomma; species Amblyomma maculatum. Next base: position 449,708,209 of record NC_139344.1, on the reverse strand, counting down.
GCCGCACTTCAGGGTTCGACAGGGAAACCACGCCACTGACTTACTAGTTTTTATCCTCACTTTTTTTTATTCTGGGGATATTTGTAATGAAAAAAAAAGTGATCTAGACGGAGATAGCGTTTTTCGGACCTGTGGTTAGAGGGCGCATGGTTTTTACTAGCATTTCAGTTGAGGCAATAGTAGTTCTAGTGTCTTGACACACTGCTGTGTAGGCGATCTGAACAGTGGTACCGCGTCATTCGAAACAACTGTACTGGAATTATACAGAAATAATAAATTGCCGCTAATTCCTACTTGCAGTCGAGTTTCTCTGTAAAGATCAACTTTTGCGCTTTGCATTGTGGCAAGGAGGGTTTCCGAATTAAGGGCCATCTGGTTTTCATTAAGAAAACTATTTTTAAAAATTAGCCTGGGAGGTAATTGCACGGATGAGGCGTTGAATTGTCTAGACTTACTTCCTCATTTACACAGTTTTAGGCGCATTAGGGAAGAAATATTTATACGCCAACGCAATAAAATTTTTTAACTATTATTCTTTTTTCCAACCAGCCTTCCCTGAAGCTTAATTGATCGCTGCAGGCCGGCTTTAATTTAGGATTTGCTTCTGAACAGTTTCGAGCAACGTATCGACTTCAGCGGACGTTGCACAACTGCTAATGTCTAGCTTAGCAACGCGCACTGCTAATCTCATTAATTATTATTCAGTATTCATTCAAGTTTCTATCTCCACCAACACTGCTCTCAAAGGCATGTCCATTACGTTCTTAATTGATTGACTGCTTAATGGTCGTAATTATGCGCGTGGCTACCAAATCCGCACGCCGTTAAAAAAAAAATGAAAACTAGAAAGGCGTTTTTTCCTCTGAAGCAGTGCGATATCGCTTCAGCTGCGTGCACAAAAGTAAAACGTTCTTTTAGGGGCTCCGCTTCTGCTCTGGCAAGCACAACAAGCTCGAGCCGAAGTAGTTCAGCTTTCAGTTCGTGGGAGCGTTTCCCTTTTATACAAAGAGATAATTGGATTTCCATCTGGCCTTCGGACCTTCTACTTACCCTCCCTTATTTCTATAACGGCAAAATTCTGCTCCGAAATTTCACGCTGTCAGTTCGGTGACTTTCCTGCTGTTTTAACTTTGATTGCACTGCCTCTTCTTCTTTTACTTTTCTTCTCTTATGACCAAGGATCTTTTCTTAAGATTTCGTACTGGCGATTTGCTACGCTCGTTATTTTTTACTCATATGTATTGCGCATACACAAAATCGACACCACGAACGCTTGCGTTCATACGGGAATATCCTTAGCCGCGCATTCCACGAAACGTGAGAAATCTTGCTGACATATAAGAAGCGCCCACGAAAATAATACAAATAAAAAACAACAACATGGACTTAGACGCCCTGTAAGTATGAACAGTTTTAAGAAATTATTTACCTAAGTGCATGATCCCTCTGCAGACAGCCAAAATGGTCTCGGCTAGCATGACCAAGAACTTCCTTAGAAGCTTCTGTTCTGGTCACCGATATTGGGTTTGATTACCTGAAATACTGTCGAATTCTTTCAATGCTGCATCTGTAAACCTTTAAAGCACTGTAACTCATAACTTTTTTGAAGGCAAATTTGGTACCAGCTAAAAGGCAACGTGTAATGGCAAGAACAATGAAAAACCTCAACGGCTTCAGTAGAGGGGGGGAGGGGGTCTCAAATTCACATATGTGTGAACAGATACATTCTTCCCCAGAAACTTTTTGGTTGTTCATTGCATCCAATGCGCATATGCAAGAGTGAAGTAACAAGGAAATAGGAATCAGGAAAAATTTAGTTTAAGTGTTTCCAGGTAGGAATGAGCGTGTGAATGTTTTATAAGCAAGTTTCTGAGTAACAGACAGAAAGCTGCACTATATACAGATATGACCAAAATCTACTGTTCTAAAACAAAAGTGAAAATCAAAGGCAGCAAAGGTAGTTCATTTCAAAGAAGTATCTTTTAGCTTTTAAGCGGGCCTGTAGAAGAAAACAATGCGAAGGGTGCCAACAGAGCCCACTAAGATGCCCCTGGAATGACTGACTGATAATATTGTCACGTAGTGGTGACGAGGTCGACGACACAAATGAAGGGGTCGATGATTGCACTGAAGAAACTCTTTATTTGGGCTGACTTGCGCCCGCAAAAGAACTAAGCAACTCGGCGGCGGCGATAGAAACAAACGTGCTCGTCGATCGTCGAACAAAGAATGCCCGTCACACTCGTCAACGCTCAATTTAAAGGCTGCACAGAACAATCTAGATAACGTCGCAAACAGCTACCAGCATGGGCTGGAACATTGTGGAAAGACACCCGAGTGGCCGGAACCTTCGAGACAGATCTCGGTGCATCTTGCACTACAACAAAACTGATAAAGGCGTGACTGGCGACATCGAGCATTAACGAACAAAGATTACGGAACTGATACGCGGCCCAGAATCAGAGCGATAAGTCTGTATGCCGGCGGCTGTTAAAAAACAACAAATACTGTTTTGAAGGATTCGCGGCATTACTCCCCCCTTAAAAAAACATCGCCTCGATGTTCCAAAACAAAGAAACAAACATAAACGCTGCAAAGTTTAAACACCACAGAGTCTTTAACGCGCGTAATATGGTTTCAGTCGTACAACATGTACAATTTCTGGGCGTGCGCGTCGCCGTTGTGATGGTGACGTTCCGTCGGGAATGATTTCATAGTCCAGTGGTCCGACGCGGCGAAGGATTTTGTATGGCCCAAAGTATCGACGCAACAACTTTTCACCTAATCCGCGACGGCGAATTGGTGTCCAAACCCACACTTGGTCTCCTGGATTGTACTCTGCGTGGCGTCGTCGTAAATTGTATCGTCGGCTGTCGGTGCGCTGTTGGTCTTTAATACGCAGCCGTGCGAGTCTTCGGACTTCCTCTGCACGCTGCAGGTAGGCGGCGACGTCAAGGTTGTCTTCGCTGGTTACGTGCGGCAGCATTGCGTCGAGCGTCGTCGTGGGCTCCCTGCCGTACACAAGCTTAAACGAGGTCGCTCTGGTCGTCTCCTGGACTGCCGTGTTATACGCGAAGATCACGTACGGCAAGATGGCGTCCCAGGTCTTGTGTTCAGCGTTGACGTACATAGCGATCATGTCCGCGATCGTTTTGTTCAGGCGCTCCGTAAGGCCATTGGTGTGGGGATGGTACGCAGTTGTTCGTCGATGGCTGGTGTGACTGTATTCCAGGATGGCTTGCGTCAACTCTGCCGTAAACCCCGTTCCTCTGTCCGTGATGAGCACTTCTGGGGCGCCGTGTCGCAAGAGAATTTGTTCGACACAAAATTTGGTGACTTCTGCCGCGGTACCATTTGGTAGTGCTCTTGCTTCGGCGTAACGGGTAAGGTAGTCAGTGGCTGCGATGATTCACTTTTTACCCATATACGAAGCTGGAAAGGGGCCGAGGAGATCCATCCCAATTTGTTGAAAGGGCAGGACTGGGGGCGGAATCGGGTTTAGTAGTCCTGCTGGTCTGATCGGCGGCGTCTTGCGTCGTTGGCACTCACGACACGTCTTCACGTAGTGGGCAACTTCGGCAAGCAGTCGCGTCCAGTAATACTCCTCCTGGATTCGACGCAACGTGCGCGCAAATCCGAGGTGGCCTGCTGTGGGCTCATCGTGCAACGCCTGCAGAATTTCTTGCCGAAGGGGTTTAGGCGCTACGAGAAGCTGCGCGGTCTTGTTGGGTGCGAAGTTCTTCTTCACGAGGAGGCGATTGCTTAACGTGAAGGATGATAAATGTCGCCTGAACACACCAGGAGGGGAAGCGGTCTTTCCTTCCAAGTAATCGGCTAGCGTTTTCAGCTCAGGGTCTGATCGCTGTTGTTCTGCGAAACTGCTGGCGCTTACCGGTCCCAAAAAGGCGTCGTCGTCATCGTCCTTCGGGGGAGCATCGATGGGAGCGCGGGATAAGCAGCCTGCGTCGGAATGCTTCCGGCCCGACTTATAGACTACAGTCATGTCAAATTCTTGAAGTCGTAGGCTCCATCTGGCAAGGCGGCCGGAAGGATATTTCAAATTAGCCAGCCAGCAGAGCGCGTGATGGTCGCTTACCACCTTGAATGGTCGGCCGTATAGGTATGGACGAAACTTAGAAGTGGCCCAGATGATTGCAAGGCACTCCTTCTCGGTCGTCGAGTAATTGACTTCGGCTTTTGTGAGGGACCTGCTAGCGTAGGCGATTACTTTTTCCTGTCCGGCACTCTTCTGGACGAGAATGGCTCCTAGGCCCACACTGCTCGCGTCGGTGTGAATTTCGGTCTCAGCGTTTTCATCACAGTGGCAAAGTACAGGAGGGCATTGCAGGCGGCGCTTAACTTCGTCGAAGGCTTCTCCTTGCGGCGCTTCCCATTTAAAAGGTACGTCAGCCTTTGTAAGCTGCGTCAACCGTTCGGCGATCCGCGAAAAGTTTCTGACAAATCGTCGATAATAAGCGCACAGCGCAAGGAATCGGCGCACAGCTTTCTTGTCGGCAGGCGGCGGGAATTGTGCGATTGCAGCTGTTTTCTGCGGATCTGGGCGAATACCGTCCTTGCTAACGATGTGACCTAGGAACCGAAGTTCTTCGTAGGCGAAGTGACACTTCTCTGCTTTTAGCGTTAGTCCCGATGACTTGATGGCTTCCAGCACTGTCTGTAGTCGTTTTAGGTGGTCCTCAAAGTTTGACGAGAAGACAACAACGTCGTCCAAATATACCAAACAAATTTGCCACTTCAAGCCTGCCAGGACTGTGTCCATTACTCGTTGAAATGTGGCTGGTGCGGAGCAGAGGCCAAATGGCATCACCCTGAACTTTAAAAGGCCGTCCGGTGTGATTAATGCGGTCTTCTCGCGATCTCTTTCGTCGACCTCAATTTGCCAATATCCGCTTTTCAGGTCCATCGATGAGAAGTACCTTGCATTGCAGAGCCGGTCGAGAGTGTCGTCGATGTGGGGAAGCGGGTAGACATCCTTCTTCGTTATGCTATTCAAGCGGCGGTAATCAACGCAGAAGCGAAGTATGCCGTCTTTCTTCTTCACCAAAACGACTGGTGCCGCCCAGGGGCTGTTCGATGGCTGGATTACGTCATCACGCAGCATTTCCTCAACTTGATCGCGAATGGCCTGGCGTTCTCGAGGCGATACTCGATAAGGGCTTTGGTGCAGAGGTCGGACGTGTTCGTCCGTTATTATGCGGTGCTTGGCCAGTGGCGTTTGTCGTACCTTCGATGACGATGAGAAGCACTCCCCGTAGCTTCGAAGCAGACTGAGAATCTGGTCTCTCCTGTTGTGGGTCAATGCCGGGTTGATGTCAAATGTGGGCTGACGGAATAGGTCCGGTGCGTCTTCCAGCGTTTGGTCGTGGAGGGCGAATACATCTTTGAGGTCTGCTAATTCGTCGAGAAAAGCGATCGTCGTGCCCTTGTTGAGATGCCGGTATTCTTCGGTGAAGCTTGTTACCAGAACCTCAGCTTGACCTCTCTGCAATTTCGTGATGCCTCTTGCGATGCCGACACCTCGTTCTAAGAGCAATTGGATATTTCCTTCGACGATGCCTTCAGCGGTTTCGATGTTTGCGCTACCTACGCAGACTGCGATCCTTGATCGGGGCGGGACGGTCAAGTCTTCATCGAGGACGTTTAGAGAGATGTGTTGCGTCGACGTCGTCGTAGCAGGAATGGCTTTCTCTGCAGAGAGCTTGATGAGCTTGGATCGCAGGTCGATGATAGCCCTATGTTCATTTAGGAAGTCCATGCCTAAAATCACGTCGCGGGAACACGGCTGCAAGACCACAAAGCTGGTGGGATAAGTACGCCCATTTACGGTTATTCTTGCAGTACATCGTCCCGATGGTGTAATCAGGTTGCCAGCTGCGGTGTGAATCAGCGGGCCATCCCAAGCGGTTGTAACTTTCCTGAGATGGGAGGCTAATGGTCCACTGATGACTGAATAGTCAGCTCCGGTGTCTACAAGGGCAGTGACTCTGCGACCGTCGATATCAACTTCAAGGTCACTTGTTCGCGTGCTCGCATTGCACGTGGGCCTTAGTGTCCGATCTCGGCTGCGTCGTTTCTTCAGGTCATGGCCGGGGCATACCGTTGTTACTTCGCTGGGCGGCGGTGTCTGCTTGCACTCTGGTCGTGTTGTCGTCGATGTCGTCGTGTGGAGCGGCGATGAGATGGTTGCGTCGTCGTTAGTGGTCGTCGGCGGCGGAGGATCTTCGTCTTTTCGCCGTTGAGCAACCTCACCTGCAAAGGTTGCTGCCTGTAGTTTCCCCTACGTGGACTAGGAGACCGTCCTTGCACGTAACCGCGGCACGGCGACGCAAATCGGGCATTGTACGGTGATGGCGAGCATGACAGACGCCTTGGTGACGAGTGCTCTCCGCTTCGCAGGAAGTCATTGATTTCCTGTGGTCGCTCGCCAGGACGGGGTCGTGGGGCATCGACAGCGAAACCACGGAGGCCGATCCGCCTGTACGGGCAGTGATGGAGGATGTGTCCTGCCTCACCACAATGGAAGCAGAGCGGTCGGTTGTTTGCTGTCCTCCAGGCGTCGCACTTTCTGGGGCTTGCGGGTCGCTGGTAGGCTTGGCAGGCGGGAGCCAAGGGGTGGTTTTCAGGAGCAGGGCGGCAACGGTGAGGGCTCGGAAAGTCATCACGTCGGGGCGCAGGGCGACGTAATGCACCAGCGTAGTTCATTGCTGTTGCCTCTTGTGCAGGAACAGCCGCAGCCGTCGTTTGAGGGACGCCCAGAGCCTGTCGGTCTTCTTCACGGACAACGTCCGCAAGCGTCGCCACCTGGGGTTGTTGCGAGGATGGCATCAAGCGGCGAAGCTCCTCTCGCACGATCTAACGAATGAGGTCCCGGAGGTTCTCCCCGCTTGCAGATGCGCTGGGTAGTGGGTTGAGCAGTCCGGCTGAAGTGGTCGCTGGTAGTGGCGCATCCGGGTGTCCAATGTCTTCTCGATGGTCAATGCTTCACTTTCAAATTCTTCCACAGTTTTCGGCGGGTTCCGGACAAGCCCCGCAAAAAGCGACTCTTTAACTCCTCGCATTAGGAATTTCACTCTCTCACCTTCGGTCATGTTAGGGTAGGCGCGGCGAAACAGGCGTTTCATCTCCTCTACGTAGGCCAGGACGGGCTCGTTTGGTAGTTGAATTCTTGATTGGAGGAGGGCCTGAGCTTTTTCTTTTCGGACAGAACTTGTAAAGGCCACCAAGAACTGTGCTTTGAAGATCTCCCAATCTTGAAAGAAGTCTCGTGATTTTCAAACCAAATTCGGGAATATCCTTGAAGAACAAAGTAGACCTGCCTAAGTTTCGCAGCGTCGTTCCAGCCGTTGAAATCTGCCACACAGTCGAAAAGGTCCATCCAGTCTCCCGCATCTTCATCCGGTAGTACATGGAAGCAGGGGGGCTCACGGGGTTGGACGAAAACAACCGGTGCTGTAGTAGGCTGGGCCATTGCCAGCGTCGGTGCCTTCCGAGATCGAATGGGGTCAGGCAGCAGACCGTGTTCGGGTTGTAGGCCTTGAAGTCGGCGGCTGGCTCGGGGACCTGTAGGCTGGTCTTCAGGGGCGATAGGAACACGGGTTGGGTCTTTGCTTGAAGGATCAAAGGCAGCACCTCCACCAGATGTCACGTAGTGGTGACGAGGTCGACGACACAAATAAAGGGGTCGATGATTGCACTAAAGAAACTCTTTATTTGGGGTGACTTGCGCCCGCAAAAGAACTAAGCAACTCGGCGGCGGCGATAGAAACAAACGTGCTCGTCGATCGTCGAACAAAGAATGCCTGTCACACTCGTCAACGCTCAATCTAAAGGCTGCACAGAACAATCTAGATAACGTCGCAAACAGCTACCAGCACGGGCTGGAACATTGTGGAAATACACCCGAGCGGCCAGAACCTTCGAGACAGATCTCGGTGCATCTTGCACTACAACAAAACTGATAAAGGCGTGACTCGCGACATCGAGCATTAACAAAGATTACGGAACTGATACGCGGTCCAGAATCAGAGTGATAAGCCTGTATGCCGGCGGCTGTTAAAAAACAACAAATACTGTTTTGAAGGATAGCGGCAATATGTTCCATGTAAAATGATGAATCGCAAGCTACATGTGTCCGCTAGTCTACAATAAACTCAAGAGGTCATTTGTTTTATTTTTAAGGTACTTAACATTAAGAAAAGGCTTTAAAATACAGGAAAGAGGATCATTATTGCTTCAAGTGCGTTGTATCAGTTCTAAGTGCACTGCTATTACATAAACAGTGATTGATCCGACCACGTTAGTGTAGCGGCTAGGGTGCTCGACTGCTGTTCCCAACGATGCGCGATCGAATCCTTGCCAGGGCGGGCGCTTTTCGATGGAGGCGAAGAGCAAAGCGGCCGTGTGATGTCAGTGCGTGTTAAAAAACCACAACTGGTGGAAATTTTTACAGCTCTCCACTACGGCCTCTGTCATAACCTGAGTTGCTTTATGCCGTTAAACCCCACAAACCAAACCACGAGCAAAACAAGATTGGGTTGAGAATATTTACTTTCTTTTGGGTATCTGAAAAAGCGATGGCTGTCCTTGATGAGGGTTTGTGCAATGAAAATAGAGAAAAATTACGGCACTCTCTCTTTTATATACCGTGTCTTGGTAACGCATGGTGCATGTGCTGCCACCAAGCGTCGGAAATCGAGTTTAAAATAGCGCTCAGAAACGATAAGTTGACGCACGTAGCGAGAAAAAACTAGCGGGTGCGGCGCTAAACGATGGAATGTGGCACTAAATTACATAAAAGAAAAATCAGCAGCAGAACAACAACAAGTAATTAACATCTGATATTTACTTCGAAAACGTCGAATGCACAAATTCTAGAAAAAGTGCTTTGGCTTGATGGCTTATACTGTATTGGCATATCTCTGACTGGAATAATCGCCACCGACTTGGACGACGGGAAATATGAAGCTGCGGAGTCTTCAAAAATAAATGTATACGGAATGCACGGAGAAAGATTGCTTGCTGCGTACGAATCGAAGTAGTATCCCTTCTATTTGGGCGCAGACATACTGTGGCGCCACCTCGCGGCCTCACTCACGTGGCGCCCTATGTGGAATCTTAAAGGGTAACAAGCTTTGAACAACTCTCGTGCTGGGCTAGTTAATATTAAAGCGATGACGTTAGAGTCCCCGTTCAACGGAAATCCGGTGTCGGCGGTCGTCCGCCGGCGTCGGTCTTGTGCGACAAAAATTAAGATAATGGCTGTGGTAGGCGGTCGCTGCCAGCTGACATGGCCGAGCACTAACTGAACGTAGAGTTGTCTGACATTAAATTTGGCAAAAGCTTTGAACTATGGCCTCTACTTTCACATTGAAGGGTGAATCAACCTGACGAGGCCGTTGCGTTGACGTTACTTCTAGGCCACGCAGGTAAGTTCAATAAGCTTGGTAAAGCAGGGATTTATATGCAGGCTGGTAGCCTGCGCCATCTTTGCGTACCCTTAAAGGCAGAGCGTAAGTATCCCGCATAATTTACACTTCTGTCGTGGCCTGCTAAGCTTCATTATAAGTATTAAGGTCCCTCATTCGGCAAGAGGGCCTTCACTGATTCAGCGACATGTCGAATTATGCGTAGCCCGGCAACTGCTGCGAAGACTACACAAACCCCGTGCAGCGCTATTGATTTGGCTGTTATGAAAGAACCGAAGTTGCCACACAACTAGTTAGAGGCAAGCAGTTACAGGATCACGGTGACAACGCTTTTGTGCGAAAGAAGCGGAGCTATTAGGGGGCTAACAGACTGGGCCCCATCGTGTGGTCCTGGCGGAAGGGGCACTGTTCAAGTGTTCCCTGGAACGCGTACATGTATAATACAGTTACAGGTCGATTTAACGAAGTTAAGGGGAGCCGTGAATTATTTCTTTAAATCGGAAACTTCGTTAAATTCAGGGAAGTATTTCTCGGTAACTTAATCCGATACGGCCAATTATTATATGGTGTCGCGGAATCGAGGAAGTACCGCAGCATAATATTTGCGAAGCGTAAATGCGCTGAAAATGAAATCGTGTTTAAACGAGCTTAAACGCACACCCAAAGAAGGTGTACTGTTACGTCCTCATTTAATGCAATAACAACTTGTCCACTATGCTAGGTTGCTATAATTAAATTCTGGCCCGCGCAACTACTGACACCGTCAACGCGTATGAAAAGTAGCAACAAAATGTTTACCTCGGCAAGAAGAGTCCTAGAGGATTAACTTTGTTTCCCAGCAAAGGCGTCGCTGGCCTTTGCTTACTTATGGTTTGTAAGCAACATCTGCCAGGATTTTTCGTACGTTCTTCCCTCATGTGTTCCGGCAAACTCTAGCAGCAGATTAAAGACAACAATACATTTGTCCCGGTTTTGGCATGCGGTACCAATGCCGACACCGGGTCGACGGGCCGGATTTCTACCGCTGGCGAAATCTGGTCAATTTAAATCAATTTGACTTGCGACTCGCACCGCGCAGTTTAGAAAAAGCGGGACGTAGTTGCTGCACGATGTTGCCGTTGGCTCGCAGTCAATACATTCCTGAGAGTTTTGTGCAAAAGAGACCAAACATAGACTATTTAATCTTTAATTTTCAGCAAATGACTCGCTAAATCTAGAGGAATAGCGAAATTAATTTGGTATTTCGAGTTACTCAAAGCATTGGACAATATGAGCATCTGAGGGAAACTCAGAATATCGCCGTTAAATCGGGTTTCGTCGAATCGAGTTTTGACTGAATAACAGGCAACGTGGCCATTGCGAACGACACAAAGGAATTATTTAATGCATCTGTGCAGAGGTGCCCTGTTCCATACTGTCAATTCTTGCGCAGTGGCTGGGCCATTTCCACTCGGGATTCAGTCAAGTCTGAAGACTGCTGGCGCGGCATTGTCCATCAAATACACACACACGCGCATATATGAGAACGAGAAGTTCACGGCGATGATGCGCACCACTGTTCACCTTTACCTCAATAGATCCTGTCTGTTTTTTGGATCATTCAACTTGCTACTTTAGTATTACTGGAGCTCTATAAGACGACTCATCACGCATACCCCTGTGGGGAACGGCAGAAACTTTTACTGTGTTTCAGTAAAACCGTCGTTGTTAAGCATCATGCTCGCACTGAGAAAAAAATTTGAGACAAATGACCTATAAAAGTTTTTACTCACTGCTCGGATACTGCATCCTGACGAGGCCAGCATCTTTTCGACCTTGCTCAATCAGCCCTCGTTAGCTTCCCATGGGAAGCCAGTCCTTCCACCGGCACTCACAATCTCTTAGTTGATTTGTTGGGTAGAAATAACGCTGGATTTCCTCGCAGACGTCGGGAAATGAGGTGCAGAGAGGTAACTAACCACGGCAATAACTTAAGATGCATCAGTTTGAATACTACCATTTGCTAAAAAGCAAATCTACACAGGAAAACGGGACTTATAGCTTTTAAAGCGCTCACAGTAAATCGAGCGCCTGCTCAAGCAGAACACGAGGCACATGATTCCACTTTCATCAAACGGCAACGCTAGTACAGTTCGTCGAGTGGTGGAGCTTGGGCCAAATTCTTTCAGCCAGGGTCTTTCGACACGCGAAAATGTAGAGAACAAAAGCCGCCCGCTGTCGGCGGCAGTTCAGTCTTCCGCCACAATGCACCGCCCTTCTTATAAAGATCCCCTATGCCGGCACTGCATTCGGAGCCGGTCACTTTCATTTTTCGACGGATTCATCCTATCCTTATAAAAGAAGAATCGGCAGCAAGTGTCTTCCGGGCTACCAAACCTTTTAAGTGGCAAGTTTCGTGAACCGCTACCGCTTTTCCATGCCTGACTTGCGAGTCGTTTGCTCTACCGATACACACTAAACCTCCCGCCTAGGAACCCAAACCGTGCGAATTGTTCCACTAGGGTTGTGTCTGTTTTTCTATGGGACTCTCTTTGCAGGTGGTGTTCACTTCCAATCACTCCTTGCATATTAAGTGGAAAACATGAATAATTTGGCCCTTTTTATGAGGAGTACGGTATGCAACGAATATCCTATGTTTCTCTGGATTCTACTTACCAGTGGAAGACAATAATGAATAGTGACCATAAACACAGGACATGGATAGTATTCCTTTTTTATCTTTTCTAGTTATTAACGGCGCTTTTTCATTTTCAAAATGCATCGGAGTTCGCTATCGGGTGCGCTTCCGGCGAAAAAACAAGACGCGTGCGTGAGAACTAACAGGAAAGCATGCTACTCAAAGCAGCTTGTTGCTTGTTACTTTTTTTGTTTATTTTTGGGGGAAGGGGGAGGGCGGGGAGTGGCCGAGTGCTTCTTCATGTAATATCCAATATCAAATTTCATCTAACTCCTACTCAATGACCAAATATGAGGAATGGACTGTGGTCATTCACTTGTAAGAATGGCGCGTGATTAACCAATTCTTCTTCAGGTGTACCTAAAAGTGTCATGTCTTCTGAAATAACGGTGAGCGAGGCAATAGCGGTCTGTTTTTTACAAGAAATAGCATGCTGCTACTGAAACGTTGTATTTTGGAAGCCTGCTGCTCATTTTCAACGCGAGCAAAGTGTGGTAAGACAGGAAAACGCTCGGCAACACGTCTCCTTCTACGGTGCGGCACAGTGAATAGGCGCTCGTGCTCAAATCCTAATTTGCATTTGCACATATGTCGCTTCCTTTGTCAGAAACGTCCTATGTGGAAATTCGAGACTTGCTGCAGCTGCAGAGTTATCACAACAGAAAAAATAAAAGATTTATTTTCTTGTTGGCCTCAGATGGCTATGGCTCGAGGATATAATCCCGGAAAAGATGACTTACTTTAAAATGGTAATTTTCACAGAGTAGAAAGGAAATCGCCATTGGCAGTCTCTAGCTTTATTTGGTAAGTTCTTTTGTACATTCTTGAAATGTTTCGCGCGCGCCCGTTGCGCCGAAAGCAATATTTGGCCAGAAATGTTGTTGGGAAGTGAGGCGATGTAAGGTCCATGATATTCAGCGCTTGCTTTTAGTACTCGTCTTGTTTTGGGCTGGAGTGTGGGGTTTGACTTTCGAAATAGACTCTGGCTATTAGAAACTGCGAAGTGGAGGCATCCTGAAATTTCGACCACCTAGGGTTCTTTAGGCTTTCCTTCTCTTGGAACCCAATTTGTTACCCTAAGCGACCATCGACTGTCCTCTCTACGCACTAGATGTCCTGCCCATGTCCATTTCTGCTTCCTGATTTCCACTAGATTGTCGTTAACCACAACTACCATTTTCCGTTCCATAGGACTCCGCTTCGTTCTCAACTTAAGTAGAACCCTCTTCGTTAGCCTCCACGTTTCAGTCTCATAGGCGAGTACAGGTAACATGCGACGGTTTTATACTTTCCTATTGAGAGATACCGGTAAACTACATGTCATAATCAACGTATACTTCCCAATTCACTCCATCCTATTCTTATTCTTAACAGGACATTTCATTTCTAATCGTGGAGTACCGCAGGGCTCAGTTTTAAGGCTGGTTCACACTGGCGACTCGCGGAGGTCGCGCGGCTCGATTCGTCAAGGAGGGGGCGACCAGCAACAAGCGCCGATCGACAAGGAGTGTTCACACCGGCGTGCGACTCGCTTCACGACAACTCTGCCTCCGAACGAGATTTGAACGAAGAGCCCAGTTTCGCGCCTTTATGGCCTCTGCTACCGCTCTCGGGGTAGATCAATTAGGACTCATTTCAGGTATGAATATATGAAATTATCAGCGAGGAAGATCTTATGGTTATGCCCATGTTTATGGCCGTTGCGACAGCTAAAGCGCTATAGTTTTACGAAGTCGAAAGCGGCGGTAGTGTGTGCGCTGTTGTTTGCGGTCTCGCGAAATAGCAGGTCGCGAAATCGCCTCATGCCTGAGCGTCGAGCAAACGACCAAGGACCAAGGATACGAGTACAAACGTGAATTAGTACGCTTCACTCTCACAGTGCTAACTGCGGGCTCAGTAATTCGATCATGCAAACGCGCGCATGCACTCTTAAATTTTCCCGCCTTGAAAGGAGGCAGAAGCGCTGTGGATTGGCTCAGTAGTTTTGCCACTTCAAGTCGCGTCGCAAGAAATCGGTCAGTGAGCGACTCCCTCACACTACCTCAAACGGGTCGCTGGCGGCTCGTTCGGGTCGCCCCCTCCGTGACTAATCACCCCCTCCGTGACGAATCGTGTCGCGCGACCACCGCGAGTCACCAGTGTGAACTAGCCTTTAGCCCCAACTTTGTTTAATATTGCATTTATTTCTCTCGTACATGAACTTACTTCAATTCCTAACACTAAAGTGCTAGCCTAGGCAGATGACATTACTATGTGGTCTACAAACCGCTAAGTGCAGATGCAGCAAGACTCCCGGCAAAATGCCATAAATCTCCTTCAAAAATTTCTCAACAACACAGGCCTATCCCTCAACCTCACCGAAACATGCTATGTCCATGTGGGTAATATGGCCAGCCGCAGAAGTTTCAAAGCTAATCCATTCGAGTTGACAATTGACAATACACCCCTCCTTGAAGTGGAATATACCTCGGTGTTGGGCCTCTTTGTACATTCTTTAGGAAAAGGCACAGTTTGACTATCAGATCTACGCAAATGTGCCTAACTGGAACTAATTCGAAGAATAGCAAATAGTTCTGGTGGTGCCCGATCAGATACCGCTCGTCGACTTGTTCGTGCTGTCTTTCAACCGCGGCTTCTATACCTGGCACAGTTTCAGAAACTGACAAAACGGCAATGGTCCACACTCGAGGCACTCTACCACGAGGCCATGCGAGTCATTACGGGACTGCCTCGATCAACTCCTATCCGTCTACTCCAGGCGTACGCCCACCTTAACACATTAGCAGAATTAACTGCCCAAAGATAGACAAACAGAGCAACAAAAGATTCCCTTCGTCCTGAAGTCGAGAAGCAGCCACTTCCATGGGACTACTACCACCTTACGTCTGATAAGCCTCTACCCACCAAGAAGTCGCAGCTCTCATCATCATTCCCAATAACTTCTTGCGCAACACATGATGACTGTATTATTTACACAGATACAGCCTTAACACTAACAGGTAGTTCAGTTGCTTTTATAAGCGCAATCCACCCTCACCTGAACACCAATCGAAATTACCTTACCGACGCCAAATCAACTCTTCCCTTCGAACTGCAAGCTATCTTAAACGCCATAGAAGCGTTACCTGCCGACCCTACGTTTAAACAAGTACACATAATGACTCACTCTAAAGAAGCCCTAAAGCATTTAAAGAAAGTCCATGGCACTCTTAGGGTCGCGCAGACTATACATGCTGCTTGTCACCATTACCAAGTGACTATCATCATTCACTGGGTTCAAAACCAAACAAATTTGAATACCATAGCAGCAGACGTGCTTCCTCATGCAGCAGATGTGTCGCAACCTATTCATGATTCCTTGCCACCGGTTACACTCCTGACCCATTTGACATCATCAGCATCCCTCAGGCAGCGTACAGGTGCTCTATTTCTCCCGTGTACGTACCCCCTTCCCCCCAATCTAACAAGGGCGGAGGAGGTATCTCTGAGACGGCTGAGAGTCGGAGTGGCCCTTACGCCCGCTGTTCGACACCAGTGGCAAAGTACTACTATTCCAGTTCCCGACAAATGCCCACACTGCGAAGAACCCGCTTGCGACACCCCTGTCTGGCATCTAATATGGACATGTCCAGGAACTTAGCATATACGCAAGAACATTTTACAAAAAGCTGGAATTTCACCGACTAATGACTCTCATTTCCACTTATGGATAACAAACAACATTTATGCACGCAGTTTATGTGACTTCTTGCACATGACTGCACTCCACACATTTCTGTGACTCTACCACCACCTTTTATGCCGCGTGGCAAACTCAGCGCCATAAATAAATAATATTCTTATTCTCATAGTTATTTGCCTTTCATGTTCCGTTTCGCTTCGAATATTTTCTAGAAATTCCACCGGTTTTATTAAGGAATACAAGTTAACATTTTGAAGTAAACTGGACAGAAACACTACTGTTCAATTTTATGTACTATTTGGAGTCATTTATGTTTTTAATCGTTTTTTTTTAGTTATCATGAATTTAAAAAGAGTTTATTGAAGAGTTCATCCCATGACAATGCTCTGGTGACCTCTCCCTTCTACAACCCAACCTAAAAATGAAAGAGGTATGGATTTCAGCCGTCCGACTTGTCAATGGAAAATTAGATTGAAAGTAGCTCTTCCGTCTATCATCAGTGAGACGCAGTACCTCGTGGCAAATTGCCAGTTTCGAGACAGAATGCTAGGCCTTCAGCTACTTGTCCTCATGGGTCTTCTAAGGTATAGCGCATGACGGCATGGACAGAGACGACTTCATCAATTGCAATAGGTGCCCTTTTATCGCGAACTGCCATGCGCTAGCTTCCCGGTATCTTGGGGTGCCTGGACGACAGCGCCGCTGTTCTTGGCTGTCATCAAGGCACACAACGGAGGAATGGATGGATGGATGTAATATAGGAGCGTCCCCTTTGAAACGAGGTGGTAGCAGTTGCTATCATGCTCATACGGAACACCTCTGTACTCAGCGCTCTCAAGCGGTAGCTGAAAGCCGCGGCTTAGCATATGATATTTCAGTGACAGGTGCTTCCTATGCGCAGAGGTTTAAGCGTTACGCCTGACTTTGGTTGTCCTTAGAGACATGCATTCTTCGTGATCATTTCTTGCAAGTTTTTGAAAATAGTGATTTATTTTAGAATACTTACCCCTCCCTCGTTTAGTTATTCATGACTCACTTATGTTAAATTCACATCTGATACATCCGTAAATCATCCGTGCCCTATTGCCCTGTGGCTCTGAATAACCAGTCGGCGCAGCTCATAACAAAGTTCTTTACTTGATAAGAAAACAGCGCCAAAAAGACAACCACAAAATATGACACGACACAAAAGAACGCTGTTTTGGTATCAACTATGATTAACCAACTAGCCCAGCATCATGTTTTATTGTAGTCTCTTTCGCATGCCGTAAACATCGGCAGCGAGCGTATCGAGGTCTAAGGCAAGACTCCGCACATGTAGGTCACTGCTGCACCAAATATGCAAAGGAGGCGTTTCTGTCATACAGAATAAACCCGAAACTGCAAAAGGTTTAGGTGTGTAATTAGACTGGCCAGCCCTCAATCTGTGAGCAACAACACGGCCTCACATCTCGTTTTCAAATGTTTCAGCTGAAGAAACCGTCGCATGTCACGTTGCATAGTTTGCGCCCTTCGAAAGAGATCCCAAACTTCAGGAATTATCTGATGCGCTACGTTGCTCCTAAGTAGAAGCATCTCAACCTTCTAATGTTTTGTTTCCGGATCAAACACCATTCTCTTGGTCATTTGACAGGAAACTGCTTTATCAACAAGTTTTGGCTTGAAGAAACAGCTTTCACAGTCACCATCGAGACGACACTTATTTGACACTGCCAAACATATACAAATTTAAGCTAGTACAAAATCTGTGCGACTACCTCACGTAAGAGACCCAGCTTGAAGACGTGCTAAGAATAACATAAAGAAATTTTTGTCGACAATTGGTAATTATTTGTATGTGAAGCAATGCGCGGAGCATTCACAAACAAAACAAAAAGAACGCACAAATATAAAGCCGACATAAATACAAGCAAGGAACGCAATTTTGCTTCTAGTTGGATTTGACAATGAAGGGGTGAAATAGATCATCCAGCTTTCTCCATGTTTTTCGGCTTGCGGCTTCCGTACACATAACAATATTGCGAAAGCTGGTTAACTGATCAAATTTCTTTTGATCAAAATCAAACATTGTGCATCAGTGACCAGTACTTATCAATGCACAGAATAAGATTAAACCAGGTCTTATCGTATTTAGCCTAAAGCGAGATTAGAAAAAGGTGTAAAAGATTGGTAGATAAAGTTAAACATAGCAGAAAAAGGGTTGAGGGGCAGCCTGAGTCCTAGTAGACTAAACTCTTGTTTGGTTTCCTTTGACACTATAGTAACACACTATGTCCCGTGCCTTGCATGACAGTGATATATTTCTACGTTCTTTCTAAAAATAAAACTGTAGTAGGGGGCGCTCAGTCCTGGCTACATTCATTGTAGACAGGACTGAGTTTGTGGTTAAAACACCGATAATAAGGACGTTACTGGTAGGAAGCGCAGAAAGGATAGCTTAGCAGGAGTCCCCAGCACATCGTGATATTTCAAGGCCAGGACGTTCCGTCTAGCATAGCTTGAGGAAACGGCCGTTCATAATGGCATCTTTTTTTCATAAATAAGCGACACACGTGCGTTGAATTTAGTTATGTGGAGGCCTTGTTTTTATTGCGGTAAACGAAAAAGTAGCAAAACAGCTTCCATGCCTGCTGCATGGCGTGCAAAGGAAACACCAGAATGCGCCCATTAAACGTAACGTCATGCTCACAAGGCAGAAATTATTGGTGCCCTGAACGTTTAATGCGCCATATTTGTATATTTATTATTCAACCTTGAAATAAAGCACATCAAGATCAGAAATGGTTGCTGGGAATGAGTATGATTGTTTCGCAGGAGCCTTAACTTCGAAAATAAAAGGCGAGTATCTTTCCGCCAGCTATGTGACCTAAAATGTTTCTACGTGAGGGCTTGCGTTGGACCCTGTCTTAAACATTTCTTACTAAATCGCTTGCTACATACGTTGGTACAATATTTCTTTCAGAAATGTTTTACGGGTGTATGCAGTGTTTTATCGACGCATGTAGAGTTTTAATAGCTAAATGGCCTACGCGGTCATTTCTTGCTGTTTAATCACCTGTACCTCATCAGCAGAATAAAATATTCAAGTGTGTGTGAACATCGAAGCCACTGACATCCTGTCTTGTGAATATCCAGTATCAGATTTGAAGTTAGTGCCGTAGCAAGCTCGGAATATCGTTGCTTGCAGTTAGATATGCTCTATGTTCTTGCGGACTTTTTTCCCTTTCCCTTTTCCCTTTTTTTCCCTTTCCTTCTTATTATTTCGCTTTTACTGTTACTTGGGATAAGATTTGTTCCTTATGAAATCCAAAACTGCAGTTTGCTGCGGCTATAGCAAAGGGTACTCAGCAGTATATTCAAACATTACACCTATATTTGGGGACCCGTGGCCTCGGCGAGAGTTTGAGTGGTCGTTTGTAAAATGACAATGTACTCTCGCTCTATTACTGATCGCTGCGCAATTCATGAAAATTAAAAGCCTCTCTGATTATGCGCTTAGTGTTTATGAAAACCTAGTATACTCTGTGATTTATCGCACTACCCAAAACCATTCTTTCCAATAAAAACACGGCACTAGACGTATTTCCACCCGTACGTTTTGCTACCGCTAGTCTCATGTGCAATCGCAAACCTCTCGTTACTTGTACAAAGCTGAAGATATACACGGTGCGTTTTTTAACCATTTAGAAACTTTTATCACTCAGACCACGAGAGTCATGGGGCACGTTAAAGAACCCCAGGTGGTCGAAATTTCTGGAGCTCTCCGCTAAGGCGTCTGTCATAGCCTCAGTCGCTTTGGGACATCAAACCCCACAAACCAACCAACCAACCATGGGGCACGCTATGTACAAGTGCTTTTTGTACAGCAACGGAAATATAATATACGGAATGAAAATTGATGACCAGACAAGTGATCTGCATCAATATAATAATAAACTTTAAATTTTTGATTTTAGCTGGTAATATTATATGCCTATTCTAGATGAATTATGAGCGCCGCTTTTATATTTTATAAATCTGCACTCCGGTTCGAAATGTGGATGGTCAAAAAGGTGTACACTGAAGCTCTATAAGTTGACTTTCCTGCATTGATTAACTATATAATGCCATCGTTATAGGCGGTAATGTCGTCAAACTAGTGTAACATTCATCTTTATCATCTATACGCAAGCGTCTTCTCATCTTACTCTTAAAACAATAATATATCCCAGGTAGCACAGAATGTGGGGCCCCAGTAGGTCCAATGTAGGCAAGTGGGGCTGGGGCAACCATCCTAAAACCTGCATCGGTCCCCGATGGGGCAAAATGCGGGCAATCCCCATTTGGGCTTGCCCCTGAGCCTTCTGCATGGGTCCCATAGCGGCGTTGCTCAGGCTAATGCAGAGCACATTCCTGCATCCAGACCGCAAGGGTCCTTTGTCTGATATTTAAGGGCAATACAACATAAATGTGGGCTCTTTATGGGAAAGCCCTCATAGAACCGAAATGAGGCCGCCCCCATAAAATCTTTGTGGGACCTACATTGGCCGTAGTGGGGCAAAAAAAAAATGGACATGCCCACATGCTGCCCCAATCGGACCCTTGTAGGTTACTTGAGGGCAGGTGAAATATGAATAAGAGCTCAATTTGGGCAAGCCCTCGTGAACAGGCAGCCTTAGCTAAACCGCTTTAGGTCCCATATTGGCCGCGATGGGGCTAGAAGGCGTGCTGCAATTGTGTAATGTTTCTTTCCAACCTTTATTTGTAATAGGAGCTGCCCTATATTACTATTATAGATGATTTGTATAACAGTTGTTGCCATGTTTAGTCGGTTAGAAATATTACGTGGCTTTAGTTCTCGCGCTCATGCAAATTGCGCTAAAAATACTAAAACATACTGATTGCTAACTGTTGCTGCAAATGTGGTTGCTGTGGATAGCCTGCAACACTCGGCACAAAATTACTGTTCAGAACACACATCCCCATAGCCTGAACAAGATTTACGCGAAGCCATTTAGGCTAGATTAATGTTAAGAATTATTGTAAAATTTATTATTGTGGCTGTTTAGAGACGGTAGACATGCATAAGATAATTACTTAATTATGTGCATAAATAATGATTGAGAAAACTTGGACAAGGTCTTCCGACCAACTTCCTGCGTCGGACCCCTATGAGAATAATGTGGGCAAGCCCAAGTTCGGCTTGCGCTATAGAGCCCGCATCGGACGTATGTCATTTTCTGAGGGGCTAACCAAAATAAAAAAGTTAGTATTCATCCAGAGCGGCTGCCTGAATCTGACCAAAGTAGGACCATCGTAGGGAGTTGCCGGGATGTGCCCTTTTGGCAATGCGGGATAAAATGTGGATAGCCCCGGAAGGGCCGCCTGCATCGGTCCCTAGTGGGGCTCAGCGGGGGTTTGTCGACAGCCCCCTTCAGTCCTACGTCGGCCCCTCTTGCAGCACCCACATTGAGCTTA
Source organism: Amblyomma maculatum (assembly GCF_055883805.1). Taxonomy (NCBI): domain Eukaryota; kingdom Metazoa; phylum Arthropoda; class Arachnida; order Ixodida; family Ixodidae; genus Amblyomma; species Amblyomma maculatum. The sequence goes on along the minus strand of NC_139344.1, from coordinate 449,686,947 downwards.
CCGGGGCTGTCCTGCATTGCCCCCCTTCATAGCCCACTTTGTGCTAGACACCATTCTCCGAAAGTGCGATGGCGAAAGACTTGGTCAACGAGCATTAAACGGGATTTTTTTTGTTATTTTTTTGACGTTCGATAATTCGTGCCACATCGCCAATTAGGTATGTTTAAAGACAGGGCTTATCTTTAGTGCCTGCGGCCTTCAGTTGTGCCATATCTAGTAGTGGTGCTTATAATTAATAATTAATAGAGGTAAGATATAATTATACTGAATTGTTCGCATAATCGTCAAACTTTCTCACGTATGTGATATCCGCATAGCAGCAAAAACGTCTCTTACACGTCGCACAGGCTCTTTCTCGTATATTTTAAAATACAAACGTTTAATCGGCTGGGAAAGTTTCCCCCTATAGCAGCGGGCAGTGTTCATCCACTGACCCTCCCAATTTTAATGGTTTTATGTTATGGTCTAAACAGTCTTTTAAATTTCATCACTTCGCTCGGCGCTTTAGTAGGCATATTTATTTCGTGAAAACATTCCCTTTGTATTTTGCATTCCATTAGGGAGTAGAAAATTATTCCTATCCCACGCCAAACCAGCCTTGGGGCGGCTCACAGACAGGCTGAACGAGTAACGAGGTCATAATAAAAGTTCTTAAGGCAGCCTCTTCCTCTTGCAGATATGTGTCAGACGCATTGGGATCAAGAGACCATCGCGGACTTGTATTTCATGGTTTCTAGACGCTAGCATTGTTGCGTATTAAAGTCTAAAGAGTACGCTACCAGTAATGTTGCGATCGGTACTTTACGCGCGGCCTCCTTGAAAATCTCTGAAAAATGGCACACAAGAAAAAGAAATGTTCTTCAAAGCAATGACTTTTCTTTTTGAAGCGGAGATGCTAACTTAAAATCAATAGTTTCGCATATCCCCCAAACTTGGGAGAACAAAGGTAGCGAGATACTTTGACAAAAAAAAAATAATAATGTGCGAGCGAAAACTACCGAAGTAGTGCATAATCTCACTGCCTTGTTGAAGTCGCCATAGTTCAGTGGGAGAGAAATGACGAAGCTCTGGGGCAACGCTGTCACTGAAGGAACGTTATACAGTTAAACTTCTGACGAGATATACTCCAGGCCTGTTTGTTTTAATGATACCGTTTTCACAGTCAAACTTCGAAACCTTCTCGCTTGACATATAACATTCTCTGACGGCTATAACAATATGCGTAAACGCCATCCTGGCGGTAACAGGAGGCTGAAATGGCTTCGGTGATGCCACTGATAACGCACTCCCGATGGAACAGTGTAAGAGGGGTGGTCGATGAAAGCACTTTTCTTTTCAAGCGAGAACCTACGACAGTGAAGCTTCGGGAGAAAAAAAATATTAATAGCTGTACGTGTTTTTAATCGCTTCAATATTAACGCTTTTTTCGTTCCCTAGACAAGTCAATTGCTTGAAGCGCAGCTTTGGTGTTGGAAATACATGGCGCATTATATAATATATGTCACCGCTATAAATTACGATCATTATTTCAAGAGGAAAACGCGCTTTAGAGTTATGCTTCGCTGAACATCTTTGCAGTGGACGAGTATAATCGCACTTCGAGTCAAAACGATTGCGCCACAGGCAACGCGGCCGACTGAGTCTGTGACAGCTTTCCACGCTAGGCTTACGACGAAGTGGTGAAGCCCAGGAAAGCTGCCAGCGCAACTTGCGAAGAACAAAGACACTGTTGAAAGCATTACCGGTGTCGCTTTAATAAAAAGGACGACGCGTGGAACGCGCTTGCGCAGAAAAGCCATCCGCCTACACGGCGAGAGAAAATGAATGTATTTTTCCCGCTTTTGTTTCGCACTAATTTTGCCTCCATAGGGAGGCCCCAGTTTCATTCAGGTTTCTGCATTGCGGAGTCCGTGATTACTACAGCCTCTTGTTGCAAAGCTAGCTCCACGAAGAATATCGTAGGTGGTGACAAGATTGCGCTCTCGCTTAAAAGAAAGCAATGAGCGATGGAGGAAGACAGTTCGGGGAATGGCGGCTTGCGCGCCTGAATAGTGTTTCTGCGTTGAATAAATACAGCAGTTTCAGAAATGCCGTCAGGGTAGCTACAGGAATAATGGAAATTACTATTATTTTACTTTATTTATTTATTTACAAATACTGCTGTCTCTCTTGTTAGAGACATAGCAGGAGTGGGTTATATACAGGATTTCAGTAAAATATCAGGTAACATGATTAGGCAGTTCTTTCTGAAATTGGTTAGTTAGCAGTAAACGCCGAGAACCATCTAAGGTTTTCCATAATTCAATCGTGTGTAGAAAACAAGAAAACTTAAAGCAATCTAAAAATGGAGTGAAAGGAACTATGTTCAGTGGGTGAGCCCGTCGGGTAATCCGTGCTGTAGGTGCGATCAATGTGATAGGCGTTTCATTGTTAGTTGATCCCTTTACAATTTTATGCAGCATGATTAGGCGGTCACACGTGCGACGGAACGACAGTGGCTCCAGGGATAATGCACGCGCATGAGATGACGCTGAATACATGCGGTCGTAGCGGCTGTATATGAATATGATGGCCTTTCTTTGAACAGATTCTATTTTAGTGATGTAGTTTATGAAATCAGACGACCGCACTGGGGATGCATACTCGAGAATAGGTCTGATAAGTGTTTTATAAGCGGTCAGCTTGCATTGTTTAGTGCCGGGCTTTAGAGTGCGTTTCTGGCATCCGAGTCTCCGCAGCGCCCTGGAGCAGATACGATCGATATGATTATGCCAGCTAAGGTTAATCGTGAAAGTAATGCCTAGGTATTTGAATTCGTTAACGTGGGTTAAATTGTACCCCTGACAGCTATACGTGAATTTGAGAGGTTGCTTCTTGTTAGTAAAGGACATTCCAGCAGTTTACGGAAATTGATGCTCATCTGCCATGTCTTACTGCAGTATAAAAACGATGGAAAGACGTCATTGAGCAATTCTTGATCATGAAGAGTTCATATGTTACAGAACGCAGTAATCTGCATATAGGTGTATTTTCAACGGTGTGTCTCTGGTTATTTGAGTGAAATCATTTATATATATGATAATTAAGAGTGGCGCTAATACGCAGTCTTGTGGCACCCATGACGAGACATGAGCTGTAGAAGACAGTTTACTATTAAAAGTGACGAATCGAAACCTTAAGTGCAGGTAATCAGATATCCAGTCAATTAATTTATTACCGGGAAAAATTGCAGCTTGTTTTAGGAGTAGTTTTTTATGGCTTACCGTGTCGAATGCTTTTGAGTAATCGTAGAAGAGGGAATTAAGCTGACCGTGGTCACTTAGTGTTGAGGCTATATCATGCGAGAATTCTAATAATTGTGTTGTTGTAGAACATCCAGCTCGAAACCCATGCTTTTGCGGTGACAGAAAGTTATTCGCCGACAAATATTGAATGATGTGCTCGAGAATTTTGCAACAAGCGGACAACAGTGATATAAGTCTGTAGTTAGTGACTAGATGTTTGTTGCCAGATTTGAAGACAGGAATGACGTTTGCATGTTTACAAGCTTGCGGAACGGTTGACGTGTCGAGGGATTTATTGAATATTATCGTTAAGTAACGGGCGTTGCATTCAGAATATTGTTTTAAACATACGCTTGGCACTCAGTCTGATCCAGAACGTTTAGTCGAATTAAATGATAGCAATAGGTTATGAACTTCAGCGCAGGTTATAATAAGGGAAGGAAGTTCTGGCAAGATGTTACTGACACGAAAAATTGGGTTAATACTGTCGTCCGGACAAAATACCGACTGGAAATAATTATTGAAGGCTTCTGAAATAATCTGAGGATCATATGAAGGATGATCGTTAATAGTGAATTAAGAAGTTCATGAGCAGTTTGGAAGCACCGTTTTCCAAAACTTTGTTGGGTTCTCGATCATTATTTTTATAATGTGCTAATAAAATAAAATTTTCTGGCTTCGTGCAAATTGGTTTTTAGTTCACTTTCAAGCTTTCGCATTAAAGAGCAGCGGCTACATTAGCTTATGTTTGTGCGTTTCCGGAGTCTTTTGATGCGCCAAATTATTATTATTATTATTATTATTATTATTAATATTATTATTATTTATTGATACTGCAGTCCCAGTGTTGGAATTTCAGCAGGGTGGGAATACAAACAAAGCAGTTTAACAAAACAGGCAAAAATAAACAATAATTACAGTGCAAGTTAAAGCTCTTCTGCACAATTAGGAATTAAAGCCAAACATATACAACACAGCAGTGAAATAACAAATTCAATAAATAAAAACTAGGGGATATGTATAGTGTCCTTGTTGTACCATGAGTGCTTCGCGTTTCGCTTTATGTACTTTTGGGGAAGGAATTGTGAGATTCATTCTTCGACAATGGTGCAAAATTTATCAAACAACTCATCAACGCCGCAAATGCCACTACGGTGAAGAAACGAGTCATAAGAAGACGCTAAAACATTAACAATAGAACTGTCACCAGCACAAGCAAAATCTTGGAAATCAGGCCTTTTGGGCTTACATGCGACACAAAACTTCAGCAGAACACTCAGTAGTAACCACTTTGTAATAACTTTTGATTAATAAAAATGAGGTCAAGAATTGAGTTCTCACAGGTAGCGCTGCCAACCACCTGTGTCAAATCTAGAGACAAGACCCTGTCAATAAGGGTGTCACAAACGGGCCTGTCGCGACCGTTTGGAGACAATGTATTCCAGTCGATACAAGGTGTATTGAAATCATAAACAAGGATCAAGTCATGAAACCCATGCTTTAGTATATAAACACTAAATCGGGAAAAAATATTACCAGAAATGGGAGATCGGTATAAAGCGCCTGCAGCCACAACAAAACCATCCATCACCAATTTGCTCCAAACTAACTCGGTGCTAGGAAGGTCTGGCAGCAGAGCGAAATCAATGTCTTTTTAATAAATAGGGCTACGCCTCCACCCCTAACAAGTGTCCCGTCACATCGTAAGACAGAGTAATTTGGGGGCACAAATCTTTCTCCCGTAAACGAGTCGTTAATTAAGCCAGGTCTCTGTAACACAGATTAATGATGGTTGATAGCATTCAATTAGCTAATTAAAGTCCCCTAACTTATTCATTAGGCTGCGGGAATTTACATTCAGAAGTGTTAGGTTGCGCTCATTACGAAGTCACTCTGTGCTGCTGGTAGGTACGTTAGCGGAAATTTTAATGATCGACTTGCTAATATCATCCCAAGAGTAACAGACGCTATCCACTATCAGTGTGTCAAAGCTGAGTCGAAATTTTTTCGCATCCTTAATAAGCTTAACGGAATTATCCCAGAGGACTCTACGTACCTGTCGCATGCGAAAAAAAATCCTCCCTGATATGCGTGTCTGAACCTTGAGTTTAAAAGCATTCTTTTGAATTATGGCCTTCGCTCTGGAATCAAGTAACTTCAATATTGCCGGCCTCACTTTTTCATCTTTTTGTGCACCGAGTCTGTGACAGCGCTCAGGACAGTCGCATTTGATTTTCAATTTGGTAGAGACACGGCCGCTCGATGGAAGCGCACTAGGTGCGGCCTGCTACGTCGCCCGAAACCGGCGGGAGGCGCCTACTTCCAGTCGCCACCGCCGCGGCGCCACCGTTCGGGGACAGCCGCGCGCGGAGAGCTGCGCCTGGCTGCGCTTTGAGGGAGGCGTCGGCGTGGTAGAAGCTATTTATTTTAAGGATATAAGAGCTCCGCTTCACACAATTTGGCAACAAGAATTAGTATATACTGTCATGTCTAGTGTGACCATGTCAGCACTTAGCACTTCCTCGGCAAGGATGTATACTGGAGTGTACCCCGAAAAACTTAAAGTGACGGTGGTTCAATCGGTTGGAGAGCTCGCATTACCATGATGTTGCATTCGGATCCAGTTGTTCGTCACATTAAAATGTGACCCGGCTGTGAACAATACGAAGCTGTTCAGCTGCCATGGTAGCCTAATGAATAACCACTTAATTAACTATGTCGCGAATTCCGTGTGTCATTTTCATACCATTTACTCATTCCTGCATACAGCTTTTATACACAAATTGACGTTAACCTGTTCTAAGCTGCCAGCGCTATCCAATAAAAAAATGTCCTACTATGAGCAACCTTCGTGAAAATGCGACATCTAACCAACCTTTCTATCTCATTGTGACAAAATTTTACAGTGGAAATATGAAGATGTTTATTAGGTTAAATCTAGATGATAACCTGGGATCTTCTACTCATTCGGAGACATTAAACTTTGTACGCCAGAACGCTATCCGTCATGGCTTCCCGCATTTTGCATGACCGGACAAAGTAAGCGCGCTTGATAGAGCCGGTCTGCCTCAAGGTGCTACGTATATGCGCCGAAAGTTTTTATTACTATTTTATTGGCTGCTCGCAAACTCATACAAGTTTGCTGGTTCGTAATTTTCAATGGAAGAACGCGCATCGAGTGTTGCTTGCTAATGTGAAACTCTTAGGTGTGATCACAAGAATGTTCTCGCGTCAGAGCGCAACTGCAGCCGAGATTCAGTGAGCAGCCGAGTACGCTTATTTAATGGCCATACAAAAAAAGAAAGAACATTAACAATCGCAGACGGAAAACCTTTCTTGAGAGAGGTTTATTCCACAGCCATAAACATCGCTCCACTGTTGAGTTAACATTTCCAGCCCTGCGCGCTATCAGTGGGGGCAGCAACTTAACGATATCTTGCATAGCGCCTTAGCTTGGGCACGATCATTGTTTTTATAGATTAGCTGCAGGTACTGTGTACAGTCAGAAAACAACGATGAAACCAAAAGTTTACACAGCTTGCTACTTCACCGTACCTCTTCAGACTTCATCATCCTGTTAATGAAGGTGCTCGTAAGCTGACAAAGCGTGATTACTTCCTTTGAGGCGTACATCAAGCCTCCATTGTCCTTGGTTTTCATTAACCTGTAACTGGTCTAGTTGAATATATTTCCTGCAATAGGCTCTTGCTCGATTGACATGTCGCCTCAAAACCACTACCAAATATCGCATAAATTAAGCAACAACCTGGTAGTGATAAACAAAACTTGGGGTTCTTAACTCTCCTTGAGGAGCCTCGTTAGAGTGCCCGCACTTTGCTACCTGCTTATTCACCGTATCCCGTAATTGCTGCCTCTGTCGCATATCATTAGAATGCAACCTTAAGCCACCGCATTATATGAAACAGCATCCTACACATAGCTATATAAAGCCCCTCTTTACCGAAGCCGTACGAACGTGCCCTATAGGAGCATAGTGTGCCTGACTTGGGATCTAAGGGTCCCGCTTTCAATAATTCCCCTTTCACCCTTACATCTTATTGACTCTCTCTGATTTAGCAGCTCCTGCCACATTGAACATGTCATGTGTTCTCAATGCGCCAAAGGTATCTGGCCATATCACCAACTAAAGCGCCTCTTACCAAAGAGGTTTTTTTCCGACTTTCCGCCGACAGAGCGGGCGCCGGATTTTCTGTGGAACGTGGCTTTTAATTTTATCGCATCGGCTCAAACAGTCTCAACATTATACACAAATGTTGTATGCTCAGACTCCTTAACTCGCAAGGCCACACAGACTAGCGCGGCAAAATTTAGAACAAATTGCATGCTTATATATAAAAAAAAACCCTCGTAGCTTTTTCTGAAATGTCCTCGCAACATAACCTGCGAGAAAAGCTTCTGGTGCTACCTAATCGTGTTCATCTGCTTCACAACACATCGTTAAAAATCCTAGTTCATTGGCCAGCTCCCTGGTAACTAAATAGGTTAAACAACGTGTCGTGAGCACAGGAAAAGGGGACGACACAACTAGCGTGGTTGTGCCGTCTTCGCCTGTGTTCCCGTCACGTTGTTTGCACGGTTAACCAATAATTAATCACCAACAAGTCCAATCTGCTGTCCCTTGTAGCAAATTCAATGGCAGTTGATAGGGCATTATGCTTCAGCATCCGGACTTTTTAACCCCAGCGCCGCTTTCATTTCAGAGGAAGCCATTGCATTTCCACTCCTCGCTGCTGTCTTTGCCTGAAGCGAGCTCAGCGGATAAATTAGAGGGTCTCTTAGATGTCTCTTAAGCGCAGAACGGCGAAAGCCTACTCTTCTCCTATCATTTGCCTCTCATCGTTTGCCACAGTTCGTCATTTCAAGACGTCGTTTGATATATTGGTCGTTTCTCAGTCATGATGAGTCTGCCTGCGTAGTCATTGTAGCCCTTATCACTCATAACTAAGCAGGTTATCATTTAGAATCAGCAGATGTCATTACATGTCGTCGTTTCACATGTTGGTCATTTCGTAGTCATTAACAGTAATGATGAGTCATGCCTAGCTATTATAGTCATTACCATACATCGCTAAGCACTTTTACTAATTTCTAATCAATTGCGGTCATCACATGTCGTAGTTTTATATACTGGTCATTACAAATCATTTTAGTCATTATTAATCATTATTTGTCATTAGCATTAGTCATTACCTGTATCAATGCCTATTTATAACTTTTATTGATTGCCTATCACCATCAATCATATTCATTCTTAATCTCCCTCCTTGCACGTGCGCTTTTGCAACTGGCACACTAGTGCACAGATGCGACGCACAGATAACAGACACAGCTTCTGCGCATAGATTTTCACTCCATGAGCCTAGAACCGCTTTCGCCTTAAAAAACAAACGCATCCAGTCTCAACGTTAACGTGCTTGCACACACGCACACAAAAAAGTGCGTTTACCACGTAGACGCGATGCGAACGCGCCCAGAAAGGAAGCAAACCGCGCGCTCAGACCAGCGACCCCGGCGGCGACATGTCCCCGAACAGTGGCGCCCTCAGCAGAAATAGCGGGCGCAACTGTAAACTCCCAAGGACGCGCTTGCCCATTGACGGCGGCGCGACGCAGCAGGCCGCACCCAGTGCGCTTCCATCGAGCGGCCGTGGTAGAGAACTCCAATACAGAGGCAAGTAGCTGCTCAGGAGTTTAGCCAAAGGCTTAGGGAGGCCATAGATTGCTATGTTATTCCGACGTGATCGGTTCTCTAAATCGTCATTGTTCTTGTCAAGTTGCTTATTTGCTTTCCCAAGATCGACGACTGTTTCTTCTAAAGTACACGCCCTGGTCGACTTTAGCGGCGGCCGACGCCCATGCTTCTATTTTTGAGGTCCTATCGTCAAATGCATCACTTTTAGCGGTCAGACTTGCCATATGTTGGTTTAGTCACTTTCGCCCTGCTAGCTGTTCTGTCAACATTTGTTCAGTTTTTCTAGGGCCAGGGTTGGTCTCCACGTCACCAGACAGTATTTATAAAATTTCCAAAGATTGTAGCACACAGAAAAATGCGCACAAAAAGCGCTCTGGGTCCGGCAGCAGCAGCAAATACCAATGGTCACTTCTGAAGCATTGTACACTATGCTTATTGCTTACCTGCAAGATGAAAGCAAGATTGAAACAGCCGTTCGCCATGCCGCTACCGAACCCACTGAAGAGCAGAGGCCGCGAGTCTGGCTTTATAGCTTTCTTTGCCCACGTGAATGTCGCTGTCGTAGTCCCCCATGCGCAGTTTGTCCAGTTGAGCGTTATCCGCTACCGATGAAATTCATCGTCATTGACAGACACGCTCCAATGTGATGCGAAATCACACGAGCTGATCTAGATGGGATCCACGTTCACAAGAACCGTACTGCCGCGTGGCCGACATACAGAAATGGCATTGTCCTCCGTGTAGCGGTCACAGATGCAAGCGGTTATCTGCAAGATGAAGCAAGCAACATTGAAACAGCCGTTCGCCATGCCGCTACCGGACCCACAATCCGGACCCACATTGTTCGCTAATATCCTTAGTTCAGAATGGTTTCTAACGTTTCTTTTTTTTTTTTTTTTTATAAGACCAATAAAGCGCCGTTATTATCGAGTTCTCCTATAAGGTAATGTTATTGGCTTATGGAATACAAACATAAATGAGAAGACGCATGAAATACAAGCGGACAATTTATTGTGGTTTCGCTTGTATCCCCGATCGGCAGAGAACGAACAAAACATAGAAAGTATAAGTCTTTGTCATTTGCGCTCAATAACGCCTACCATTCAATACTCATGACTTCAGCTCCAGTAATCTTCGCAGACGGGTAAAACATACCACATTATTCCCCGACGCTGCCAGCCCTGCATAAAGTAGAACAGAAGTAATTATAGATTCCAACATTAACCATCTTCCGTGCATATGCAGAGTTTGATACTTGGAATTCTACACCCGAATAGTGAACTATGGCCCTCGCCATTATTTTTATTCCTTCTCTGCAGCCTTTTGACAGCACAGTATATATTGTCAGACCGTGAGCTTGTCGCCAATTCCTGACATGTTCTTCCGTAACGTATACCACTCCCTTGCCTTCATCATTCCTCTCCAATTTTATCACCTGGAGTGTCATTGGCTTAGGCTCCGGTCAAGCGGGTATGTATTAGCGCGATCATGCGTTGGCTTATGTACTATCCTACTGAGTCCTAGACAATAACATCGGCAGCCACGGTCGTCCCTCGCATACTGCCTTTCATACGCCATTGCACACTGCCGTTTTACACGTTACACTTTATCCTTTTCCCAACCCTCTCTCTCCGGACGAGAGACAGTAGTCTGAATGCAGCTGCAGACTAACTCCTTTCACATCCACTCACCCGCACTCTCTCGGAAAGGGACTTATTTTCCGAGTGAAAAATGTGAGAAGCGCCTTTAAACCTTATCCACATGGATAACAGATAACTCTGGCTGATAAACAGGGTTAAGGGGGCGGCCACTCTTTTTGGTGGCCCAGACGGATGACCTTTCTTCGCATTTGGTGCTTCCGAGTCTTTCCACTGTTTTTCTGCAATAAAAGATGCGGCTTACATGTACGCGCTCTGTACGTGTCGTATGTGTGCCTTTTTGTGTCCTGTATTCTTCGCGCAAGTATACGTAACCTTTCAAAGATGAACCGACTCGCCCAAACAAGAGGATTGCTTATTACATGTTTGTGGTGCCTTGCAAAAAGAGAAATAAATGCTTGCCAGGCTCCCACAAGTTTTCACTGTTTTCGAATGCCGCATGCCGCAGTAGCAAAAGAGGGCCAATTAAGAGGACCGCCCAGAGTCTGAGGACAGTTCGGCACAGATTCGTGTGAGACTGCCACGCACGTAGCACCTATTTGGAGGCGGCATCCGAACTCCTGGAAACTGGCCGTGGCGCCGGTCGCTTTCCTATTGTCGCTTGGAAAGTGGCCGCATGCTTGCTTGTCCATTGTGCGAAATGAACCAAACAGTTGGGTGCAAGTCCAGAGTGTAAACGTGGTTATTTTGTATGCGACGACCACTGCTCCCTCTAGTCAGCACCTTCTGATTGGAGATTGAGCTGACAGCCATGAGCATACGAAATTTAGGCTGAAGGCAATGCGTGCCATGGATCGCTGTTTACTGCGACTCCGTCGGAAGCACATTGGGCCTGACGTTCCGCCAAACCGCCACCTGGTCATATCGGGGTCATCAGCCATTTTGCGCTGTGGTCATGGTTACAGGCTAGGTCGAACATCCTCCTCTGAGCGCTTTACGTGCATGGGCCGCAACGCCAACAAGCATGCCTGAGGTGAAAATTATATCAAATGTTCTTCTCCTGCTGATCTAGAAGGCTGTGCTCGAGAAGATGGTCAATTCTATCTCAACACGTTTCCAGAAGCGCAAACAATGGCTACCACTATGTTAAAGCCAAACTTAACATTACAGACAGCTACTGCGTTTAGGTAGCAACTTTCAAACAAATGTAGCAGTTGCAAAAAAAAAATACGAAGAGCTACCACTCGTCACTTACATGACGACGGGTATAATCCACAACAACTTTTTAATTAAGAAGCCAGTTTCGATACTTACAATTTGTTATGGGCTCCGTGGCGCTCAATATGCAGAATTATTGATTGATACGCTTAGCTTGATAGCCTAGTAGTAAGGTTGAACGTTGGGAGAGTTGAATCTGGTTCACTTTGAAGGTAGCTCGAGAAACGAGGACCAAGAGTAGACGGACACAACATGAGCGCTTTTTGACAATTTTTTTGTTGAAAAACACGGGATAAATACCCATGTCACGAAACTAAAACACAAGAAAACAAACGTGATAGCATCAAGTACAGGAAAAGTCTAGGGCATGATACAGCTGATTGGGGTGCTTACTAACTAGGATAAGATGTAAAAACAAAAGCAAAAAAGCCTTGTTTGCTCTCGTGAGTATGAGGCATTTTTGCTTTTGTTTTTACATCCTATCTTAGTAAGCACCCCTCCAGCTGTATCATGCCGTACATTTTTCCTGTATTTGATGCTGCCACGTTTGTTGTCTTGTGTTTTAATTTCGTGATATGGGTATTCCGTGTTTTTCAATAAAACGTCTAAATGCGAAAACGCGCTCGTGTTGGGTCCTTCTACTCTTCTTCCTACTTTCAAAATGATTTGATAGCCTAGCTTATTACTACTTTCTGCATGAGCATTAGAAAAAACCTGTACATGCATGGAATCTAAGCCAATTCAATGTTGCAGTGCAGAATACGAAATTGAATACGGACGAATCACTGTACTGCCGTTGCGAAAACATTCTGTCCTCAGTCACCGAATAAAGGCTGTTAGTGTATTCTCCGTAAACTATTCATCGCTAATTCGAGCATGCCTTCGTCCTCGCAGTAATGTTTTTGTCGCCACGCGATTTTCCAACCATATATTTATTTTATTGCCTTTTTTATAAAGATAATGATTATGCTGATGCTGCTCTTCTGTCGATGTGTCGATGTTCGACAGTGAAAGCTTTTTCGTAGACGAAGGTATTCGAGCCATTCGACTGCGGGGTATTTGCAGTATACACAAATGGATGCATAAAGCAATTTTGTCGGGGCAATCCGACGGTGTCCCCTTTCCACGCACAGAAGGGAAACCGTATTTCGATTTCTGTGTAATCTATTCATTATTATTTCAAGTGTTTTCTCATTCGCGGTTCTTATTTTTATTCATTTTCTCTTTCAAAGTGAGCGGCGTTTATTCCTTTATTTCCATTTCATATATATGGACCGATGTTATTCTTTTAGAAAGATGCCATGGTTAACACCGATTCGAAAACAAAGTGAGCTGGAGGCATTTGTCTCCGAGGTATTGGTTTAGCGGATAGCTACAATTCTAGAATGCAGTAGCCAGTCTTTATTAGTCCTCTCTTTCTTCCAAGAAATAGAGGTCTAGAGTTTATATTTTTAGAGCCAAACTATTTATTTAGGTTTATTGTGGACGGGCCAGTGAACCCTAAAAAACAATACTACAAATTGAAAGAGCCGTACAAGCAAAATTAAGCGAGGAGAACCTAAATCGTAAGAAAAGCTCCCTACATCAAATGATTTCGTTTTCAAGGTTATCATCAACGCATTCGATGACAACCCATTTTAGAAATTTGTATATTATTCGTGTTCAATCACATAATATTCGCTGTTGAGACTACCTCAGATATGGCCGCTTTCAAAATGAACCAAAACAATCAAGGACTAAGCAAGCATTCTGCTCCATTAGGCGGCAATTTCAATGACTTAGGCTGGAAGAAAACAACGCCGCCACGAACCATTAGTGCCGCTACCCCATTCCAACCTGACTCTTTCCTGGAAGCCAATAAGCCGCAAACCGGTTCTGATTTAAGGTAAGTGCTCCTAGGGCAGCAAGGTTGCTACTAAACCTCGAAGGAAATGGGCGAACAAGATTCGAAATCTACACTGCTGGTGTATTTCGATTTGCATTCTCTCCCTAGTCGAGACAACAATGAAGTCGACTAAGTGCCGCAAACCTGACGCCAGAAATTCGCTCGAAAGGAACTTGTTTTTCGTTCAGTCTCAGTTGCGAGAGGTACCGCACCTATTGAATTCCTTATGCCTTTGCTTAAGGAGATTATTTGCCAGCCTGCTTCGTTGGCTCCAGGAATGTCTTCGCAAGCTCGCAATGTGGCGGGAAAGGAGCATCCTTTTTCTTTTCCAGCCCCCCTGAGCGTTGTTTGCTTTGAGTGGAACGCAGGCTGGCTTTTCGAGGAAGCTTGAACGGCTCTTACAGAACGCGCTGTTGTATCCCTGCGTGGGGCTGTTTGGTTTATTTATCTTTCCACCTCTTAGCTTGCTCTTCCTTTTAGCTTAAGGCTTCGGCATTACTTTGGCGCACTTCTGAGTAGTTTAAACAACGTGGCATCCCTTGTGCATGCCATGTAAGCTTACATTTCTCAGATTACACTATCTGCGGCATTCTTCCTAATGGATTTCAAGGTGGCTGAATCGTGTTTCTAGATGGCGTTTTTATCATTGCTTGTGGCTGCATGCTTTTAGCAATATATTATACAATTCATTGCACGTTAAAACCACCAATTCTTGTTTTAGCTAGACGGGCGAGTTGATCAAAATAAGAGACATATGTTTAAATAATATTACAGCTGATGCAATAGTTCCAAGCACCTACATAATCCGCTAAGAAAGAGAATCGTTTTTTTTTTTGAATATTCGAAGTTTTTAAATACAGAAAATGAAGTGTTTCCGACAACAGAAGCACGAAAAGTAACCTTTAGTTGTGCTCTTTGTCCTTCACTGATATAACTTTTGAAAGAGAGCTGCGCTTAAGTTGGAGCGCAAAAGGGATCATTAATTGTTGCCTAAATGGTGGTGTTCCAACGTTTTAGGGGTCCTTTGCATTCTGGGCAAGGCTTATGAAGGCACGCGAGAAGGGGAGAGAATTTTGGAGATTCGAAAAAGGGGATGTTTATATCAGGCATTCTTTACAGCTTCACAGAGCAACATACTTTATGTCGCAATTGCCAAAAAAGCCACTTATCTAAATGATAGATTTTGTTCTATACATCATTATTGAGTATTATTCTATTCTATGGCAACGTAGACCATTCTCAGTGCGCTGGATGGATAAGTCTCGGCCGATGTCACCGCAATGGTAACGAATGTTGAATGATAAAAACATGCAAAATATAAAAAATAGAACTACCGCACAAAATTCATATATATATATATATATATATATATAGAGAGAGAGAGAGAGAGAGAAGGGATATAAGTTTTTTCGTATCTATTTGCGCTACAACCTCTTGCTCTATACATGTTGCTGACTTTGTACTCCAGGAGATCCTGTACCCTAATGAACCATAGGAACTGCGCAACAACCTCGGCTGCTACTTCGTGTCGAAAGTGGGAGAGGACATCCTTCCCGCCTCTTCAACACAGCACAATATCTTTACAGCCTGCCATCCGCACATTAATAGGCTTACCGAACTCCTTATTCGAACGGTGAGAGATATGCTTATCTGTGCACATTGCCTACATTCGCGTGGGGACGAAGGTTTTTCTTCCTCCTCAGGCGCTTTTCATTCTTCCCGCCATGGCACTTATTTCTATCCTTTTTTATGCCGGGCATCCTTACCGAAAATGTTTTGCTGCCTGCCAAGGCCTCGACCACACAGTGTGCATAAGCAACCTTTGCACGTGCCGGCATGGCACGCCAGCTACCTCAAGCTCTTACCTCATCTGAATTCATACAGACCGTTTACTACTGCCCAGTCTGGACGTTCATTTCTACCCGGGGTCTCTCGTCCTACTGCAGTGTCCCACTCGCTGCGACGGACTGTCTGAAAAGCTGCGCCCCCAAACATCAAATTTCACCGAGTCCTCCACCAGGCGATCAAAATGGCGTACGAAATAAGTCCCGTCTCCTCTCTTCTCCAACATCGACCATTCCCTTCCATGTGACAGATGCTCATGTGGTTCGGCGAAAACCTTAGCACTCCTCTAGACAATTTTTACCTTAGCATCAAGCCTTTGCCAACTGGGGTTATATCACAGCCGTAGGCTGGGATAAAAACGAGGACATGTGTTTAGTAGGTTGTCGACAATAAAGAGGAAGATTGTTAGCGCGCTGGACGTTGATTGATTGGCTTCTTGGCTGTTTAATTCTGCATGTACCTTCAATTGTTTTATAAATATATTTCCTCTCGTCCCGTTATTTTTGAAGCTGAGAATAGGCTGGAAGACATCCTGGCTCAAGCAACATGGCTTTGCAAAAGTTAGTAAAACGAAATTGCTTAGACCTTTGATTCACAGTGAGATAATCTGACGCTTGCATCTGCAATAAGTGTACTGAAGTATGTGCAGAATTACGCACATAATTTGTAAATTATGACATATTGCCGTCAAAAACATTCCTTACGCGTTATAACTTTTCTGACATCTACTTATATTTAAGCGCTTGCTTTATACAGCCTAATGTAGCGTTCAACATTGCGTCAGAGACATACATTCTCCCCTGATGGGGCTGGGGCCGGTAGGACTCCGCTGCTTGCGGCGGGGGCTAGCCTGCCACCGAATTATTTGTTGTAGGCCGTTATTGCACCCGCTACCGCTTCGGTGGTGGACGATGGCTGTTGTTGCGGCGCGCGTCTTTCTTTCCCTCTTTCTTTTCTCTCTTCTCTGTTTTCTCTTCTGTCTGCACGAGGCAGCGGAGGTGGCTCAGTTACAGTAGCAGTAGCAGGCTCGTGCACTTTCTTCCTTTTCCCTACAGCCGAAACAACAACAACATTGCATCCATAACTAGGTTCCAAAACATTTTTTTGCACATGGAAGTATTTTGGCACAAATTGGGTTGCGCTCCATGCAGTGCTTAAATTTATAGTCTTCTGAGCTTCAACATACATGTTGAGTTTCGGGTCAACTATTTAGTTTTTAATACACTGTAGAAAACTTCTTCTGCAGTTTTAAATTTCTTCAATGCCCTTGACACTATACTTTAAGCGATCATGGACTGCTGCTCATAATTTCCCGTGAACACTCATTGAAAAATGCAGTTATTAAATGCAATAATGCACAACCTGAACGCTTCGCAAGCTTAAAAACTTAAAAATCATTTTATTGCTTTAAAATGATGACTCTGTCGATATGAATAATGTATATCGTCCAGTTACTACAAAAATTAGGTGTTGTTTTAGATAGTTTTCTATTCGTATCGGTTGCTTAGGACGCGATTAGTAGAAAAAATTTCTTTTGAAAGTCTTTTACGTACTCTACGGTTACATCTGCATAGACACTAAAAAAATGTGATTTCATTTAAAGAGGAGTCAACCTTTGGAGGCCCACATGGAAATATCAGGATATTCTTCTCGACCTTAGTACACTATTACAATAACGACTTCAGAACTCACATTTCAGGCAGGAACGTATAATTTAACTTCTCCAAAACAGCCACGTCCAAATAGACAGGCTCGTTGCAGTGCATGCTCTCCATGCGGCAAACGTGATAGTCTTCCCGAGAGGAGAGCGCTAAACAGAGCTGATTTTGTTCCTAGGAACTTTGGTCAACCTGCTTTTTTGTTAGTAGAGTACAGTCGCCTTTATTGTTTAATATTGCCACGTGGTGGTCACAAGGTCGATTACAGAAATGAAGAATCTTGGAGTGCAGGGAAGAAACTCTTTTTGCGCTGATTTGCGCCCGCAAAAGAACTAAGCAATTCGGCGGCGGCGATATCAACAAACGTGCTCATCGATCGTCGAACTAAGAATGCCTGTCGCACACATCAACGCTCAATTTAAAGGCTGCTCAGAACCATCTAGATAACGTCGTAAACTGTCACTAGTACAATCTGGAACATTGTAGAAAGGTACGCGAGTGGCCGGAATCTTCGAGATCGATCTTGGTGCATCCTGCGCGGCTAAGGAACTGATAAAGGTGTGTCTAGCGACATCGAGCATCAACAAAAAATATAAATAATTTGATACTAGTGCTAGAACTAGCGATAAGGCCGCATGCCGGCGGCTGCTGAAAACAAGCGCAGTTATGAAGGTTTCGCGGCAATATTTCGGAATCTTATTTTTTACTTGTTCTAAGTAAAGAAATCGCACAACCGACGTTTTTGCTATATTTTCAGCGGCGATGCCATCAGTGCAAAAAAATGTTTGTTGGAAAATACAGAAAATTTCAGGCAGCTGTCCTGCCAGTAATTTTCTGGTCTGCTATGTTTTCTGTTTTTTTTTCTGCTATTTTAACGTTCTGTTTAGAACGGAGAGAATGTTTTTGCAAATTGACAAAAATTTTATTCAACCGCGTTTTTTGTTCTTTATGTATTTTTTTTTCTGTCGCAGTGAAAATAATGATGCAAATATATCTTTTTTACGTGTCTTTAATTTCACGTTTTCTGTCTGTAACAACAACAAAATTGCATTACGCGCCGAGTTCTTCAATGAGCACTATTTTAAGGCCAAAGCCTTGCCAACTATATCTCAGGAATATCTATTGGCACTGGAAATACTCGATCGCATCCATAATATTAACTTCGCAACAGCCGTTGCCTAGCCTTCGAAAAGAGGCAGGTGGAACAAGGCGTGAAAGATAACACTGTATCAGGGAGCCAACCAAAAACGCACCTCAATGTGGTACCACTAGTTATCTGCTTTCGAATCGAAATTGTTAGGCAGCCTATCATCGGATAGCGTCTTCAGGGTTGTCATGCCATCTAGCTTTCTATTCAAAATTTACCTACTATTCAAGTAAAAATCAGTTTGCGGTAGAAAATAAAAGAGACAGCTAAAATATATCTCATTGTTTGGCTTCCAATTAAGGTTTTGGCTGGAAAACAGAAAATTACTGTTTTCTTTTCGTTAACGTATTTCGGTCAATCAAGTAGACAGGTATTCTCTGTACTGGTATTGATATTTCCTTTAAAAACACCTGTTTTCTACACACAATTTTTACAGTGTTTCTTGAAATTGCTCTGCCTTAAAGCCATCGCTGATATGTTTTATTGATTTCACTGTAAAACAGAAGATAACATGGCGTGGGCACTCCGACAAGAGATGCGAGCACCAGCTGTTCGAGCCAGGACCTCCAAGCGCCTACCTTGAACTGGGCTTAGCTCGTTAAAATTTTGGTGGAGTGTGCGAGGACTGATCCTGTTCCTGCGCAGTAGTACCCTCGGTGCCATCTTACGCCGTCCGACCAACCGCTCCTTTACCGCCACTTCCAACCTGCCCCGGTACGCTTCGTCAACGGGAGCATGCCATTTTCATAGGCACGAACGACCATGCCATCTTCGGGCGTCCTGCCGCAGGCTAATTTCGCGCCGAGCAGCGTCTTCGGTCCCGTTACCAGCAGGCTGGTTAAAGCTTCACCAACTACATCGAAGACGTCCTCAACCTATGCAAGCGCGTAAGTACATCAAAGACAGAGACTGACCGTATCAAGCACATGCTGAAGAATATTGAAGAAGACGCCTTCCTCACTTCCTCATGCTTGTAGCTAAAAGCCCCAGCTCTATCAGCGAGACCATGAACCTGTGCTGCAGTTATGACGAACTGCGCCGAGGGCGAGATTTCACTCGGTTGCCCTCAACACACGCTGCGAACCTTTATAACATCGACGTAACGAGAGAAGCCAACGGTTTTCTCATGCTCCAGATTCAGCAGTTTGCCCGTGAGGAGGTCGCCCGACAGCTATTGCTGCTTCCCTCTGTTCCGAACCTACCATCAAATATGGCACTGACACATCAACACTTGATCCGGGTGCAAGTGTCCGAGGCCATGGCATCAGTTTGTGGCCTGCCTCCCGTTGCAGTACTTTCCTTTGAAGTGCCTCCCGTTGCAGCACCTCATGTTGCGGTGCATACTGTTGCAGCGCCGCAGATTTATTCTGAAATAGCCCGGCAGCCGCTGCCATTGTTTCCTCCTTTTCGATCTCCCCTTCGAGTCCTTCCCGCTCCTGCTATTCGGCCGCGCCCCCAATGTTTCCAATTATGGTGGAAAAAGGACAGCTTGCCGATTTGCTATCCTTTGGAAACGCTGTACACGTGGTGCGTCATTGCCTCCGCCGCGTCAAGACCCCCTTTGACGAAGCCGACCACCGAGTGTATGCTTACGACATTCCTCGGCATTTTACCTGAACCCCGACTTCTGAACCCTTCGCTCCGAATGCTATCTGTTCGTCGCCGCTCTCCATCTCCGCGTCTCGGCTCAGTGCCTCCCACGGACCGTCGTTCAACCCTGCCGGAGGAAAGCTAGTAATCGCAGTTCCAGAGACAAGAACTGCGTTTTCAACTGAAGGCGTCAGCCCTCATTTTCGCCGCCGAATTTGATAAATGTTTCCATGGAGGGCATGGATGTTCTTGCCCTTGATGACACCGGTGCTGCTCTGTACGTGCTAAGCAAAAAATTGTGTGGCCAGAGGCGCAAAGCGACGACCCGCTATATGTTTTTTTGCTTCTTGGCGTCAATTCCCAACTTATCTACCCTGCTGCCACCTGTGCAGCAAGAGTTCGTATTCAGGGCGCTATATACATCACTAAATTTATTGTATTTTCATCATGCTCTCACGACGTCATCTTTAGCTGAGACTTTATATCCCAACATCTCGCCGTTATCGACTGCACTCGTGCTGAAGTAGCGCTGTTTCCCCTCTGTGATGCCACGACCACCGACACCTCTACTACGTGCGCCAAAGCCTCAATCCAGCCATGTTCTGCCACTCTTCTGTCTCTTTTGTCCGACTCTCTTGCGGCCGGTATGTCATCTTCACGGCTTCAGACGGCTTCAGGCATCGCTACTGTCTAGCCCTGCCATTTGTCGTGCTTACTGATGAAACTAGGTACAGCGCTATAGCCGTCATCAATCCATTCAATTGCCCGTGCTCGCTTCTTCGTTGCGTATGTCTGGGACGCTTTCAGCCTTTTTCCTCGATGCTGGAATTCGACAAAGGCGATGATAACCCATGCCAAATACCGGTCGCTGAGCTAACTGCTACTTCTGCTGATTCATGTCCAGTAGACAACTGCGCCAGAGCTATTGACAATAATCTCACGCCGATTCAACGAACCCAGTTTCTTGCCCTGCTTGACCAGTTCCGTTCCTCCTTTCAATTGTCACATTTTAGTTTCGGCTGCCCATCGGTAGTTACATATAGGATCGACACCGGTATCAATTCCCCCTGTGCCAAAGGCCTTAAAGCGTTTCCGCGACTGAACGTGAAATCATTGTTGAACAAGTGGCCGACATGCTTAAGCGTGGCGTCATTCAGTCTTCGCACATCCCTTGAACCTACCCTGTCGCTTTTTTCACCAAAAAGAACGGCTCCGTCCGCTTTTGCGTTGACTATCGGCGCTTGAACAAAATCACCCGTAAGGACGTCTATTCCTTGCCTCGAATCGACGTTGCCTTTCACTGTTTGCAAGGCGCCAAATTTTTCTCACCTTTTCACCTCCGCTCCGGGTACTAGCAAGTACCGCTGGCCGATGCAGACCGAGCCAGGACAGCTTTCATGACGGCAGACGAACTGTACGAATTTAACATCACGCCATTCGGACTGTGTAACGCACCTGCCACGTTCGAGCACATGATGGACACCTAATTGTGAGGCTTCAAGGGGAAGACCTGCTTGTGTTATTTGGGCCACATTGTTGTTTTCTCGCCGGATTTCACGACGAATCTCGCTCGATTGAAACATGTTGTTTTTTCGCCGGATTTCCCGACGAATCTCGCTCGATTGAAACATGTGTTGGAATGGATTACTCTCTAACTAAATTAAAAGAATTTTTGCTTTGCCGCCAACCAATTGACACTTTTGGGCAATTTCGTTTGCAAAGATGGTGTGCTCCCCGATCCAGCTAAATTTCGCGCTCGCAACTGCCCACGATGAAGGAACTCGGAAATTTTATAGGCCTCTGCTCTTACTTCCGACGCTTCTTTCGCAATTTTGCTTCCATTATCGCGCTATTAATAACCCTCCTTCGTCGAAGCACCGTCCTCTCTGGCGGGTGTTCAGCCTGTGAAGAAGCGTTTAGTGCACTACGCCGACTGCTTATTTCGTCGCCATATTGCGGCACGTTGACCCTGATGCTCCTACTGAGATCCACACTGATGCAGAAGGCACAGGTATCGGTGCTATTTTGTTGCAACGTAAACCCGGATGTGCTGGTTATGTTGTCGCCTTTGCGAGCCGCACCTTGACGAAGCCAGAGCTAAAATACTCCGTTACTTAGAAGGAGTATCTAGCCATAGTTTGGGTGATAAAGACACTTCGCCCCTATGTGTACAGCCGACCCTTCGAAGTCGTTACGGACCACCATGCGCTGTGTTGGCTGTCCTCCCTACCTTAAAGATCCCATTGGCCGCCTCGCTCGGTACGCGTTACGGCGTCAAGAATATGATATTCGTGTCGTGTATCGATTTAGAAGGAAGCATAACGACGCTGACGCACTATCTCGCGCCCCTGTACCACCTGAAAGCGTTTGCAATTCCCACATCGACTGCAGTTCCTTGTCTATGACCAAGATGGCAGTCAGGCAGCACAGAGATCCCTGGATCGCGTTCCTTCTCGCTTTCCTTTCGGACCTTTCACCCATTTCAACGCCTCGTGCAATTCGCCGCCAAGCTGCGTATTTCACAATTCGTAATTATCTCTTATACTACCGAAATTATCTTCCTTCCGGCCGCAAAAGGCTGCTTGTCATTCCTCGACACTTAGTTCAGAAATCTGCGCTTTAGTTTACACTGACCCGCAAGCTGCTATTGCTGGAGCATTCAAAACTTATAATCGGTTTCGCTTGCGATACTAATGGCGCGGAATGTACATTTAAGTCTGCAAGTTCGTCCACTCATACCTTGATTATCAACGCCGCAAGGTTGGCCATCACCATTCCACTGGCCCCATGCCGCCTCTCTCTTACTCATCAAGACCTATCAACCGAGTAGACATTCACCTCTACGGCCCGCTTCTCTATACTGCAGCCGGAAACCACTGGGTCATTGTAGCGGCAGATCATCTCAACCGCTACGCCGAAACAACCGCTCTACCTCCTGCTATGGCACTCGATGTTGCCGCCTTCATCTTACACCACTTCATCCTTCGTCGCGGGGCGCCACGGGAACTGCTGAGCGACCGTGGTCGTGCATTTTTATCTGAAATGGTTTTACCCCTCCTGCAGCAATGTAATATCACTCATCGTGCTACACTCGCATACTAATGGTCTGACTGAAATATTCAACCGAATCCTAGGCCATATGTTGTCAATGTAAGTTGCTGCCGACCATTCGAACTGGGACACATTGCTACACTTCGTCACATCTGCTTACAACACCGCTACGCAGACCACTACGGGATACTTTCCATTTTTTATTATATGGGCGAGAGCCATCTTCACCACTCGATACCATACTTCCTTACCGCCCTGATTCTTCTGAAGCCACCACCGTGTCTTAAGCCTCTAGTTATGCTGAGGAATGTAGTAAGCTCGCCCGTTCGTTCACGTCCTCCGACCAGGGCCGACAGAAAAATCGTATTGCCGACGGTCACGCCGCCGACAGCTTTCTTCCGCAAGCCCGTGTTTGGCTACGTGTGCCTTCTACATCACCTGGCCTCTCCTTCAAGCTACTGTCGAAATACCAAAAACCCTACCGCGACCTTGAGCACACCTCACTCGTCAACTACATAGTTGAGCCCGTCACGCCTTCGTCAGACCATCGATGACGTGGGCGTGTGACCATCCATGTCTCTCGGTTAACATCCTATTACAACCCAGACGTATTTTTGGCTCCTCTTTAAATCGCCAGGATGACTCCCTCTTCTCCTGGGGACAGGGGGGGGGGGGGGGGTTGATTGTAAAAAAGATGACCTGGCGCAAGCGCGCCGGTATGAGATACGAGTACCAGCTTTTCGACCCGGGACCTGCAAGCGCCTATCCTGAACAATTCCTAGGGATTGAGCTCGTCCTACAATATAGCTCCAACATTCTGACACTTTTAAAGAGTGTTAGTTCTTTTTAAAGGTTTAATCAAATATGTGCATATCAGTACAAATCGCCTTAGGGACATTGCAGCTGTCGTTTCTAAAGAGTGTCATGCTTGTATATTTTTGAATATTGCGGTTATGTCCAAAGGACCATAGCGCCTGCGAATAATGGGTTGAAAAGCACAAAGATACAGACTCAGTCATGACTGCCGTGTCATTCGTTATTTATTTAAAGTATTTTCGAAACAAATACAGCCATTTCTGCATAACAGCATCATGGCTGAGGGTATTCCTATTAGGGATGGCTCTAGGGAAAATTATTTATATTGTTACGATGCGTCAAGCCGATCAAATCAGGACAACAGAGAACAGGGAGAAGATGTTGGATGACCATGAGATAACGTTTAATGAAATGTTAGCGGACCTAGCCCCAGCGCTCCTGCCCGCGCCACTGCCCGCTTCCTCTTCCTTGCTCGGCCGTAACAATATCAATTACTCGCGAGTTTAATAGTTTAATCTAAAGAGAATGCCTATTTCAAGTTTCTATACAGTGTTACTATATATATTAATTCAAGATACTAAGGATATATTGTATGCCGAATGTAAGGGGCTACCGAAGCAGTGCACCTTTGAGAAATGATGCTACGGTAAGAATAAATTAGGCTTACAGGTTTTGCTGGATTTCTTCTCAGCGCTGCACTGACTTTTTGCAAATTATGGAGAGGCGCATTGAATCGAAGCAGCAAATGAACTTGTAGAATTGTTAAATGAATACTTTACTATAAAGAAGCAGTAATTTTAATGCTTCTTTTTAGACATTACATACAAACAACTCCCCATTCAAAGCCATCGCATGGAAGCTAAAATTTAATCGAAAAACATCTCGAAAACTATTTAATTATGAACTTTTTGAGACAAGTAACCGATTCCTGCATGCTGACCAACGAGCAGTAGTGTTTTACTTTGCATTATGAAGACATAGAACTGAGCAAAGATTTGGTCTGTACAGAGCGCATGCAGAACGCATCTTGACGATATTAGTATTAAGATGACTTGCTCGTAGGTGTTGGTGCAGTAAATTAAAAACTGCAATCTCCGTTAGGAGGGAATAGTCGCCTCAGCGCAGGCAACATACGTCCTAACGCTGACTATATCAGTGGAATGCGCTCGTGTCTAAAAGAATTTGAGAAAACCTTCGCAATAGCCACAGTTTATTGGCTTATAGGATAGTAAAAGGAGATCTGCAGAAGCCACGTAGACCATTTCCGCGCGCAAATGTCTGCTGATTTCGGCCAGCCGGAATGAGTATTGTCGTTTACGTCGGTGAGGTCGATCCGAGGATCCCTTGATTGAATCCGAACTATTTCATGCGATAAGTTAGATATAAATGAGGCCGCAAATGGAGAGAGCGAGGGAAAATGTCTTAAGCCAATTATAACCGAGTGTTGGAACTAATCAGGAGTGTTTTTCGGCTGGTACTCTATACAGCTTACCTGCAGTCATTTCATTGCTTTGTACGAGTGTGACAGCCTGGCATGTAATTGTGTTTGTGGAGCGGCTTTCTTTTTCTATAGATATATTGAATTTAACAAGAGAGGAAAACGGTACAGGTATTACAAGGTTCACAGAGCGCGTGTTAATTATATATGGCGCGGGCCACACCATTATATCAGATATTTATTATTGTCTCATAATCTACAAACTTACTCTCTCCCGTCATCAAAACATTCTGGAAGGATAAAATAATTTGTGCAGCTCTCTTAGCGCCACTCGCTTTCGACATATATCTTGTACTTTTCTTTTTTGTTTTGAGTTTTCGTTCACAAAGCATATGCAAGCCAATGATAAGCAGGCAAACGCACTGTAGAACCCATGATTAAGGCCAATTCTCCTATACAAAAATAACAAAATTCAAACATTCAAACATTCAACAACAGCCACAAATATGTCATCAAACGCAAACTAAAATGGCAATACTATACACAAAACAGAACCGCTTTTGACCAAATAGGAAGCACTTTACTGACACAACAACACTAAGAGAGTAGCATACCACGCACAGCTCTTTTATAGCCACGGTCATATCTGTTTTCTATTGCGATAGAAGGTAGCTGGAGATAAACGTTCAGAAGACGCGGTATTGCGGACATCCACTTTTAGTGGCCATAATCTGTGCGGGACATTGAGACATGAAACTTAGTTATTCGAAAGTTGTATGCTTCAGGCGTGTGCAGGTATATGTTCACATATATAGCTTTTTTGTATTCTATTTGATCCTTTATGTATATAGCCAGTTTTGTATGATACATTGCTTGTAGCTTAAACACCTTCGGCTTTTTAGAAGCTTGAACTTTGTCATCGCTAAGTGAAAGATTAAGAATGGTGAGGTTAGCCCTTTTTTGCACACAAGTATATTAGTATGTGCCGTCGGGCCCAATAAAAGTATTCCAAAATGTATATAAGAGTAAACTATCGAGCAGTATGGTTGCAGTTTGCATCGTACCGGTACAGGTGCTCGTAGTCTATTTATTATGCCCACTGAGCACGAAATTTTACGGTGCAAATAGTCTGTATGGTCGTTCCACTACAGATGTCGCTTGAAAACTACTCCGAAATATCTTACTGAGTTCCCATGCGCTAGAGTCGAATTGCAACATTTTAGTTAGAAGATATCAGTGATGGCCTTAGTTTTAGCTCTACATATGAAATACTTAGTCTTGTTAACATTTAGTTTCAATATATTAGATTTCAGCCACGAAGAAAGTTGGTGTAGCCAGACGGTATCCTATTTTTCAAATGTGAACACATCATGTATTACAAAAGGAAGAAAATACATTTGCGTCATCTGTGTAAGTCATGATAATCTTACTATGCGTTAGGTTCACAATGTCGTTCATGTACAAAGTGAACAGCGAATGACCTAAGACACATCCCTGTGGGACTACAACTAAAATTCATCACCTGCTGCTTATGATCAAGCTGCGTATATTTGTCTTATTTGGAGACCCATTTTTAAATAACTGGTGCAAGACTCAAGAGCAACGCCTCTCACTTCGTACCATTCCAGGTTTTGAAGCCGAATATCGCATTTCAACGAGTCGAAGGCTTTCTTTAAGACAGGAGAATTTGCTCTGAGGTTTTTGGGGTTTAACAATCCAAAGCGACTCAGGCTTTGAGAGCCGACGTAGTGGAGACCTCCGGAAACTTCCACCATTTAGGGTTCTTTAACGTGCACTGACGTCGCACAGTACACTAGTGCCTAGCTTTTCGCCACCATTCAAAAGCGGGCGCCGAGTCTGGGATTCCATCCCGCGTCCTCAGGCACAGTAGCCGACTGCCGTAACCACTACGCCACCCCGGCGGGGTCTTGGAAAATTTCAACCAGTACTTCTATATTTTCAATTAGTCGCCCTTTGCAAGGAAAATTATGTGGACAAATTTTTTCCGGAAACCATATTGCTTGTACGCAACAATTTCCTGTCGAGACAAGGAATTATGCAAGGGATTATTGATTACATGTCCAGCGACCTTCGCAAAATTAGAAAGAATGGAAAGTGGTATGTTATCGTTCAAGGTTTTAAAGTCACAGCGCATTTAGATAGTGTTGGTCGCCTATCCAAATGGCTCATTCCTGACGCGAGCCATACTTTTCGAATTGGCCAGATTCACGCCTCATACTCTTCCGAGTGCTTGAACATCGGTCACCAAAAGTTCCTATGTTGTATACGCATCACATAATCGATAGTGTGGCAGTCGGCGGTAGACTAAAGTGTAAAGTAACTTCGCTATGCGAAGTTTTATTTATGCGATGTAGTATTGATGGTGATTAGAAAGATGAGTCAACTGAGCCGGACTACAGGTCTGTTTTTGTCTAACAGGGCCCTGAGTTCTGTCATTAAATTCTTTTAAATCAGGCAGTAAAACGCTTTCCGGAAATCGAAAAAAATTAACACTTTGTGGCCCTCTTTGTTCAGTTTTGTTCGTAAAATTTGTTCGTGAAATCAAGCAGTGGCGTCGCTGCCAATAGGCTACGCTGAAATCCGTTCTGACCGCTCTCAAAAAGTTACTTTTTTCCAATAACTGAGACCACGCGTTTAAAAAGTCCAGTTGCTCTCCAAGCCCTGCAAAACAGATAAATTGGTATATAAATAATCATCTAATATTTATATCCCGATTTGCAAATTTGCCACCTTCATATTTTTCTAATTATCAGCCGGAAACTTCACATCTCTGCAGAATTGTTTTAAAGATAAGGAGGATTTCGCATTAACGAATGCTATTCAGAGCATTGGTAAATAAAGCAGTTTTAAACGTCGTACGGCTCGAAAAACTTCTCTGGTGAGTAGTGCTGAAGCACTCTCTCCTGGCCTATTATAGGGTCAAGTGCAGCTAGATTTTCCGCTCTAAATTCGACAAATGTGTCCTTTCAGGACAGAAATACTGCTAAAAGTAACCAATAGAAATTTGGTAACTAAACTCATTCTACTCACTTGTAATCTGATGTGCAACAGCACTTTTAATAATGTGCCCCAATGCAAATTTTCGGAAGTAAAAAAAAAATGCATCTTTAAGAATTACTGTCGGGTTTTCTTGTCACGAATAGTGGGCCATACTCCCACCTACAAACTTTACATACCGAGACTGCACTTACATGTTGAGATAAGAAAACTGAGTACTGACAACTCGTACAGTGATGGTACTCACTTGGCATAACGGTGTGCATTCAGGCAGCTCAATGCACTGATTTAAAAGCGTGGTTAGCAGTTGCCGGGAAGTGCGCTGCTCCGCTAAATTCCGTCAGAATACCACATTCATGTCTCTTCCTGTATATAAATAACGCAATTCTGTTTTCGAGCATTTACCGCAGAGAATACATTTTTTTTTCAGTTTCAAATTATTCTTCCATTCATTTTTCTAAATTACCCATGACTAAACTCGAGAGTTCTGTTCAAAGTAAAAGCTTTATCCATCTCTCTCAAGAAAATAACAAATTAATTTTGAAATACGTTATTACTGCAACTTATACCCAGTGGCGCACCAACTAACAAAATTATCTATATTCTGTCGCTTTGAATCTTCTAAATGTTAGTTTTGTGTCTCCAGTTGACATTTCACATGCTGCAATTAATCTGGATTCATGGCTTATTTCAGGCACGATGGCTTGGTAATCTGTTGTAGCAGCGAATAGCGGTGAGGGATTGTGGGGTTTGGGGCATAACGCGGAGGTTTTGCGTGACTAATCGGTTTACACGGCTCGACTTTCTGCCAGAATCGTTATAAATGTAGTTACACCCGAGAAAACAATTTCTGGGAACGTTTGTGCGTCGGAACCCCGCCGCTGTAGGCATCCCCTTTTAGGTCGTTAGAGAGCCACGGTTTTCTCTTTGTCGTTTGCGGGGGCAACCATTCAGCAATATGTACCGCAAACCCACAACCACGCGGAACGTTTCGTACACCTTTGTATGCTACATGTGTGGTTGGGCTCACACGAGGCGAACTATAAAACGCCATTTGGAGTTATGGTGTGCCCTCTCTGCCTAATTCTCCTTTAACCGCACGCCCAAAGGGAAGCCCGAGTGGCGGTTTTGCTCTCGAGAAGTACCCTCGACGTTTCTACCAGCGTTTCCCACCGAAACGTATCGCGCAATAAGGAAATATATTAAATCGGCGGCGCTTGAAAGCAATGTGCTCGGCATCTATAGGGTACAGTCGAGCTTAATGCGACGGAAGACAAAGCGACAATTCTTCATGATGAGGAACCCCTGCAATAGAGTGGAATAAAATAAGTATACAACACGCTGTTGCTGTTTAGCAATTAGTTGTCGCTTACCAAGAAAACTTCAGTGCGAAATTGGAGCTGAACTTCCGCGCTCTAGATTTGAACGCGCTGCACTCTGCCTGTCCTTCTGCTACCAGCAAAGCTGTTAAGAACTCTCCAGGGAGAAAGCAACTGTGGCACGGAGAGATGCGAAGAAATTTCGCGTCCTGGGAGCTGCGCTGCCGTAATATGTCTCCTGGAAGGCGCTCAGTCGAGCACTGTGGCTGCTTTCTCGTTTAAGAAACGGCCGGGTCTTGGCTACATTGTTTCGCGCTCGCTTAGAGAATGCCAACCGGAAGGCGGAAAAACGTCCTCCTTTCAGGAGGCCAGCACACTTTGTTTCGGAACGACGGCTAGAATTGTTGTGCTGCGTGCTCGTAATAGCGTGCGTCGTATACACGTCATGTACGGGTGCCTAGAAGCCTTATTCGCGAAGCGTGACTGACCTTGTTCTTTTCTTCTTGAAGACGTAGTGCGACGCGGGTTTGTGAGTAGAGTGGTATAATGCGCTCCAGGGAGGAACGATGCAAGAGCTATGTCAGGGGCAACGTGTTAAACATTTACCCGTAAAATGAAAATACACAAGATACGCGCACAACTGCGGAAAAATAAGGACATATAAGATGCTCCCGTTTCAATAACGTTTGTTCCATTCGCTGAATTTCGGCTTCTTCCCTTTCTAATAACAAGAGCTCACTTCAGTGACGGGCTCTGAAGTTTGCATTCCGGCTTTGTACTGTCAATATAGCCCTCTCGCGAGATTTACGATGCAGAGAAAAAGCATTTTGAGGCAAGTATGTAAAAAAGAAAAAAAAAACTCTAACACGAGCGACAGTAGCCATCGGCCGTCCCGGTGCAATGCGCTCGCGTTTTCGAACTATGAACTGAAGGGTGAATTATAGAACAGCGTTTTCGTAGCATTTCTGCCATGTAGTAGTCAAGCAAGGGCAGTTCAGCTTCATATTTTCAGATATTTTGTAGCTGTCCGCAAGAGAGCTTTGCATGTATCGCACGGAAACAAAGTTATAACTACGTGTTCTTACATTTTTGCGCGCGTTAACGAATCCGGATAAAAGCAATGGATATGAAAATTGTTTCAAAGTGAAGCAAAGGAAGGGTCCTGCAGAAAATACACACTCCTAATCTAAAAAACCAATTGCGCCATCTTTTGCGTCATCTGAGAATCAAGCTCTCAAAAATAAATATTTGAGTTTGCGTTTCTGAACTGAAACTCGTTGCACTTCCAGTGCAAAACGTGTATGTGCAAGTGAAAGTGTCTTGAAAGGAATTTACTGAAATGAGAATTATTTTGCACTATTTTCTTATGCGTGACAGCGGGGATGAAAACGCTGTGAATACTCTGCGCCATCAACGCGTTGCGTGATTATCGGTGTGTTCATACGACTTATTACTGAACGAGGAATGAACTCATCATGTCGGGCGCCTCGTGTGGACGTTTTTGATGCAGGATGTCCTTCCACTTAAAACAAGGCCCTATTTTGTCTGTAGTTCTTAACGCGCGGACGGCACTTGAGTCACCGTTCGGATATGCATGCCCTGGTCCTTTTTATTTTAATTTTGTTTTGGCAATGGCCTGAGGAAATGACTGCTGAGCTAGTTAATTCTCCTCCCCAAGAATTCATCGATCGTACTTTGATGCCTATGTGTATTTTCTTTATTCATTACATCTAGCTAGAAAAAAAAATCTTCTTGTTTCGTTTCATTATTCGTAGTAATATTCAAACCGCTGCCGTGGGTTCATTGTAAAACTAATCGAAG
The DNA here is from genome assembly GCF_055883805.1 of Amblyomma maculatum. Classification (NCBI taxonomy): domain Eukaryota; kingdom Metazoa; phylum Arthropoda; class Arachnida; order Ixodida; family Ixodidae; genus Amblyomma; species Amblyomma maculatum. The sequence continues at coordinate 449,655,547 of NC_139344.1, read as the reverse complement.
CCGACCTATTTCTCTCGCCTGAAATACCGTGTTTCCTGTCTTTGATCTCTGTGTAGCGCCTGTGTACGTATTTCCTCGTTTCCTTGTGTTCCGTAGCTTTCGCTGTTCCATCCCAATTTTTTCCTCTATGTCTCAAGTTTTTAGCCAGGTCGTTTTAAGCAGCATTATCTTACCTCCATATATAGGGTTTGAACTCATTATACTGAAAATGTAGTAGCAGTCTCTGCCCTCTATTATTGGTGGTGATTACCCTTCAGTTTACTTGCTTTCACGTGTGCTGGGTGAGCTGAAGCTGCTGGCTCAAATTAGGTGCGAATAGGGCTCATTGAAACGTCACACACACACACACACACACACACACACACACACACACACACACACACACACACACACACACACACACACACACACACACACACACACACACACACACACACACACACACACACACACACACACACACACACACACACACACACACACACACACACACACACACACACACACACACACACACACACACACACACACACACACACACACACACACACACACACACACACACACACACACACACACACACACACACACACGCACACGCACACGCACACGCACACGCACACACACACACACACACACACTAAAAGAACAAGGTGAGATGAGTAGATAGCGTTGGCGGTAAATGGGCAACGCAAGTAAATTATGCATTTTATTTCCTAGGAGGCTGACCTGGCAATAGGAGACATCACCATCACGAAAGAACGCTTGGACTACGTTGACTTTACCACGCCTTTTTTGCTGGTACGTGTAACGATCAGTTCTTTTCTATCTATACGTTCGGTGCAGAAAGTAAAATATAAAGGTTGCTACCAGTGGGCATTTGTTTGATATGCTTTGGCCACAAAGTTTACGTAAAAACCTTTTACAACAAATATAAACCGAAGGGCTGAGTGAAGGAGTTAATAGCTAGAGATACTAGGGGTTGAAACTGGCCATGAAAACGAGAACATCATCAGTGATTTCGCGTTCTACGAGTGGCGTGGAAAGGAAAATGCAAAAAAAAAAAACAGACAATAGTGAAGAAAGGCCAACATTTACGTAGTTCAGAAAAGATACAGCAAAATGAGGGGATAGGAAGATTAGTTACAGTTAGAAGTGCAAATTCCAACCGCACTATTTGTCTCAAGTTCAGCTGTTTACTTTTTTGTACTTTTTGAAAACACATGAGCATAGCAAGAAGATCAACATATTACAGCTTTAAATCTCCATCACACGTTTTTCAATAATCTGAGACTTCTGAAAGTAGTTATAAAATCGTAGATTTTGTTTGCAAAGTAAGGCAGAGTTTCTTTCCAGGATGACGGTTTAGTCACTGTACATTCAAAATAGGAAGTAAAAAATTGAGCCTTTATGTAGGTATCACACAATGTGTTATAATAGACCATATCTTCATAACTATTGCTGCTGACTCAGCAGACAAGTGTAAACACGTCAGGATTGTTCTGGCATCGCTTTGCAGTCGAAAAGTGACTTAGGTATATTTAATATAGACTACTAGCACCTCGTTGAATAAGGAGCCTACCCATAATATTCGTAAAGTTAACTATTTATTATTTATTTACCTGCTTGCATACTAGCAAGTCTTGGCTACATTCTGACACATTGTAGAGCTGGCAGTGGTTTAGCAAAAAAGGTTTTGTTAATTTCAGAAAACTTCAGAAAGCAAATGCCAAACCGAGAATAGCTAAGCGGCATTCAGTTCGCTCATCATAGCTGCCCGGTGCTTGGAAAGCCTGAAACGAGCTTAAATGCCTATTTCGAGTTTAGAAGGAACGCTGCACATGTTTGTGGCGAATAAGCGAAATAAAATTTTCCCTCAGATCGTGTCCATGTGGGTACATTCGCAGAACGATTTGGGAGTGCTCTACCGCAACGTTGAACGGGACTTCCACGAGCGCCCCGCGTTTCTGCGGCCGTGGACGGGCGAGTTGTGGCTGTGCGTGGGTTCGGCCGCACTGGCTTCCTCGCTGGCTCTCGCGTTCGCGGCGAGGCTTAGCGCGGCTGAATGGGTGCCCGCCGGCTCTTCGGCGTCGGTGTCCAGGCGTACCGCCCCTTCCTGCACAGCCTACAAGAAGGCGTCCCGCAAGACACACGCACTGCGCAGCCGCTTCACTCTCGTCGACAGCCTCTGGTTTATCCTCGGGTCCCTCCTTCAGCAAGGCACTGAAGTCTTTCCCAGGTGACGTTAATTATCTCTATCATGTGTGAGAGTGGAAGAAAAATACTATATACTCTGTCCGTTGAGTGTACTCATCCAAATACTGTTTCACTGTGATCAATAAGAGATGATTCCAGCTATAAGTATTTCAAAGACCCTTAATATATTTTGTTCGTTCGATTATGGGTAATGAGAGCTGAGTGGAAACTCGTTTCGGAGCAAGAGGTGTATGTCATCATTGGCTTCTCAGCTGCCACTTTACATCACTTACTTCCGTGCTTCTTATTTCATTAAGTACAAATTACAATTCAGACGTTATTCATTCGAGCCGCAATATAGGCCTCAACCCGGGACGCAGGCTAAAGTAAGGGAACACACTTGTAACTGAAAACACTTGTTTAAAGGAAGTGTGCTCTCAGGCGACTGTGTCAGGCCACGTTATAACTGACCATACAAATCCCACACTTGTTTTCAAACACGTGTGGTCCTGTATACTGTGGCCTGAGACGGCCGCACTGTAGCGTTACCAAACAGGCACACATAGTGGGACAGCTCGGCACTACCTTGCGTCCGAAGTGATGAAGCCATTACGATTTCATATACTTTCTTTTAAGGCCCTTGCGGAGCGTACTTCTCTTGGTTTTTTTTTGTTTTATTTTGTTTTACTTCCTTGAAGCTGGCATAGGCATGGTATGCGCAAGGAAAATGCGCCATGCACTTCCAATGAACCTTTTCCTTAAAAAAATGGGGAGAATTCAATTGTATTGTTTTGTTTAAGATCAATCCGTATAATTTCTTGTGTACCTAAATTTGTCGATAGTGCATTTTGATAACATTATTATTATTTCTGAGAGTCTACATGAATCTACTTCAACATCAAACTTAAGCTTTAGTTGGAAATAACTATTTTTGCTTTGTGTGAGAAATAGACAGAGCAAAGCGTGTAATTAACAGCTGCGGAACAAGGAGTACAGTGTAAGCGGACAGCATCACCTGGTTGCATGCTCTGTTGTCTTGTGACTGGCGTTGAAAATGAAAATGCGATGCGAAAAGATACTGTAATTTAGATGACCAGGTACACTTTCGTTCTTTTAACCGTTTTGGTTTGTTCTTCCATCTCTACGTTTTCCTTTTCACCATCCGTTTTTCATTCTACTGTTCAACGAAATATATGTTCACTAAGTTTCTTTGCGCGCCAATGCTATACTTTACACTATTAATGGAGAGCTTTTACATCTGTTAGGTAGAAAAGTAGTCAGCGTCGTTGTAGTACTAGTATCATACTAGTATAGTATCATGGCTGGTTTGTGCTTGTAGTGTTTTATGACTAATTTGTGTGTGATAGACGATAATGGGTTAATAAAATCATGGATCAATTAATGATTCGTATATTAAGATCCTAGTTAAGAAATTAGGAGTCTAAAATTGAATAAATTATGATTTAACCAATTGCAAAAAGAAACCTGAAAGTCAGCGCTTGCTAAAGCTAAATAAGGGTGTGTATAGAAATAAATATAACGATAATTTATTCACAAAAAGCAAGCAAATAAAAATAAATGTCAAAATCTTCCGACTGTGCGTGAAACGCTATCACCTCATACCATTAACGGTGGAGATTAAGTGTCCCTCTATTTCTTTATCATAGATTAAGGAAATTTCACGGATTGAACTACAAACGCCTCGTCCATGCTTCGCCGATTACTTAAGACCTATGCCAGCTGTGGGAAACCTTTCCTTCCTTCTCTGTGGCCAAGATAGTGCATGGCCACTCCCTTGTAATGCTTGGCTGCAAGCGTCTAAGCGTTATACACCAAAATAACTAGGTATACAATACCCTATGCAACAATCTTGACACGGCGCTCCATAAAAAATCAACCTGGACTCTTTCGAACCCTCCTTCGTGCCACCACTGCCCCTGTCCTGACTCTTGCTAGAGCCCTAGCCACAAAGTCGCCCGATAAGGCTTATGAAACCCTTTCACATCTTCATCTACCACCCCCTTCGTCCCCCTGTTACCCTGAATACACAGGCAGTGCAAGCAATGACCTCGATGCCCGTTTTACACTCCGCGAGCTTGAAGCTGCACTTCTTGCTAACGCCACTCGGTCGACTCCAGGTGAGGATGGAATCACTTACTCCGTTCTTCGTAATCTTCCCAATAACGCAAAAGAGCACCTTCTCAACCGCTATAACACCGCCTGGGAAGAAGGCTCTCTGCCATCGTCCTGGACTTTTCCACTTCTTTATCTCATTCCTAAACCTGATAAGCCTTCAGCCCTTTCAAATCTCCAGCCCATTTCTCTGATCTCCTATGTCGGCAAGACGATGGAAAGAATGGCGCTCACTAGGCTTAATAGCAATTTGGAGGCTTCAAACTCGCACCCTCATACCCTCATTGGTTTTCGTTCCCGCGTATCTGCACAGGACCTTTTCCTCATACTTCAGCCTACTTTCTTCACATGTGGTAGCTCTCAGCTTCACGCCCTGGTCACAGCCGATGTCCGCAAGGCATTCGAATGCGTCTCCCGTGACCATAATCTTACCTGCCTTTCCAGCACCGGTTGCGGCTCCAGAATGTATAGCTACATTTGAGCTTTTGTTTCTAATCGCGAGACCCGTTTCCGAGCACTGAACTTCACGTCTACACCCCACTGTCTCTCACGGGGTACCCCGCACGGTGCCGTTCTTTCGCCCACCCTTTTGATTATCGCCATGGCTTCTATCGCGGATCAGTTATCGTCTATTCCCGATCTTCAGCACTTTGTTTACACCGACAACATCACACTGTGGTGCTCGCGCGGATCTCCTGGTCATGTTCAAGACACCATTCAGCCGGGGTTGGATATCATTACTTGCTTTCTTCACCATGCAGGCCTGTCTCTCGCGCCCGAGAAGTCAGAACTCCAACTTTTGACTCACTTTGCTTATCAACGAGCTCACAACTCACTGATATCTCTTTCCCTGGGTGACTCTCCAATTCCTAAAGTTTCTCAATGCCGCGTTATTGGCATGCCTCTGCATGCCGCCAAAAATGTCCAGGCTCTCCATGCGGCGGTTGCTACCTGTCAATCCGTCACCCATTTACTTCGCCAAGTTGTTAGACGGTCCTCTGGCCTGAGAAAAGCTCACGCCTGTCGACTGGCTCAGATGTTGGCTCTTAACAAATATAACAAATTCCTTTACTTTATACCATAAATTTCATTCACCCAGGGCCAGCTAGACACACTTGCAACACCTCTTCAAGGCATTTGTAATGCTTTTCTTTGTCTTCCTATAACCACCTCCACCGATAAGCTCTATGCCACCGGGATTTTTCATCCTCTTCGCAGTCTCCTTTCCCTTCATAGTGACCGACAGATAGCTCGCCCTCCGGCCCAATTCACTGACGCTGGCTTCTAAACGCAGGCTAACATTTCCCCCATCCAGTCAGTCCCTCTGCCAACGCCTTCCCCCCAGAGGCCACAAACCTCTTATACTTCCTCTTCCAGCCAATATGTCGCCGGTCCTGCATGCAGGCCGCCGACATGCTGCTGCCTCTCATCATAATCCGCCCTTCAATACCCATGGAGTCGCTTACACGGATGCCTCTTATGTGGATCCTCGCGGGTCCGGAAGCCAGATAGGTCCTCTTTCATTCTCGTCTATCTATCCCTGTCATACACACTAGCGGCCCCTGTCTCCCCTGCCAGATATTATCTCGCTTGAGGTCCTCTCCATCGTTCATGCCATTCTAATTTTTTATTCTCTCCCACCTGTGCCTCAGTATATTATATACACTGACTCCCAGGCTGCTATCCGTAACATTCAATCTAAAAGTCTAACACATTATCTGTCCACTGAGCTCGACGCTGCACTTGGTGCGCTGCAGCCCAGCCCCGTCTTCCTCCGATGGATTTTTGGACACTCGGGGATTGACGGCAAAGAGCTGGCGAACCAGCTCGCCTGGGAAACTCGTAACCAGGCACCGTTCATCCCCTGGCCAAGCTCCTTGGAGGGCGGGTCGAGACTGTCTCTTCGCGCCACCATCAGCGAATAGTACAATGCTGCTCGCTTAGACCGCAAGCTCTACCCCGACCCTCATTATAATCTTTCTGTTCGGGAGGCTCATATCCTTCGGCAAATACAGTTGAATACACTCATAACCCCTGAACGGCTATATCTCTACAAATTCCGTCGTGATCCATCATGCCCCAACTGCCTTCCCCTTATGCCAACATTTCACACTGCCTATTTTCACGTCATGTTGCATTGCAATCGGTATTCTTTCCCACCTCCTCCCATACTATCTGGACCTGGGTGGACTTGCTTGGAGCTGAGGGTGAAGAACAGCGCCTGCTCGTTCAGCAGGTCACCGATGTATTAGGCGCCTAAGTGTTGTGCCTCAGTAACGTCTTTCACTACTACTACTACAACAATGTGGTGCACAAGCCTACAGAAAGTATTGTTTGCTTTTTCTTTTGTTGTACAAGTAATATCGGGCGGTCGCTCGGCCTAAAAATCTTCTAGGGGCACTTTACGCAACTAAAGGGCGATGAGGCGAAAGGATATTTGCGTGGTGTTCGGAAACCCTCCACTAGAGCACTTCTTTTTTTCCCCCTGCCTTCTTTCTTTTTCTTACAGCTCGGTTCAGGTGTCCGCGGAAAATTGTGACAGATACTGCCCCTTTCTTTTGCTGTAAACCAGTTTGACACGCCACTGGTGCCTGCTGTACTGCGTCTGCTTTTATATGCTGTGTGGTGCGTCGTGCGAGGACGCACCAAACGAACGGCGCCTCACGAATGCCTGGATCTAATGCCCGACGGGATCAGCTTCGTATAAGCGTTAATCGCCTGACTACGTCATCACTAGTCGTGGCGTCATCACCAGGTGTAATGTCGTTATGACGTCACTTGCTGTTATTAGACATGGCCGGATATGCCGTCATGATGACTTCATATCCAATCATGGCATCACAGTGGATGGCGCCACCATGTAATGATGTAACAGTGACACGTACTCACTATAAGGCACTATATATACTTCACCACTGAGGACGTATTCATTTATTTCAGGGTATTGCATACTGCACCACTGATGACGCAATCATTAAATTCAAGGCACGACATACTACACTACTAATGATGTCATCATTTATTTCATGGTACGACATACTACACCACTGCTGGCGTCATCAGTTTAAAGCGTTGCGGACGGACGGACACGATCGTGACCGCGAGCAATACCAACAATGGTGTTCAGGCGAGCATATCGCCTGAATACGATTGGTTATTAGTTGGGGTCCTCCACCCTATAATGCCTCCGGCAGGTTGTAGCCGGTAGCTGACATAGCTTGGAGCACTGATTGTCGGCCTTTTAGGATACATCACGAGACAACATGACATGCTCGAAATGGTAGAAGTTGATACATGGGCAGTACTTTTATGAGGAGAATCTTGGGGCAGCGAGTCAGACAGGCTATTCCTAGGCCTTGCTTTCACCTTCGTACAGCTTGGGGAAAGCAAGGATTTCCATGTCTTTCTCTCCAGCAAACATAGCCAGCACACATCCCTTGGAACGTCAACCGAAGTCAGCAGGTTTAAATAATGAAACGAAAACCAAATGGTATGACAGAGCATCCAAGATTAACGGTAACGGTGCTAGCCCATAATAATTAGTCATCAGTCCAAAGCTGAACAGCCTGGTAATTTTGTTTCCTAATTTCCTCTTTCAGAGCTCTGGCGACGCGCATTATGGCAGTCGTGTGGTGGCTGTTCGCTCTGGTGCTCATCTCCTCCTACACAGCCAGCCTTGCTTCTCAAATAATCGCTCAGCACTTGCAAACGCCCATTATACAGAGTATTGGAGACCTGTCGAAGCAGTCCAAGATCAGCTACGGCTGCGTTTCCAAAAGCGTAGCGAAAGCACTGCTCAAGGTGAGTTCAGCTGTTCAGTTGCGTTTCGTGTTACTGCTCCCCATTAAATTGTGAACGAATGCACGTTCCACCGAAAGGACTGCGCTAGGAATAAAAAGTGTTGAGCCATGATGTTTGTATCGGCTATTCACTGTTACAGATAGGTTGTATACACATCAGGGAGTGTTCGCAAATAACGAACAAGCTAGGAACTGATAGTGCCTGTATTCGTAACTGGTTTTGAAATTGCAATGCTTAAAAACTTTCTAAGTTTTCTCTTACGGGAACAGAAAATTATATAGCTGCAGTTGTTTCGAAAACGAGCTTATTTACAGGTTTTAACTGTATAACGGGCCGTTTTACAACAGCTCGTGTGTCGCCTAAATTTTGAACAGTAGCACATACACAAATGAACGAAGAAATATAAGTATAATTTGGCTGTTCAATGGAATATGTATAATGGCACTGCCGGGGTGCTGCAGTGGTTACGGCGCTCGACTACTGTGCCCAAGGAAGCGGGATCGAGTCGCAGCCTCGGCGGCTGCGTTTCAGTGGAGGCGAAATGGAGTGGCGTCCGTGTGCTGTGTGATGTCAGTGCACGTTAAACAACCCCAGGTGGTCTAAATTGCCGGTGTCCTCCACTACGGCGTCTCTCATAGGCTGAGTCGCTTTGGGACGTTAAACCCCACCAACAAACCAACATATGTATAACGCTTGAGGTAACGTCGTTAGCTCCACAAGCATAAAGAGGAGCTGAAGTTCCATAAAATTCAGTGGTTGAAAGAAGTTAATCATGTGTGCCCACTTTTTTCTGAATTCTGTCAACAATAAAAACCAGAACAGATTGTACAAAATTACAAGGGTTCAACGCTACTGAACCAAATATTGAGCGAAAGCATTAGCTGCGGGTGACCGAGCGTTCTTCTTCCTCTGCCCACATTAAAGCCCCGTTTTAACCAACCGATATGGATGTGCCTTAATGGCCTATAGGGTTAATGTGAATGCCGGCGTCCTAGCAGGCTGATTCTGACATAACCGTCCCATGTGAAACGAGAGACCCAAGTTGGCATCTCCTGCCAGCTTGGGGTCATCTACGGGGGTCGTCTAAAGACCAAGGTCAATGTTAGTCACCGCCTTTCCACGCTGAAGGCTCAAACTCAAATTCGCGGAAGTTAGCTGATTGAACTAGATCTGAGGCTTTCAAAGAAATTTCCGCCGTTCACTGCTATTATTTTTTGAACCTGAAAATTGTGGTTTCCTCAGCACTCTGACATCTGCGTGTGTGTGTGTGTGTGTACGTGTGCACGTGTTTGTGCAATGGTGGGTATGCATATGCGCGTGCTCGTGTGTGTGTGTGTGTGTCCGAGCGTGCATGAGGCCAAAACAGCAAAAATATTTGAGGACAAGAAGGCTGAACATATAAGGTTTGCAAAAGGCAAACCAAAATGTGTAGTATTCTTCCTTCTTTGAATAAACGGTTCCTACCAGGATGTCCGCAGCTAGTGTGATAAAAGGTGGTTGGTGTATCAAGCCTGTGCCTTTCCCTCTTTGTTTCACCGATACCGTTTGACATCCTGAGCGACTAATTTCCTTTTTTTTTTAAATACACCACTATAATGATGGTCTTATAATTATGGTATATTTTATTTATGTACCGCGTTCTAGGAGTCGACGGACCCCCAGCTACAGCGGCTCTGGTCGACCATGGAGATGGCGGGGCCCTACGCCTTCTTCGACTCAGTGTCGGCAGGCGTGCGGAAGGTGCGGCAAGAGGGCTTCGCCGTGCTCGTGGACTCGCAGACCATCGACTACCTTGTCGCCCACGACTGTGCCCTCGCCGAGCTGCCGGGGCACCTTGAGACCGGAGGTTTCGGCTTCGCTATGCCGCGAGGTGAACGCGCTGAGCATTTACTTGTCACTAGCTTTCACGATGCGGCCAACGCGTGCAAAGTTCAAGACTAAGCAAAGACTCACAAAGCTCGTGGCAAATCATGGCAGTTCCGCAAGTCAGATGCCTTGATAAGGCGCACAGGAGAACAGACAAAGCAACTTTTCCGCAAGCTAGTCAAAATTGGCGTCTCTACATGGCTTCCATTTTTGGTGAACGGCGTACTGTGGGACTAAGAATCAGGCGCTGTGCTCCTTTGCATCTTGGGCTGCGGACTCTATGAACATTTTTAGTTTTTTTTTTTTTTGGCACTTAGTTTTTTTTTGCACTTTTATCGTCTCTTCCAAGCGTTCTATCCCTTTGGTCCCATTGTAACTGGCCTAGTGCGTAGTTTCTTTCCTTTAATTATTAGCATCTTTTAGCTTCAGTAATCGTTATAGCCATAGACTTGAGTGCTGAACTCAGACAACAGTGCTACATAAGAGAATATGTTTCAACACATATATGTTTCCTTACCAGCTCCTCCCCCTCACCTGTATTCTACGCAGTGGTATGCAGTGTTATGCTGTGCGGCGCTATGGATGATTTCACGCCCCTAACCCACACATCAGTGCGGAGGCACGGCGTTGAGAAGAACCGTTGCTCAAATTCGGCCACCTAGGGTTACATAAAACTACTCACGTTCCAACTTGTCACTCAACTTATCACTTTAAAGCAACTTCTAACGTTTACATAAGTCTACCTGGCGTCGCACACGTGAGAGCCGGTATTCCCGATTCGCTTGCATAAGACCATCGCCGACGAGCTTGGGACTCAATTCAGGGACCAATTGAATAAAGTCACTATTAGCATGCGTCTACGAAAACCGCTTTGCGTTCTACTTTGGGGATTGTCCTTTTTGCAGAAAGACACAAACATCGCGCTATTGACGTGGCTTCGTTTTGTAGGTTTATTCTTGGGGTAGAAGAAAAAGGACAGCTTTTTCTGCTATTGCGTCGCGCGTTCCGAACATGAAATTAATTCTGGAAAGCGCAGGTTAGCGCAACAGTTTCAAAAGCTATTTTTTGCGTAGCGTGGGATTTGGCTATAACAAAATGTTGATCAGCACGAAATATTTTTAGCTCCTTTGTACGGCCCACCGCAGCAAAACTTGGCATCAAAACAAGGGAACATTCGAAGGCGAACCCTGAAAGACGTTTCGGGGCTCTGTGCGGGTCCACCTGCTTCCTACACGCGGCGCTGTGGCTGGAACAGCGCATGCGTCAGCAAATCTCTTAGGCCTGTGGCGGGCAAACTCGGCACACATCGCGGAATCTGCGCTCTGACCATCAAGCTCGAGCTGAGTATGCGCATTCAAGGCGGCGGGACAAGTCAGGCGACGGCGAGGAGTAACCATCCTTGCGCAATGCGCGCGCCGGCCGAATTTGCACACGACAGCATCTACGGCGTCATCCATTAGCATGAAATATCACCGCTTGGTGGTTAGATAAGACCACAGTTTCACGTAATTTATAACTTATAATCAAGTGCTTGCAGTTATTCGCATTTTTACATAATTTTGTAATCAATCGACTAGTTTTTTTAAACAGGTACATTTCGGGAAATTCAATAGTTGTTTTCGGTAACTGATTGCCGATTAAATCTGTGCAGAAGCAGCTGCAGGGACGAAACGTCTATGATGGTGTGATTGTGTCAGATTGTTCGGTCGCACAACGGCTCGCATGGCATGCTGGCACGTTTTGCTTTCCTCGGCCTTCGTTCTTGGTTTAGCTTCTGCTGGCACCTGTTACGATTCATCGATTTTAAGTCAAACTGTTTTCCGGTGAAGGACAACGTCCGGAGCTCTATCAGCTTTTTTTGGCCGATTAATTCAACCAACGTATCTATCTTTCAACGCGAGAAAACACCTGCGATATACCAACGAAAAAGCCAACACGATTTTATGAGGTATTGAACGACCTTACCTTCAGGGCTGTTTAACAGAGCTAAAAACTAATTCAGGCGCTTCATAGTGAATGTTTTATTTTGGCTGGGATTGGTTAGTAGGTTTTAAAGTGTCAATGCAACTCAAGCTACCAGGAACGTCACATTGGAGCGCTCAGAAAATTTCGACCACCTGGGATCCTTTAATTTGCCCCGACATCGGACAGTACATACACGGTCGCCAGGTTTTCCACGTCCATCGAAAAGTGGCAGCCGGGGCGTGAATTCGCTCCTATGTTCTTGGTTTAAGTAGGCAATCGCCCTAACCACTTATCTACAACGACGGGTCACAGAATGTAGAAGCAGGAATGGAAGCATTGCGCAATTACGAGTCGGTGAGCAATGGGTTTGTATTGTATGCCAGTACTCCAGTGTCTAGCGCTTACATGTAGATAGTCTTCAGAGTAGCTGCTAATATCTGCAGGAAGGACCTTTGCAAATGCACTGAAGACCACTTTGAAAAACAACTTTAGTTGAATGTTAACTGCACGTAAAAAAGTTCAAACATGCGACACTAGTTCATCACATTTTCGGCGAGCTGGTGTTATGTTAATAAAGTTCGAAGAGAAGTATCGCAGTTGAAACCGATTACGGTTCTGTACTTACCAGTTACTTACTATTTGGGGGCGGTAGTTGACCGCTGTAACTATTTAGATTTGAACTGAAGGTTTTTTAATTGTGATCGGTTGCTTATTTTCTTTAGCTTGTACGATACTGGACAAGAAGGACACGCAGCAAGAGATGCTAAAGCGTTCTACCCAGTCTACTAGATCGATAATAAGATATATTCACGGGGACATTTACTCCCGATTATGGGACAGGCAGTGATCGCTTCTGCTGTTTATTGCCAAGAACACATTAGACGTTTCTTAATGGAAAAGCATTGCGTGCCTCATCAGTGGTGTCCCTAGAGTGCGTCGTCAAAGACTGCGAGAAAGCATTGTTTCCATGCTAAGAATCTAACCATCATCATCCCGTGTCCCAGGCGAGAGTGCTAACCAGTTCTCTACGCCGACCTCCCACGAACGTGTACATTTTTGCGTTCCACCGCAATTATCTTATATATTTTATCTCCTAGTGATGTTTCACGGTTATTGCCACCTTTTAATCGCGATTTGTTAGAAGTTTTATTCACTTTTAGATGGCAGTTATTTGTGTGCGACGTCGAAAACGCTTGTACCGATCCTAATTTTCCCCGTATACCGCCGAGGCCCCTAGGTTCGGCTATTGATGGTAGCCTTAAAGCTACCGCGTTAAGAAGTTCGCTCTGCAAATAGCATTGCGTAAAAACACAATCTACCGCAATTATGTTCGCTGGTAAATAAAACATTCTTCTTTAACGGTTAGTTTTCTTTTACGACAGATTGCTGGTGACATCGCATGCTCGCATTAGAGACGTCACCGCGTTCCAACCAAGGCAGGATTGCGCATTATTGAGCGGAGTAGAGCGCGAACACCGCGTGACAGAGAAACGTCCCTTTAACCGCCGATTTCGCGGAAGGTCGCAAATCTTTTCAGTGCTTTAGAATTTTGCAGGAAATTTGCCATGAAGGAAATTTCTATGATATGGGAACGTTTCAGTACTCACTGCGTCTGTGTCTGCGGGGATCGCGACACCACGCAAAGAGCAGTTGCCAAGACGCCGATAAGTCTAGAATCCTTTCGGCATAGCAACCATTCCGCCTAGTTTACTTGTCCTACTCGCGACCGTCGACAGTCATAACGCTGCTAAACCTAGCGGAATCAGATTCATATGCTAAGTTTTTTTCTTTCTTAATTGGAATTTTGTCCGTGGTAGCAGCGAGCGCTACATCATACGTGTGCTCAAAGATTGGTATACGGCTCTCGTTTTCAATTAAATCACCCTGCTTCAAGCCGCGTTGAAAGAAAAATTTTAAAAATTCTTCTGGCTACTAGCACGCACAACATGGTATTCAAGTTGCATCACAGTTCAAGTTGGGCATGCGGGAAATAATTTCTACACAGCTTAATTTATTTTTCCCTATTTAAGTGAGCAAGCAGCAGAGTGAAGTTCGTACGCTACAAACGTTTGAGCTACTCCCATCCCTTCTTTGTTGCGCCGTGCTCTCCTTTCAGCCGGGCTGGTGGTGCACATTTACAGTGCCGAAGGGCAAGAATGATTGATTAGCTGTATAGTCGCTCTTTGTTGCGACGGAGCGCTGCTTTGTTGGGAAAAAGAACGAAGAGTTTAAAACTTGGGAACGCTGCGTAGTTTGCGCGGCCGAGTGTAGCCCACGCTTCTGTGGCGCTTGTGCTTCTTTTTGAAGAATGAAATGGTGAAGTAAGCAACATGAAGCTATTTTAAAGGCTGCTGTAGCTGCATTCGTGCGATGAAATTCTTAATGGCTTGCGCTGGATACATGAAGTCATTATGAGCGAAGCGAGATAGAATATAAGCGCTCCTAATGGTTTCAAAAGCCAAATGTTTTAAAAAGACACAAACATTGTGAAGCAGATGTTTATTTAAATGTCGGGCAACAAATATACAAATTAAGTACTTAAGCATGAAACATTGGATCGACAGTATCTGGAATCTAGAGCTAGCAAATCGCGGGGCAAATAATCTTGATTACTTTTCCGGTTGTTTAAATGCTGAACTACCAAAAGACTACACACAGGTCATTTCATTGACACATAGCATAAAGGAGGGCAAGAAACGAATATTAAATTGCATAATGATTTCTACAAAGGTAGTTAAAATAATTCGGCGCCTCTGTAAAAGCGATTTTCATAAAAACAAGTCGAAGCCAAATGAACGCCAAGATGACGGCGATAATAAGAATTCGTGTATATTATCAGCCTGACAACGACAAATGTTACTCGGTAGCACGGTTGAGTCGCTCTTTTTCGATGACAGCATGTGCTTAGTCTTAACCAAAGGCTTTGCATAACTCGACGTATTGCGATAAGGCAACAGGGCACAGGTCATCAACCTGTGTCTCGAAAAGCCATGTATGCAAGCACAACCGCAGACGATCGATGCCCGCGCCAGAGATTTTTTCTGCAGTATAACAATTCCTGTGCTGAGCTTTGCCGCACATCACGAAACTCAATGCGAGCAGGCCTTATCTCTATAGCAGATTTGTTACAGGTGAACAATGTTTTTCGAAGTGACGGGATTACATTGAAGGCCTAAATGTTTCCCCTGGTGTTGTATTGCCCCATGTGCTGCTTGGATTTAAATTCAGCAAGATGAACCCCGGTGGCAATTGCATGTGGCCAGTCGAGTAAGCTACGCCACTGTATGTAGAGGTGCTGTGAAAAGTGAGTAAAAGCAAATTTATATGATAAACGTTTTCCCTTCAAAGTCAGAGAAAGAACGCTAGCAGATGACGTACCTGTGTCCTCCTCTTCCTGGTACGTCGTCTGCTAGCGGTCTTCCTCTGAAAATGAATAACCAACTCGCCCAGCAACATACCCTGTTCCCTTCAAAGCCCCTTTTCGGAAACCTTGAATATATAATGGCTGACTAATTGTCACTGTGCGATTTACACAGCGCCCCAATAAAGATTCATCCTTAAACTTTGGATGAATATAAATAGATAATGTTCAAACTATCGCTTTTAGTTAATTTTTTTGTTGTACCTGCACACTAATGAGCAGAGGTTTCTGAAGCGTTAGTGTAGTGTATTTATTGTAGTGTTCAGGGGAGTGGGCTTGTTCCTTGTTTTTATAATCTACGCAGCTTCGCAATAGAAAATTCAGCGACCACCAAACAGAGTAGCTATACTGTAAAATTTGCTTCGCTTGCTGTACGGAGGGTCGCTTGTGCGCTTCCAGAAAATCCTCCTTCCTATGAGGTGTGCACTGAATACCATCAAGCCGGAATCCTGCCCTCGGAAGCATAGCAGCACGAACAACCGACGCTTTCAATTCCCGATGGTATCACCTGCTTTCACATGCGGGTAATCCAGTCCGCAATTGTAAAATAAATTCCCACCTAAAGCATAAAGCGAAATGCACTAATCGAGTCTAGCGTGTAAACGCACCGATTGTTCACTCGGCTTGCGATGCTCGTTTACTTTTCGTTCATGCTCGCCGGCACGTGAATTCTTTATTGCTCGCGTCCCTCGCCTGTCTTGTTTATTCAGACTGAAGCTTAATTTTCGGAACGTGAAGCACGAGTATTAAGAATAAACAAGTACCGCTGCTGAAGTGCAGCGAACCTTTGCTGTCATCGAGTTGCTTAGTTGTTTGAGGGCTCAAACCAGCCCAATAAAGCGTTTCTTTCAGTGCCTCACCAGTATCTTCAATGATTGCTGAGAACATTGTAGCTACATGATAAAGTTTGTACCATAAAAAAAGAGTGATTTGCTGGCGCTCGAATTGCAGCTTGGGTTAAGACGTCGTAAAATTGCTATAGCGTTACGGTTGCATCCCGGCCACAATAACAAATATTAGCTACGATCACCCTAATCATTACAATGAAAGGATAGAAAGCTATAAAAGAGCCGAACATTCAGGGAAAAAAAGTTGTTGCCTTCTTAAATATTGCGCGACACATGGGCATTGACACTTTTACTGTCATGCCAAAATGCACTTGCTGCTTCAAGAGCTGCTTGCACTTTGGACTCATGTCAATGGGGAAGAAATGGAATGGTAGCGCCCAAGTTTTCCATCTCGGGGACATATAAAAAGCATATAAAAGGGCTCCGAATTAGTTATTTTTCTTTTTTTAAAAGCAGGGAGGGAGGGGCTTGACAGTCTGAAAACAACATTCGCAAGTGTCCGTTCAAAGCGCAACCTGCACTCCCCATAAACGAGACCGCGGCTCTGTTCTTATTACAAAAAAATTCCACCATATTTTCATTAGAACATTTTGCCAACTTGTTAATGTGGTGACGGGGCGCTCTCAGAGGAGCGCATACACAGTTCCGTATCTGCCCATGCTTCTTAGCATAATATTGGACATTGCCCTACCATGGCGTCGATTTTGTGAAACGTTTCCCTAAGGTTTAAACGTGCTGATGGCCTTTCAATCAATAGTTATTTTATCTACGCTTTAGGGGTCATTAATAAACTAGTTGTATTAACAAACTCGAGATATGTATATAGGAATACGTCGAGGATCCATGGAGCGTTGCTGTTTTGCGTTTAAATAGGTATGCAGTCTGCCGAGAAAGGGAACACCACAATATTCACAGCTTGCACTTGTGAGGTGATTGAGGTCACAAGCTAATACTGCATTCTTCAGCGCCTGCGCGCTCTGTTTCGACAGCTGCTTCATGTAAGTTCATTCAGAACTATCGTATTGTGTTCATCAGTTGCGAAGAATATACTTTGCCTGTCACGCGCAAACAGTGCACCTGGTCAACGCGCTATGTACATTGGTCAGCTCAGGCAGCGAGCCAAATGTTCATTCTATAGATGTTCACGCCGCCCAGCGTTACTAGCGTTAGATACAGAGTACTCTTTGCGGCAGTTCAGCCCTGCCTGAAACGCGGAATAACGCGAGCGGTCATTGGCCTCTTCCGTGCGCTTTCTATCACTGTAAATGCCATTTCATTGGTGGGGCTGGCGGATGCATCTCGGCGTTGAGCAATAATACCTTAGCGCTAGAGCCCGCAAAAAAAGATGCCGCGTTACTTTAAAGGCCGCTGGGAAACCGAGCGTGCGGAGTTTCATGGCATGCAATGAATTGCTGCCATAAAGATTTTCTATGGGCTTTCTCTTATGCA